>NC_143517.1:19872379-20190379 GCF_031878675.1 Megascapheus bottae
TGACTGAAAAGCCCATTGGTAAGTCAGGCTCTATATAGTCTTCATTTTTTACCCAATATGATAATAAATGAAATTTCACATCACTACCCACCAGCCTCCAACTTCCTGCTTTTAAAGGGATGTTTGTGAATGCTATTAGAAAGGTAAATGCCTAGTTGCCTTTGTCATAGCTCCCTGTTCTATGTTGGTGCTAGGGAGATGCATGTGTATGTCTGGGGAGGTATGAATATCTGAGAACATGCAGAAACCAGATAAAATGCCATCTAGCCCATGATGAATTCCTCCAATAGGACTTCAAAGCAGATACTTCCAGTGGTCCGTAACAAAGCCCTTGTCAATGGAACTGCACAAGCATGACCATTTGTCTCACTAGGTTAAGAGGCAGCCTTCTACACGATTTCTCCCTATGGGAAGTATGCCAACAGATGTCACTTGTGATGACATCAGTACAAAAATCATAGCTTCTGGCTCCAAGAAACTTAAGTTCTTTTCAGAAATGCCAATGTCTTTTTGATCTGTGGAAGTGATTTTGATAAAATGCTTATAGATTTAAGGATCTGGACCACATTTTCTGCAAGAGTAATGGCCTTGAGACCTAGAATAGTGCCTGGTCTCAAGTTGGTCTTAAAAAATTCATATCTTGCAAGTAGATGGATAAACCAGGGACTCAATGACTCTATTTCAAAATTTATTATAGAAAGTGAACAAGAGAAGTCAGGCTTTGTCCTGTTTTCAGAGGCTGCTGGCAGTGACCATACCATCTGGAAAACTTAAATATCTCAGCACCTAGCACAGTTCTCATATACAATTGACACTGTACACTGTATCTCATCATGGTATGTCAGTGGCTAAGAGTATGAACTGGAATTCTCTTGATTATGAGATACCCATAAATAGAAACACTATATGTCAAAAAATATAGTTTCAGACTTAGTTGTCCAGGGAGCCAAGACCAACAGTGTGTGTTTTTCATAGTTACAGGGATCACCCCTCGATTTGCTGGAAGCTTTGCTCCATAAATAATGTTCTGTCACTTTCCTATGAGGATACACTGAAATGACTTCTTGGGAGAATGGAGGTAAATTTAATGCTCATGTCTTTTCAGCTGCTGAAACAATCTAAATCAAGAGAGTTGCTATTAGATAACCTCAAGTATTTTTTGAAGAAACAGGTTGCAGTTGTATTCAGCTGTTATTTTTCTTCACTTTCCAACTGAAAGTATGTCTATCTCTAGGGAAGAGAACTGAGGAATTTGAGCACAAAGTCTATGAAGACAATGTGAGGTACTGCTCTATTTTAGAGGCAGAAAAACTGTCAACATGCCAGAGTTGTTTACCCAACTGTTAAGATAAATGAATTGAAGAAAAATCCCCGTATAAGTCCTTCCATTTTGAATAGGATTGGATAATCAGCACATGATCAAGTCCCCTCCTCTCCTGAGGCATTGTGCTGGTGCACTTGAAAGTCCAGCACCCTGGACTCTGGGACTTCATCCTCAGTGGGCAACATACAGGCACCGTCCTGTTTACATTTGCTATGTATTTGGAACAGCATCGTTCTAATACAATGAAAAGTAAAGAAGGGCTGATTAGCTCTTCATAAAAACAAATTAAACTTTCCCCCCTACCTCCTGAAGAGTCACCCCCTACCCACCACCTCAGGATGAAGGAATAATCATTTGCCTTGGGCTGAGTGGAGTTACCTCTTGTTTGGTCTCCAGTGATTTGGATTAGAGGCAGTCACTGGATGGAGCTGCCTCCTGCTGTTAAACTACTATTCCAGCTGGTGAGGAGGTGGAGGGAGGACAGGGAGGTGGATGCCGGGCACCAGAGCAGTGGGGGATACATTGTGTGCCAAGCTGCACTGTGCACTGGCTGGGTGTCCCTTTTAAGTGGGCAGAAGGCAGATTCCTGGTGTGTATCCATCATTTCCATTGCTGTCCACCACAAACCAAAAGTTTGGGGGTAAAGAAGATAAATGACTAAGGAAACGGAAAGCAAAGGGTTTGAAGAGAAATGTATAATAAAATCGATTCGGTACTATAGAAGGAAATAAAAAATGATTTAAACATTTTACTGGATTTACTGCAAACTAAATTGCCTTCACCGGATTTCTTTTTTTTCCCCCTCACCTTTAAGATATTCTGAAGCTATTGTATAGACACATAAATGACAGGCGACGTTTTGTTCAGTCATGCCCTTGGTAAGTATGAGATTATTATAAAGTATGTCACTAAGATTGAAACTTCTGCAAACTTGAGATGTGGGCTTTCTGAAGAGGAATGCTGCATTACTGATTTGATAGGTTATATTTTAAATTATTAAATAAACAGTAAAGAGTTGTTGATTTTTTTTCCTCCTGATCCAGAAATGACTGGCTGAATCCTATGTTATAGTTGTAGTATTGGAAAGGAGTTAACAATGACCTGAGTTTGATCACAGTCTGCAATGTACCTTGAACATTGTCAGTGCTTGGCATTTGTGGCATAAATGAATGAGTAGCCAGGAGCAGTGAGCATTCATTTAAGGGCCGCACACATCAATACTCGTGACACAGCTATGGAACTCGATCAACCGGTGGCCTGAGGGAACACTTTACCATTACAATTTGTTACTGATACAACTCACGGGGCAGATGCTCATTATAAGACAGGGGATTAATGAGGCCAGGGATCTCCGTTTAATGCCTCCAGGGGCCAGTTATCTTTGTTCTGCTCTGTGGCTGCATCCCCAACCTATAACCTTTGCCAGCTGTCACACACCAGGGCATGCTCTTTGCCACAAAGAGGCCCAGTCGAGAGACAGGGAGGGGATTAGCTGAGACACATTACTGCTTAGGAGAAATAAAGCTCTGGCATGTGCTCTAGGAAGGGGTCAAACTGCAACAATGGAATAAAGGAAGAACAGCACATTATGTAGCCAAACGGACCCAAGGCTACAAGGACATGTTGTGGTTCTGTGTGTACAATGCTCTGGCCTTGTTGGCTGCAGACAATCTAGCCACATTTGCTGAACATGGAGAAGTTCCAAAGCTCTGACTCGAGTGAAATGCTCAACCCACAGGATTTAAAATGGACTTGGGCATATTACAACCACATACCCCTTCCAAAAAAACTCTTTTGCCAAACCCATATATCTCAGATTATTTCAACATTACCTACTAACATTTTTTGAATAATAGACTAGTATATTTTCTTCTTGGCAAGCCTCACCTTGATCTGCATTATCATTTAGGCCCCATCTGAAAACACCATTAATTTAAATAAGCAATAGAGACTGAAATAAAATTCCATTCATGCTTAACTCTCCAATGTGGTTTGGAAATGCTTTCTTCTTCAGCCAGTCTTATGTTACATGCTGGATGGTCTTTTCTTTGACCACCTCATAAAAAAGGGGCTCATAAATACTTTTCATGTGTTATTTAAACTAGCCGTACTCTCTGAGGCACTGCACTCTTGTGTGTGTGTGTGTGTGTGTGTGTGTGTGTGTGTGTTTGTGTGTGTGTGTGCGTGCTTAAATCCTTTGTGTATTTCTAAAGCATTTCTGACCCAGTAGCAGATATAAAAGTGTCCTCTCACTGGAAAAGGCCATGTTCTGTGATTTTCAGACCACAAATTTCCTTTATATTATTTAAAAAAAAACCTTCTCTTCTTAGCAAAATGTTTTGTAATTTAAGTGTTTTATTTGTAAAAATAATCCATTCTGATACATAAGTGTCAGGGTTAGAATCTACCTATTTATACATCTATTTATACACATAGAATATATATTGCATATTTTAGCTGATTGATGATAGTATTATAATCTGTCAGCACACGGATGTCCCATGATATTCCAAGAAGAAATAGGAACTTGTTTTTTCTCTAAAGATGAATTTGCTTTTTTTTTTTTTTTTTGGTGGGTCATGGGGCTTGAACTCGGCCTGGGAGCTGTCCCTGAGCTCTTCAGTTCAAGGCTACTGCCCTACCCTTGAGCCAAGCCCCATTTCCCATTTTCTAGAGGTTAATTGGAGATAAGAGACTCGGGTCCTTTTGTGCCTAGGCTGGCTTTGAACCTTGATCCTCAAATCTCAGCCTCCTGAGTAGCTAGGATTACAGGCATGAGTCACGGTGCCCGGCTGAATTTGCTTTTTGATTAACTGAGAGAAGATAGAGAGCGTTTGGCTAGGGGACAAAGTTGTTTTGCTGTGTGGAATGGTGCTGGCTAGTGACTGAAATGAAATGGTTCATCCACTCTGCCCAGTAGGTTGTATGGGATTACATGGATTACATACAACCTACTGTGTGTGTGGTGTGTGTGTGTGTGTGTGTGCGTGTGTGTGTGTGTGTGTGTGTGTGTGACTCTTGAGGCTTGAAATCAGAACTTGGGTAACATCCCTGTGCTTTTTTGCTCAATGCTAATGCTCTGCCACTTGAGCCACAGCTTTACTTCGAGATTTTTTTTTTGATAGTTTATTGGAAACAAGAGTCTCACAAACTTTTCCTCCCTGGGCTGGTTTTCCAGTCTTTACATCTCATCCTCCTTAGCAGCCAGGATTACAGGCATGAGTCCAGAGATCCTAGCCACATCCTTCTTTTTGACCAGTGTCCGTACCTGTGATTTCTGCCTTCTTTACTTTTCTCCATTTTTACTTTGCTTATCCTTTCTTATTTTGAAATATAGTATCCCATTCAACTACTATCTCTCTCATTTCAACTTCACATGAACTTACTATTATAAGGACTTCTTGCTGTGAAGTATTGTAATATATATTAGGGTTAGAAAGATGTGAGGCTTGTGGTTTCCAGCTTCTCTCACCATGTAGAAATTCTTCTTTCAGAATCCATATGGTTTTTCCTGTGGTATTTCTTCGGAGCACATTTTTGTACCCTTGCTGATGTGCATTCATCACTCATACATCACAAGTTTCTAAACTTGGATTGTACCATCAACCCTGTGAAGAGACCCACAGGTATAACTTCATTGTAGAATTCATGGATCCATTTTCCAAGTTGCCCTCTGTTCAACATTCTTTTGCTCAGTTAGCAGCTCTTTATTGAGTATTTGCAAGCCTTATGCCAGGCCCTGGACAGGCAGCTGTTAACCAAACATACCCATTTTATTTTGGTTTACATATAATGGGCTGATGGACAGCAAAGAAATCTATGACATTCACCATAGCTTCCTCACGGAATGAACTTATCGACTTCTTAAAACTACCCCCTCACTCCCTTAAATCCCACATCAGAGGCTCTCAATGTGTTGCTCCCATGGTGGCAGCAGCATCTTCTGAGAACTAATTAGCGTAATCTTAGGCTTTTCCCAGACCTATTGCATGGAAGGTGTAGAGAGAGGGACCCAGCATTTGTCTTCTACTATGCCCTCTAGGTGATTCTGACTCTGATCACAAATTTCCTTTGAGAACCACTGGCTATATTGGATTGTCATAGCCCTTCTAACTTCTTAGTCTTACTTCTTTCCTCTAGTCACTAAGCTTTATTAATTCTCTCTAAGGAAAATCTGCCAGTTTTTATTTCAGACCTTTGTATCTTACATGTAGAACAGTGCCAACTTCCTGACTGGCTTCTAATCAATGTTTACATTCCTATGTGAGTCTTCTGGAGTTAAACATCTTGCCCTACTACAAGACATAAAAATATCTATTTGCCCCTTGCTATCTATGTAGAGTGTAAACTGAGCAAACTGAAGGAGGCCCTACGTAATCTGAACAAAATTCATATTTCAGCCTTGTCTAGATACAACCTTGTTTGTGTGCAATGATTCCCCACTTTCCCCTAGTCCCTGAAAATGCCATCACACACAGCCCTCTTCCTGACAAGCTCTGCAATTGGCTGTTGATTGTGATGATGATATAAACTGCCCCATTCATTTATAGCTATTGTCTTCTCTTAGCAAAAACGATATGTATGTTAGATACTAGCCTAAAGAGCACCTCTTCTCTGTGATTCTTTTCTGGCTCCTTTGTAGAGTTACTTGCAACTCTTTGTTAGTTCTTAATGGAAGCATGCTTAGATGTCCAACTTTTGTTTTGATAAATGAGTGTCTGAGCACCAGAGTGTGCTCGATTGCTCCAGGTTCACAGTTGCAATGTTTAGAATTAACGTCCATCCCCTGGCTGCTTATCCAGGACAAGAGTCCGAGTTTATAAGACCTTATTTTATCCATTTAGTGGTGGGAGTGGTGGGCGATTTTTCTTTTCCTTAGACATTACCAATTAAATTCAGGAGATCCTTTCTAATCCCAATTAAAGTGAGAGCCTTTGTCTGTGCTCAGGCAAGAGCTGCGGAAACCTGAGGATCATTTTATGCTTCTGGCGTCTCCTGTGGAATTCCCATACTATCAAGATTCTCTTACAACATCTGGCCACTTTACAGGGCATTTCATGGAGCAAATCAATTAAGATAGAAAAAAAAGTGGGGGCAAAGAGAAAGAAAGAAAATATTTGAATGGTAGCATAGCACTTTCAAATTTCCCTGTGTGACAGTTAGTGGCTAAAGTATATAAAACCATGTAACTAATCATTTTTATATAACCCAGCTCACTCTTAAACAAAATATATAGAAATAATGTGCTTAAATTGGGGTATGTTTACCCCAATTTAAACATTATAGTCTGTATATGTATACCTTGTAGATAGGTATCATTTTTATAATTTACATATTAATTCAAATAAATTTAAATTATAGAAACATACGTGTATACATATGCACACCCTATTTTTAGTTCTAATAGAATCATCAAATTCTTTCAGAATGTTGACAAAACATACCTAGATATAATTTAATATGAATACCCTTAGGTTAACTTTGAATTATCCTCTCTGTATACAGTGAGTCAGAAAGGAAGATGGGACTTAAGATATTGTTCTTAGCCAGAAAGTCCTGGTGGTGGAGGTGGGGCTCTTTCATTGGATTTTGACTAAATACTGGGGGAAGAATCTTGTATCTACTTGGGCAGCGCTTAGTGTACTCCCAGAATATGATCTCTTTCCACTTGTGAAATTAAATCTTAGAAATTCACTTCACACAGGACAAACGACTTAATTCTGTTCTGTTTCAGTCGCTGTTTGTGTATGTATACATAAATGCATACAAAATATCATGACCATCCATTTTCACATTCACCATGTAAACAAAGCATGCTAATGTATCTAAACTTCTAATAACATTGCTTCAAACATAGTAGGTACTCAATATTAAGTATGTTGGATACTAACAATGAGATTATTGAATACTGATTGATGTTTTAATGGCTATTTTAACCTAGTCGAGTCATCATTTTACAAGTGCTGTGATATAATAGAAAGTAATCCATTAGGAATAAGAGATAAGAACACTTTTCTTATAGGACTGGTTTAAGAATTAAGAAAAATGAAGCAGTGCTACAGACACGAATTAGCAGTCAGAATATTGAGCATGGGTCTCTTTTTCTTCTCTTCTCCCAGCCTCCTTTCCTCCCTTCCTGCCACTTCTTTTAATGCTTCCTGTCCCTCCTCTTCTCCCTTCCCCTCCCTTTTCTCCTCTCTCCTTTTCCTCTCACTTCCTTTCCCCCTGCCTTTCTCTCTGCTCTGCTTCCCTTCTATACCCTTTCCTCTGCCTTCTTCCTCTTTCCTGCCCTACTCCTTGCCCTTTCCCTTACCACTCACTTCTTATCTTCCTCTTCACCTCCCCCTGCTCCCTCCCTTCCTTTCCACTTCCCTTTTGGTTTCATTCCTTTTCTTTCCCCTACACCCCTCCCCTTTCCCTTACCCTGCTTTCTCTTTCTCCTCCCCCCCTTTCATTTCCCTTTTCTTATAGATTTATTTCTCAATCCAGTTTGGGCTACCCCAAAGACAGAAGAAATTACAGAACTGATTTTCTTTTGCATCCCAGTGTTGTCTGTTTCTTTATCTGTAAGATGGGGATTAAAATACTGCATTATGATATTTGTGGAGGATTCATGAGACTCTAATAATTCACAATGGGAACCAAACAAATGGCAACTGTCATTGAATGTAAGACATTGTTATGTCTTTGTTAAAAGCTGTGATGAAAATGTAATTTGAATGCTCCATGTTATTCTGAGGAAAAGTGAGAATGACTAATTAAAATGACTCTGAGATCACAAGGTTTGCCCAAACTTGAGTCATCTCTTAAGCATGGTCAAGTGAATTTACTATTAGTACCTTTTAAAGAAAGATTTTCTCTGTCATTTAACTCATGTAAACAAGGCTGGGAGTAAAGGAAATGGAGATGATTGTCTTAAATAGTCTATAAAATGAGGCTTTAATCTGCCCTGAGCAGCCTCTTTGGGTCTCACTTTTTATTTATTTATTTATCACACACACACACACACACACACACACACACACACACACACACACACACACACACACAGAGAGAGAGAGAGAGAGAGAGAGAGAGAGAGAGAGAGAGAGAGAGAGAGAGAGAGAGAGAGAGAGAGAGAGAGAGAGAGGAACAGTATGGACTCTAGGCTGTTTCCTCTTTTTCTTGTTTTTTCCATGCTGTGAATGGAACTGGACTGTAGTTGATTGGAAATGGGAACCAAGCAATAACTCCATAATAGAGCCTCATGAGTTGGGAGAATGGAGCCAAGCTGCATGCTTCTCTAAACATTCCATAGCATTAATACCTTGTGAGTCCTTGGGGACTTTCATTAAAATCTCTCTAAGCACTTTCCCCAACCGAGTCTGGTTAGTCCTCAGCATGGTCACAGGGAAATGTTCCCATATCACAGAGGAGTCAAAGGGAAGGCCCTCCCTCAGCTGGGAAGCTGCTAAGGATCCTGGGTGAGAAAGGGAAGTTGTACCCTGTGCCCCTTATCTCTCAGCATCCGTGGGCACACCCAGCAATTTATGCATCAGGACCTGGGGAGAAGACAACCAAGTTAGTTTCAAATAAAAATAAACTTTCGGATGGAACAAGAAACAGATTGCTTTATTTTTCATAGCTGAAAGTTTCTGTATTTGCCAAACAATGGAATTAAAAGAATCTGTCTGCAATCAACGGCTGTCTGTGGCCTCTGCCTGGAATTTTCCCCATGACCAAATTATTTAATAGTTATTCATCCAGTAAACACTTATTGAACACAGTCCAGGTATCATCCTAGGTATTAGGGAGAAAGTACTATGTACAAAAGTTTCCTCGGGGGGGCTGGGAGTTTGGCCTACTGGTAGAGTGCTTGCCTAGCATGCACAAAAACCTGGGTTTGATTCCTTGATACCACATACACAGAAAAAGCCAGGAATGGTGCTGTGGCTCAAGGGGTAGAGCTCTAGCTTTGAGAAAGCCCAAGAACAGTGCTCAACTCCTGAGTTCAAGCCCCAGGACTGGCAAAAAAAAATTTCCTTGTTTTAAAGGATCTTGAGAAGCAGTACACATTTTAAAAACAACACATGATAACGTATCAACAAGAATACATATAGGTGTATGCTTATTCCTCAGCCTTAAAAAATAATGTCTTTCTGAAAACTCTTCCAGAAGTTCTTAAACCATAAAGTATTTCTTGCCAGGTGCTGGTGGCTCATGCCTATAATTCTAGCTAGTCAGGAATCTGAGATTTGAGGATCTAGGTTGAAAGCAACCCCAAAAGTCTATGAGACTGTTATCTCCAATTAACCACCAGAAAAACAAAACAATAAAAGTGATGATATGGCTCCAGGTGATAGACCTCTAGCCTTGAGCTGAAGAGCTCAGGGACAGCACCCAGGCTCAGTGTTCAAGCCCCACAACTGACAAAAAAAAACATTTCTCTGCACTAACTTAGCATTATCTGCACTTCTCTTGGGGGAACTTCTCTCTTCTTTCACTCTGTTAAGGTCTACATACCCATTATTTTCATGAAGTCAGCTGGGTTCCCATGGCTATTCCTGATTATTTAGGAGGCTGAGATCTGAGGGTCACAATTTTTTCCTTTTTTTCCATATATTTCTTTTTGTAATTAATAGAAGGGTTACATTATATTCACCAGATAGAAAGTGCATTACTTCACATACATTGATACCCTTTCTTATGTCTTGGTCCCCATTTTCCTCCTTCTTACCCCAACCTCTCATCTTGCTTTCCCTGCTTCACCATCCCATTTCAAATAACCAAATATGCATATATACAATATATTAGATAACAAGGTGAAATACTGTAGCAATATGAGATAACCAAGGAACAGCAAAAGAGATGAGAGATAATGTAGTACATTAAGGACAACAATCACTCATTACATGGCTTTTGCTTCTATATCCTGGGGGTCCTTTCATTTAGTGTCATATTACATGGCCTTATTCTAGGTTTTGTTCTATTGTAAATCTCTGCTAGGAAGGCCCAAGGTTTCTACTGATTATGAAAAATGAGGGAAACCATTGAGCCTATGTTCCTTTGAGTCCGGCTTACTTCACTTAATATGATTTTTTCAAAGTCTCTCTATTTCCTTACAAATGGGGTAATGTCGTTCTTTCTGACAGCAGTATAGAATTCCATTGTGTATAAATACCACATCTTGATGATCCACTCAGCAACTGAGGGGCATCTGGGTTGGTTCCATATCTTTGCTATGGTAAATAGTATTGCAATGAACATAGTTGTGCTAGTGGATTTAATATGTCCTTGTTTCTGAATGATTGAGTAAATGCCAAGTAGTGGAATTGCTGGGTTAAAGGGGAGTTCTAGTTTAGTATTTTGAGGAACTGCCATGCTGCTTTTCATAGTGGCTGAATGAGTTTTGAGGATTACAATTTTAAGCTAGGCCAAACAAGTAAGTGCGTGAGATTCTTACCTCTAATTAACCAAAGAACCAGAAGGAAGCTGTGACTCAAGTGAAAAAGCCAGAGAACAGAGCCTAGGCCCTGAGATCCAAGCCCCAGTACAGGCACCAAAAACAGGAGAAAACAAACAAAAAAAGCAAAAAAGTCTTTTGAATGCAAAATTTCTGGTTTATGTTCACCTTCTGAGCACCTGATTCTGTGACTTACACATAATACTTACTAAATGTTAGTGAATATTTAAATAAGAGAATGGACAATTCAAACCTGATCATTAGTATACAAAATAATGCTATTGACATAGATCAGAGCAACTATAATTCTCTGTTCAATAAAAACATAGGTAAACTTGTAAAGAGCATGATGGAGAAAAGAAATTCTAAATCCATAAAAGTGAAGATATAAAGGAAATTCCCAGCTCTCTGAATTAGAGGTTTACATAAAACAGTATGACTAGTATGACATAAACTAATAGGATCTATTATATGTGTTATACTTTTACCAACACATCAGACTTAAAAAGTAAACAGGTTCCTGTAGCCTCTCTTGCTCCAAATTAAGTGTTTAATACGTAAATTGAGGTGATCCATCCATGTTAGTGGTGAATCTTTAATGTCACATGAGTCAGTCTTCTGGACCTGTAAAAATGTGGTGGCAAATTGGTGATTAGCAACTGAGAAAGTATGAGACCTAGAAGTCACAGGACTGTCGGTGCCAGGCAGAAAAACTGAGATGTACCTAGGGAAATAGGTGGAAATTAAGAACAAGCAGTAACCAGGTGAACAAGTGGGTGCCAGTACCTAAGTGTATGGGTGATGATGAAACATTAGCCTGGCTAAAGTAATGCTGCTAGCGTTAAAAAAAAAATCAGTTCATAATCTGGAATTCCTCACTAGTCTGGAAGCATGCTCATACAAAGTTTAGCAATTGAATGTTAAATTTCCTTGGATGGATGCATAGAACTGAACATCTCTTAACTCTGCTAGGCCCTTCTCATCTTTCTCATCTGGGGATATGTCTTTGTAACAGGTTTCTGGTATGGTAGGCTCATGTACCAGATTTTTCTGGAGTGTGTGTGTCTGAAGGTCTAGGGGTTGCCCTTTCCTGCTGTAAGATTGGAGCTACTTTGAGTACTACTGGGATTATCTTTCAAGGATTATCATGGGCTAATCTGTCTTTTTCCTGATGGATTATATTTTGGATCATCTTTTACCAAGGATATAATCATGGGCTGTTAACATGGTTTTGGACTTTGATTTGGCCAGAAAAATAAATGTTTTTGGAAACCTGTTTTTCATTTAATTTCATTTCCCTTTTCCTGTTAAGCACATCATTGGACTAGAAAAGCAGAACCTAGGGTTTTTTGGAAGTGTTTGTTTTGTGTTCGATCTATGTTGGACATTTGAGGAGGGAAAAAAAAATAAAAACCTAAAGCACTTGTGATTTCTGTGGTTCCCTTCGCTGGTAAGCCAGAAATCGTACCATCATCTGCTTATCTTAGATGCGCTCACATCAAAACAATAGTGCTTGAACATAAGCATAGCATTACATAAGACAATTCCTCCCTTCTAGAATGTGGATGGATATGTGAGAAGCAAAGAAGATGCTGGGCCCCCACTGCTCATATTTTCCACAGGCCTCCAATTACCCTTTCATCTACACCAAATATAGAGGGTGATGTGAAAAGCTTCTGTGAGAATCTGGCAGAGTTTTGTGTGTGAATGTTGTCTCTGGTCTGGTTTCCAAAACGATTTGGGTAATTTGGAAAATTTGCCAGTGAGCATTGACTTTTCTACAGGAATTTTCAATTTAATTCTTAGTACTTCTCTGTATTGATTTGGTGTTGTTTTTTTTTTTTAAACGACATGACATGCACACAGCAAGAATTCTTACTGTTAACTTGTGGTGCAATTGTGTTCAGTATCCATGTGACAAATGCATTGGAAAAGCCTTTAGAAGACTTAAGAATTTTATCACACAAGAGGAACAAGATGAAGAGCAATGAACAACACTCTTGGAGATATGACTGTGGAGGCATGACTCCTAGACATGACCTTGCCAATCTAATGGGTTTTCCTTTTGCCACCAAAGAACAAACAACAGTGATTTCATTTATTCATCTCCCCCAACAAACATCAAATGAATACTCACCACTATATTACAGCACTACTTTTTTTTTTATTGTCAGGGTAATGTATAGAGGGATTAGAGTTACATTCGCCAGATAGTAGGTGCATTACTTCTCACACATTGATACTCCTCATGTTTTTGTTCCCATTTCCTTCCCCCCACCACCCCTCCCAATCATCTTGTTTTCCCCTTCCCTTTCCTATTTCTAATAAACAGATAAACTATATACAATATACCAGGAAACTAAGTCAGATGCAGTAACAATATGAAATTAACCAAAGGGTAACAAAGGAGAAGGGAAATAACAGCACATTAAGAACAAAAATCACAAAAGATAAAACGCATGTTTCCATATCCTGAAGATCCTTTCATTTAGTCTCATCCTATATGACCTAATGTATCTAGGTTTTGAGCTATTGTAATCCTCTGCTAGGAGAGTTCTAGATGTGTACTAATTATTACAAATGAGGTAAACCATTGAGTTTGTGTTCCTTTGGGTATGGCTTACTTCAGTAAATATGATTTTTTCCAAGTCTTTCCATTTCCTTACAAATGATGCCATGTTCTTTCTGATGGCAGCTTGTTGATCCACTCATCTACTGCCGGGCATCTAGGTTGGTTTTATATCTTTGCTATGAAAAATAGTGCTGCAAAGAACATCGTTGTGCTAGGACAGCACTACTTTTATACTCATGATATAGAAGGTAAAAAGTATGTACTCTAGTAACCATGAAACATTGTCTAGTGAAATCATAAATCAGGGAAGCAATGTTGAGTTTGAATAAAAATCACATTGTGCTGTGAAACTTCCTCTTCAAAAGCCATCATAAAGTAATCTGAGACTGCTGCTTGGTTCTTTTAAAAGGAATTGTGACAATGTCATGACAATGTTACTCTTACTTGCTTCATTTAAAAAGCTGGCATCTTGGTGCCGTGTTCTATAAGAATGCAGATAACTCACTAATGTGATAAGACGTAAAAGCAAGTATGTATGTTTCTACATGACTATTTGGAGAAGAATTTCTTGTCCTTAACCAGGTGTGGGCTTGTATTCCTTATTGTATCTGTTGAATTCCCCTTTCCAAATGTTGGCCCCAAGAATTTTTTTTTCTTTTTCCTTTTCACAATCAATTGGTTGTTTTCTACTGCCCACTGTGCCACATGTGAGCTTCTCATTGGCCAGCAGTGGCTAACACATTGCTAAATTCAGTATCTTCTACCCTCTCCTTTTCTTAGAAATACTGGCTTACTGCCGTAACCTCCTTCATTCAAGCTTTCCATCAAACAAACAAAAACACATATTTATTCAACTCTCTGAGTATATGTAGACCATTAACAAAGTGAGGGAAACATCTGTTGCAAAATGATAGCATGCGCGGTAGTGGTATTTTTTTGCCTGGAACCTTCAAAGATCAGAGAGTTAACAGCGCATAGTAAAGGCTTCTTTCATCCCATTATGCTAGTGTGTGTGTGTGTGTGTACAAGTATTTAGAAACATGCTCAATTTTTTCCTCTTTCTTTTTTTCACCATCTGATGGATGTAGGACAGATTTGTTCCCAATACATTTGCCAATAATTATTTCAGCACTCTGTGACACATGCTTAACAAAGTTTACTACTATTCAATAAATTTTACTTTAAATGCTGATAAACAACATCTCTCCTTTATGAGATTATTTATGAGGGATTCATTAGGGATAGAAGTTAATGCCAACTTATTGCTAGCTTGATACCTAATGAGAACCTCACATGTCAGCAACCAACACAAAACTGTACAACTGATTTTTTTAAATTTTTATTTTTGTTTTAAAGGTGATGTTCAGAGAGGTTGCTGTTGCAAAGCTAGGTAGAGTACATTTCTTTTTGAATAATAGCATTCCTTTCCCTCAGTTTCCCTCAGTTTTCCCCTTCCATCCCCACCCACAAGTTGTGTGATTCATTTTCCCTGTAGTATCTAATGAGGATCACCGCTGCATCACTTGTTTACCCTTTGTCCCTTCATTTCAGTGTAATATCCATTTCTCACTTGGGTCATAAGGAAGCAGAGTCCTACATTTTTTTTTAACCAGGGAAAGAAGTCATGTCATAAGAAGGAAAGAGAGGAGCAATTCAAAGGTGAGGAGAATCCTTTAATCGCCTGCTACTTCTTTTTCCCTATGGACAGGAAATCAGGTTCTCAACTTGTTAATTAACTTTAAAAATATCAGCATTTCCTAGTTATTCTTTCATCAAATTCTGAGTGCTCATGACTTTGAAGTAAACTTAACTGGTGAGTGGTTAGACATTGAAATAATGAGATTTTACTGTTTGAAACAGCTGGCCAAATTTGGAGGCCCCCTGAGTCTAAAGGCAACTGCTGATTTACAAGGATTCTATAATATATGCAGTCTTGGCTGATGCTTTTGTTGTTGACTTAGGCTGAAGCTTAGGTGTAGATTTTGTGATGTCGTAAAAATGTCAAGTGATTGATTTGAGAATATATAATACTTCTAGGCAGCCCCCACTAGGATCTAGCATCTTGTGTGGCTTATATTTGAGGGGGTTTCAGAAAGATTTCTGTTATAAGTCTGGTAATGTGTTCTAGAACAGGATTTCTGTACAAGGGCTAGTTAGCCAGGCATGGTAGTACATGCCTGTAATCTCAGCACTCTGCAGTTTGAGGCAGGAGGCTTGCCAGTACAAGGCCAGCTTGGAAGACTCTGTTTCAGAAAACAACAATAGGCAGTTTAGCTAGATAGAGCCAAAGCAGTAAAAATATATCTAATTACAATTTGCTCATTAGCTGCTACTTCCCTTCCTCCTGTTTTTCTTTCTTTCCTCTTCTTTTTATTTCCTTCCTTCCCTTCCTCTTTCCATCTCCCTTCTCTCCCCTCTTCCTTGTCATGAAGTACATTACAGCAAGTTCAAGATAGATATCACATAACTTGCACGTCTTAGTATGAATCTCTAGAGATTCATAATATAAATGTCATCCAATGCCTCATGTATATTTTCATCTCAGAATTATTTCTAATTGTTTTCTTCTTATGGAGATCCAAACAAGGTTATACATTATAGTCTATAATCCAACTTAATCTGAATGGTTTCTACCAAAGTCAGAATTTTTCTCTACAGCTTACAGTTGAGAAGACTGAGCTTTAACAGACTCTACAGACCCTGAGGTGAAAATGGACTCCCAGTCAGTGCCCATGCGTGTTTCTGTCTTGTTTGTTGTCTCTTTTCTTAGCACCTTCATTATTTCTCCCCCCTTATATTATTCTTATTTTATTTTTTATTTTATTGTTGGGGTGATATACACAGGGGTTACAGTTACATTCATCATGCTGTGAGTACATTACTTCTTGAACATTATTACTCCTTCCCAGGTTTTTCTCCCACTTTCCCTCTCCCAATCCCCATTGGGTTCCTTTCTTTTGATCATCTTTCGGACTTTACTATTTGATCCCTACTCCACTGTGTGAGAATATAAGGTGGGAGTTCTGCAATTGTGGAACATGTGTCAAAAGTCTGTAGCTTTTCCTGAGCTATTTCCCAGTAAAGAGGGGCAGGACTGTAGCTGCTTTGTACTGAGCCTTGAGCCTGAATATGTGAGGATCCACTGTGTTCCTGGTACTTTCCAAAATTCTCCTGGGTACTGCAAGCAATCTGTGACTCTTTCTGTGAGAGAAGGGAAGGCCAATGAGACAAACAAGCTTATTTCTCTATTCTTAAAAAATAAAGAAGGGAGACAAAAACACGAGAAGGGGTATCAATGTTCGAGAAGGAATACACCCATTATCTGACGAATGTTACTGTAACCCCTCTATATATTACCCCTGCAATAACATTTTTAAAAAGAACAAATCAAACTATACAAAATAATAAATAAAGATAAAATTTTAGTTTTTAAGCCAAGTAATTGGTCAGAGCTTTTTTGTTTAAAAGTGTATTTTCCCTAGAAGATGAAGTTCCTTCTAGGCAGAAGCAAGAGAGGAGAGGAATGCCCTGCTGTTGCTTTGCCTGGGTGGGGTATTAGGATCAAAGAAAAACACAGGAAACATTTCATAGGTCTATAAGAGCCTCCAACTTACCTCCATGCATTGGCCCCAGCATTCCACCCCTCCCAGAGCATGGGAGGATGTGCCAGGACTTCTAAACTGCATCTCAGAGATGAGGCCTTGGTCAGCCCATGGTACATTTCTCTTTTAATGTTCTCTCAAGGATTCATCATCTATTTCATCCAAACCCATTGAGAATAGCTTAACTGAATACTTGGTGTATTTGTGTGGATGTATGTGTTTTTATGTGTGTACATAAATGTATTTATATATAAATACATAAATACACACATGTGCACACACACACACACACAAGTTGGGTGGCTCACGCCTATAATACTAGCTACTCAGGAGGCTGAGAGCTAAGGATCAAGATTCAAAGCCAGCTCAGATACTAAAGTCTGTGAGACTTTTATCGCCAATTAACGACCAGAAAACTGCAAGTAGTGCTGTGGCTCAAGTGGCAGAGCACTAGCCTTGAGCTGAAGAGCTCAGGGACAACTCCCAGGCCCAGAGTTCAGCCCCATGACTGACAAAAAATATATAAACACACATATATGGAATGTATTTCTTGTTTTGAAAGTATACTGCAGTATCTACTATTCTCTAGCAGCATTCCAAGAACTCATTAATCACATGAGTTTGGGACTACTATATTGGACAGTGAAATATATAGATTATTTCTATCACCTTGGAAGCTTTCTTTGGGTAGCATTGGCTTAGTACAACTCCATGATGTTGGTGTAGGGGCTTTTAATCATAGATTCCCAACCATGGCTTCACTAGCATCTGATCATCTGTTTATTTTTTTTTTTGAGATTATAAATCTCTCTCTCTCTTTTTTTTTGCCATTCCTGGGCTTGAGCTCAGGGCCTGAGCACTGTCCTTGGATTTTCTCAAGGCTAGAGCTCTACCACTTGAGCCTCCACACCACTTCTGGCTTTTTTTTAGGTATGTGATACCAAGGACTTGAACCCGGGTCTTCATGCATGCGAGGCAAGCACTCTACCATTAGGCCAAACTCCTGGCCCCAAATCTCTTATTTTTTGTTGCTATTCAACAAAAGGTTTATGAATACAATGACTGGTTCTGTCTGTGTCTGTCTGTCTGCATTTGTGTATGTGCTGGTCCTAGGGCTTGAATTCAGTGTCTGGGCTCTGTCCTTCAGCTTTGTCACTCAAGGAAGGCTAACATTCTACCACTTGAACCATTGCTCCAATTCTAGTGTGATTTTTGGAAAATGGAGATAATTGTCTCACAGATTTTCCTGCTTGGACTGGTTTTGAACTGCAACACTCAGAGCTCAATCTTAGGCGTAACTGGATTATAGATGAGATCCACTGATGCTCAGCTTGTTCTGCTTATTCAGAATGATCAGATTTTCTGGCTTCATTACTGGGTAGAGTCCCAAGCAGGGCAGCTTTTGAAGTTGTGAAGGGTCTTCCAAGCTCTAGCAGTGCTGCTTCTTCCTTCTTTTGCTCTACTTGGCTCTCCCAAGTAGCTGGAAACTGTCATGAGTAAGATGGACTTTTCTACTTTCAGCTCCATTGAAGTTTCAGGATGTGTAGACAGCTATCAGGCCCTGTGAGCCAGGCTTCTCCCATCTCGTTCTCACTTCCAGCTTCTGCCTTGGATGGCTGTATCACTTTCTGGTCATTTAAGCCTATTACTTAAATCTACCCCTAAATGGTGTTTCTCTGGGTTTGTATGTCTCATCACAGCCTTCACTATTACCCCAGCTAGGCCCCCCCATATCTGCCTCTGAAGGACCCTTTTGGAATCTCCATGCTCCTGTCCATATGGCCTGGTTCAGACTTTGCTAATGTCTCTTTCCCAGGTCTCTCTCTGTACTTCTGGATACTGAGCCATGTCTCAGATTCTTACACAGTTGTCCTACACTGGATTTGTCCTTTGTTTACACCAACTAGGTCTGAATTTGGATCCCCAATTAGCTCATCTCGTGATTTTACACAGGATCTCCAGCCATTCCAACCAAGGCTGTGCCGCCTACTGACAGTGCAAAACCCAGCATGATGGGCTCTAGACTTCTGGTTTTGTGCTGCTAGCCCTTCCTTTTAATTTCTATTGTCTCCAGTAGAAATAAAATTACTTATTTCCTTCTTTTCATCTCTCAAGTGCTCTCAAATCCTATAGTCCCTTCCCCGGCAACTCAAGCCATTTCTTTGTAATGATGGTGATTTTGTTTGTAGGTGACTAAACACTAGCAGATCCATTTCAAGTGGTCCCTTTCTTGTTTATCTCAGGAGGGGGTTCAGGCTCCTTAGGCATTTCCATTTCCATACTCAGTTTTCATATGTGCTGTGTACTCTCCATTTTATTCTACTTTTCTTACTTCCCCACTTGTTTCCTTCCTCTCTCTTGCTGTAAAGGCATTTCTCTAGTATTTTAAGCATACAAAGTAGCCAGTACACATTTAATAATGAGTATGTGAATCCTCAGGAGTACGTTAGGGGAAGATTTTTTGTTTTCCACTTGATGTCTCACTTTGACTTACCTTCTAGTTTGGGAGACAGAGACAGAGAAAGGTAAAAGAAAGAAGTTTGCAGTTGCTTTCTCTACAACCTCCCAAGGCATCTTATTAACATTCTCAATTTGTTTATCTTGGTGAATAGACATTTGTCACCTGGCTTTCTTCCTTAATAAGTAATGAAAATGGATTTAGCAAAGAATAGGAATGCAATTCTGCATAGTAGCTTGGATGCCATGTGCTCCTCTTCAGCTCTCATCAGTCAAAATAGTATCAGATGTTTTACAGGGACCTCAGTGTATGTCAGCTGTTGATCCTACCTAGAAAGGCATTTTATACCCCTGTAGACTGAGGCTGGTGTTAGCATGGTTGAGAGATCAAGACTGAGTTTCTGTTTTTATTGCCAAGTTGCATTCTGGAAGGAGTGTGGATGTAACAGACTCTAGATGTCACACAAAAAGTTCGGATGGTCTTCACAAGTAGGTTTGTCCAAGGATGGTAGGTCTAGACACTCTGATGCCTTTCCACTGACCATCCAGGAGCTGTCTGCTGAGAGACATGGCAGCTACTCAGTGTGCTACTAGTGCAGCTGAGAAGTGACGATCTCAAATTGGGCCATCTGTAGGAGGAAAGGCACATTTTGCCAGGCTGCCAAGTCTATCGACGACTTCTGGCACCAACTTCAGAGGTAGGATCTGACCTCAATGTCATACGATATGGTTCCAAGATTATATTCATCACTTTATGCTTTATGTCAGCGAGTAGAACCAGGTCAAAATCAGGAAAGATATACATAGGGTAGAGACTCTAGAACGGTTCAAAACAAAGCTTTCTTCATCTTTAGTGACATATTTCTTTCCTGGTTTTCACATATGACAGCACCGTACAATATTGCCGTCTAAGGAAGCTCATTAGAGCCTCAGTGCTCACAGTTTTGTATGGAGCCTAGGTCTGAATAATTGATTGTCAGCATGATTGATCTCTGAGCTACTCTAGGTTAGATCCGTGACCTTCAAAACAAATTGCATGTTTGATCTTCCTGTAGAAAGCAGTATGGCCATCTTTGGCCCTAACTTAAAACACCCCTCAAGTATGAAGTAGGCCTGTTAGAAACTGGAAGTAAAGATCAGACCTCTTTTGAGGAGAGGCTGAACACTTTTTATTTATTTTTGTTGGTCATGGGCTTGAACTCTGGGCTCAAGGCTAGTTCTCTACCCCTTAAACCATAGCACCACTTTCGGTTTTCTAGTGGTTAATTGGAGATAACAGTCTCATGGACTTTCCTGCCCAGGCTGGCTTTGAATAGCAATCCTCAGCTCTCAAGACCAGGAAATGAGCCCATTTTCCTGATGTGACTTGCCCCACAAGATCTCAGCCTCCTGAGTAGCTAGGATTACAGGCATGAGCCACTGGTACCCAGTGAGGCTGAACTCTTACATGGTTTTCCAGCATGTTTCTTCATGCCTAAGTCTTCTCCCTGTGAGATTCCTTATGTGGCAACTTCATTAAGACAAACTAGCAATTATACAGTTCCATCATACCTCTCTTAGACTTTGGATCTGAGCATCATCACTTGTCAAATTAATGCGTGTCACATTGCATTAATTTACTGAGCATACGACATAGTACAAAGCTGGCACTTAGTAGACCAGAGGTTCTTATCCACAAATCCTCTGAAATTGCATGTAATATTTTGCTGGTATGTTTGTATTTGGCTGTGGGTGGGGGATTCAGTGCTCATATATTTCATCAGATTTCAAAGAAGTCTGTGTTCCATAAAAGGTTAAACACTCCATGCCCAGATAAAAGAAAATTCTCTTACTTCACACACCGCTGCTGGACTGTTCCTGTGTGAGCTCTAGGAGTCTTGTTTGCCAAAGGAGGGGGCACGGTAGAGCCTGGGTTGGCACAGCAAGGGAAGTTCTGCTATCTTGGTTTACAAGGCCTCTTGGGTCAATTCTAGAAGCATCAAAGCAAGCTTTCTTCTGTCTTTCCTGTGCTCTGCAGGCCAAGAGTGTCTTGTGCTAAAATAAATAACTGGCAGTTTCATTAGACTCCACAGAAGGAAAGAAAAGGTTTATATTTCATACCTTTTTATATTATATAACAACATTACTATGCGAACTTCAATTCTTTAATCTGTTTAGTTTATTTAAACTTAAAAAATAATATTAAATGCTATAAATAGAATAAACCATGACCAATCCTGAGCAGTTACAGTAAGTAAGCAACTGGTAATATAGACTTAGAAATAATAAACCACTTATCCCCAATGGTGAGGCTGTATTTTATTAAAACTATAGCTGGCTGGAGAAGGTGGATGGAGAGAAGTATTCCACTTGTTTTAAACTGTAGAAAAACAAAACATACTTTATTTTGTATCCATCCTAGCTCTTATATAATCATGGAAATTTTGATGTGTTTGTGCCAGCCAGAATTCAACTTGGCTTTACTTTTCAGGGAAATCTGAAGTCTGTTCATAAAAAAGGAAACCTGTTTATTATCACTTCATTTTGTTTCAGTTCATGAAACATCTTGGTTCTTATCAGAGAAGGACATGAATATTTGATCATCTATTATTCTTATTCAGAGGAACTAATAGAGTAATGTCTGGTATATCATTCAATATTAGATACTGTGGGAATGCACATATGAACACTTACCCTAGACATACTTACAATTGAGTGTATATAAATTGGCAGCTTCCAACACTCACAGCATTTCTTTTTTTTATTGCAAAGGTGATATACAGAGGGGTTACAGTTACAAAGTCAAGTATGGAATACAGTATCACATTCTTTTTCACTTTCTCCTAATTTTTTACCCTCCCCCCCACCCATAGCATTTCAATATAGGTGTTTGTTCATATGCCTTTTTAATATACTTCTTTCAAATCTTAATAATAGTTTTTGTGGAAATAGAAAAAAAATCCCTCAAAACCATGTTGTTACTGAAAATTTAGCAGAGCTAAGTCAACGTAATATTTGCATTGATCTTGAGAAGAATTCATGCAGAACATGAATTGTAGTATAAGCATAGCAGTAAAGGGGATAGGAAAATATGAAAAAGTGGCATGAAAGTTCATTAGAAATGAAAAATGAAAGAGAAAGAGATTATGTAGTTTAGACATGTCCAGGGCAAATAGGTACACTTTAGCCCATCTTTTGTCATCTATAGGTTCACAGACATTGGCCTTAGTTTTAAGAGGGAAAATTGGAGGCAGACTGTGAGAAAATATGCACAGTTAAAATACTCACTCGTCACAGGCCCAATCAGGCAGTCTCATCTATTGTCTCAGGTTTGGTTAGATAGGGCCAAGGATGAGATTGGATTATTAATAACTTTTAACCCCTACAACCTGGTTTTACTGGAATTATATAGTAGGCTAATCATCTTTTGTTTGTAGAACTATTTGTTGACTCACAGGACACAAAAATGAAGGCTTTTATTAATCCTTAGGTGAGCTGAATATTTAAAAAATTTAAATAAAAATAAAAAATTTTATGACAGTTTTGACCCTGCTAGCCACAAAGGCTGGTCATCTGTAAGTTGGAAAGCTTAATTAAAATGCTTTTTCTTAGAAGGAGATCCTGTGATCTTATCTTCTATTCTGGGTTTCTTCATTTCTTATCACCCATAGTTAATTGTTTCTTTTCAAAGTGTACTCTCAAGGTTCCATAAATATCCAAAAGAAACACAGGAAAAAAACAAGAAATGCATAAAACAAACTTCCTGATTTCAAACTTATCTCAAAGTTGTAGTCATCAAAACTGTAGCATAAAGGCAAATCTATAGGTGATACAATTATTTTGGCAAGGGTACCAAGATCACTTGACAGGAAAAGGATGCTCTTTTTAACAAATGATGTAGCAAACTGGAATCCACATGCGAAAGAATGAAGGTATGCCTCATCTTATACCAAATATAGAAGTAAACTATGGGCCACAGACTTCTAGGTAAAGGCTCCAATTATAAATCTCCTGAAGGAAAACCTCTGTGACACTGAACTTGGCAAAGAAACTGCTTCATTATGCTCTAGTAGTGTAGTTAAAATAAGGGTGGAAGTCAAACACCTGAGTTCAAGCTCAGGTCTACAACTTCCTGTTCTCATAAGCAGTTAATCTTCTCCTTACTTCGGTTCAAATTTCTCCTGCATAAAAAGATAGAAAATGAAATTAATAGAATGATTACAAGCATTAGATAAATTAATACAATAAGAGACTTAGCTCCATGCCTGGTCTTAGTAGATAGCAGCCAATATTAATCACTCAAAGGAAAGTAGCATAGAAGAACAGTTGAGCAAGAGGCTTTGAGTTAGATTTGCTATGTTCATATCCTAGTACTACCCTTTATCATCTTATTTCAATAATTACTATACTTTTTATTCTGAATCATAGAATTAATATCATTCGTACTCATTTCACAGTTGTAGATACCAAGTGAGCTAATCTTGTTTAAATCTTTGAAAGTGATGAGCATTTCCGGCTGTTAACTCAGTGCTGCCAATCCTGGAAAAACACAGCATCCAGTACATAGTAAATGATCATCTGCAGAATTGTCATTTAGGAAGTGTTTAATGAGACAGGTAAATATTGATAATAACAGATGGATAAAGTAACAAGATAAAAATGTTGTAAGATTTCCCTTAACTATGGAAAGAAAGAGATGAGGAATTAAAAGGAAAGATATTGAAATATTAACAGTGGGGGCCGGGAGTTTGGCCTAGTGGTTAAAGTGCTTGCCTAGCATGCATGAAGACCCGGGTTCGATTCCTCGGTACCACATACATAGAAAAAAGCCAGAAGTGGTGCTGAGGCTCAAGGGGTAGAGCTCTAGCCTTGAGAAAGTCCAAGGACAGTGCTCAGGCCCTGAGCTCAAGCCCAGGACTGGCAAAAAAAAATATTAACAGTGGTCTCTCCTTAGATGAGAAAATAATAAATGTATTGATTTATGTTTTGTATATTTATTAAATTTCTACCATAATTGTACGTATATCTTTACAGTTGGAAAATAGTCCAATGCCATTAAATAAGCTAGAAGGATAGATGAATCAATCCTGTCTATTGTCACATGTCACTTATGTCCAGATGTCCATCATTCTCCTGAATTGTGTAAGGATGATAGTTTAGTTTTGCTATTCTTGGCTCATACATGTGTTACAACCTTGGTCCTCAGGTCAGAGCTATTGGAATTGTGTAGGAACCTTTAAGAACTAGGCATCAGTGGGGTGCCAGTGGCGATTGCCTATAATTCTAGCTACTCAGGCATCTGATATCTGAGTATAAGGTTTGAAGCCAGCCCAAGAAGGAAAGTCCATGGGGCTCTTACCTCCAATTAACCAGAAAAAAGGCTGGACCTGTGATTCAAATAGTAGAGTGCTAGCTTTGAGTGAGAAAGCTCAGGGACTATGTTCAAGCCTCAGGATTCAAGGGCACAAGCATGTGCGTGCGTGCACACACGCACGCACATGCACACACATACACACACACACACACACACACACACACACACACGAGGTGGGTCATAAGTACAAGTCTTTAGCTTATTGAGAGCACACCCCTGAAATACAAGAACCCTATGCGATGAGTTCTTAGTGGCATGTGGTAGGAATCTGTAGTGGGGAGGGTTGGCCAGCTCATCATTCTGTATTCATTTGGAGAAATGTGTAGGAAAACAAAAACAAACAAATAAAAAACCACCTACTTTTAAAATGCATTTCTGGGGTTTTTTTTTGGTTGTTGTTGTTGTTTGTTTTGTTTTGCCAGTCCTGCGTCTTGAACTCAGGTCCTGAGCACTGTCCTTGGGCTTTCTCAAGGCTAGAGCTCTACCGCTTGAGCCACAGCACCACTTCCAGCTTTTTCTGCATATGTGATACTGAGGAATTGAACCTGGGTCCTCATGCATGTTAGGCCAAACTCCACTAGGTCAAACTCCCAGCCCTGCATTTCTGATTATTATAAGCAAGTATCACTCAAGTTACACAGTTTACATTTCACGTCTGTGACTTTTTTTTGTCTGTTGTGGGATTTGAACTGTAGGCTTAGGCATTGTCCCTTCACTCTTAAATTCAAAGCTACCATCCTAGTCCTTGAGCTGCAGCATCACTTCCGGTTTTCTGGTGGTTAACTGGAGATAGGAGTCTCCTGGACTTTAGTGCCCCAGTTGGCTTTAAATGGTGATCCACAGATCTCAACCTCCTGAGTAGTTAGGATTACATGTGTGAGCCACTGCACCCAGCTTCATGTCTATGATTTTTAAGCATACAAACAATGGTATTAAGCATATTTTGATGTTGTGTGGCCATCACCACTACCAATACCAAGAACTATTTCAGCATCCCAGTCAGACACCCTGAATCCATTCAGCAGTGACTTCCCATCTCTTGCTAACCTCAGCCATCTCATAGTGCCTATTTTACTTCATTATTGGGATTTTGCCTGTTCTAGGAACTCAGTAGAGTTATGAATTTATCACTTTGTGACTGGCCTATGTTTTAAGATTTATCCATATTTATCCATTGCAGCATGGATAAGTAAATACTTAAAATGCTTATTGTGGGAGGAAATTTCCAAGTCCATTCTGAGCTGTAACCAGATTTAGGACAGCTGAACTAGATAAGTAAAAACTTCATTCTTATTTGAACCACTTTGCCCCTTATCCACTTACATTGGTCGTCAGTTCTGCCGGTATACACCAGTTTCTCCAAGAAACATTCCAGACTGACATATTTCTCATTATCTGAATGTTTTAAACCATGAGAGTCTTCTACTGTCCATCATTATATGTATTTTAAATCCTTTTCATTTATTTGTGGTATGAGGTTAAACTCAGTCTTGCACTTGCTAGGCAGGTGCTCTTCTTGCTCTTTTTGTTTTATTTGGAGGATATGCTCTTGCATTTTTGGTTGGATTATGATCTTCCTATTTACATTCCCACATAGCTCGATGACAATCACTTGCCACAACACCAGCTTTGATTGAGATTGGGGTCCTCATAAATTTTTGCTTGAGTTGGTCTCAAAGTGTAATCTTTCTCATCTCTGCCTCCTAAGTACCTGAGATTATAAGTGTGAGCCATTATGAACTTTTAATTTAAAATGTTTCATCTATAATAGATCATGTTTAAGATTACTACAAATAACTCCAACCAATAGCAGGATACATGGCTTCTCTAAAAAACTGGAAGCCTGACACCCTGAGCCTACACAAAAATACTCCACAAAGGAACAACTGTCCAAGTTAAAAAGCAACTATCTTTTTTTATATGGCACCCTCTCCTTTCTATTTGACACAGTTCCCACCATTCTTTGTTGCCTCCATAGTTCTGAGGCTAAATGCTTATTGCTAATAATTAGTACTTGTTCTTTTTAATTTCCTTATAGCATAAAAACACTTTCTGAACTTGTCACTATCAAGATAGGGAGCTTTATAAAAAAACAACAACAAACAAACCCCCAAACAAACAAACAACAAAATGAGGAAGCCCTGGGATTTCTAAAACAGTTTCATATGCTTCACTCATTTGCAGTCAATGTCACTTGATTATAGGCTATGATAAATGTTTTGTTATGCAATTTTATCACTGTGTGATCATCACAGACATACCATCACAACACAACAGTTGTATTTGTGATCTGGGATACACTGAAATGTCCTCCTACCTAACCTTGCTGCCATTTGAGTTTGCAACGGTCACTGTAGGCAAGTAAGCAGACATGAGCGGGAATGAGGAGCGTTTCCTCTCTTTTAGAGAGGAAGCCAAGTAGGCCCCATACCCTCGAGCTAGGATTAAGGTAACAATCTTTCTCTTTCTTTCTCTCTCTCTCTTTCTCTCTCTCTCTCTCTCTCTTTCTTTCTTTCTTTCTTTCTTTTTCTCTCTTTCTTTCACCAGTCCTGAGCCAGCCTGAGCACTATCCTTGGACTTTCTGAAGACTAGAGCTTTACCACTTGAGCCACAGCACCACTTCTGGCTTTTTTCTATGTATGTGGTACTGAGGAATCGAACCCGGGTCTTTGTGCATGCTAGGCAAGCACTCTACCACTAGGTCAAACTCCCAGCCCCAGGTAACAATCTCAAATTCTCCTTTAATCCTAATTCATCCCCCCTCTCAAGGCCACACCTATACCATAAAGTACATAATCTGGTCTCCCACTGGTGACTTCTAACTAGGAACTGAAAAAAGGATTAAATGTGTATGTGTCTATTCTTACTTTCTCAGGTATATGGCTTTTCATAACTGAACAGCCATTGTACAGTTTCTGAACCATTTTGGAAGGACCCTAGTAACCCTATCCTATTGTATAATAAAACCCTCAAACTCCATCAGCCTCACAGCCAAAAGGCTTTAACCAGACCTCTTGCCTCCTCTTCCAGATATACTATCACTTTTCTAATGCATCATGCATCATGCTTTACTATCATCCTATTCTTGGTGGTTCCTTTGCCACCCTTGGGGCAGCCTTTTAATCATAGATGTTATACACTCCAAACCAAGGAACACCCTGTCCCCTGGGAACCTGAGGTGAGATGGATTCTCTCCTGCTCTTATGCCTATTGTACTTCTCTCTTGCTTTTGTATGAATCCCATAACAGACATAGGAAGCACTGCTTAAGAGTTATAAATGACGATGACATTGCCCAAGGTTAGACTTGGAAATTCAGAGCATTTTAATGCTTAGTTTCTGAATTGTTTCAGGCATCATCTGTCCTTTCCTCCCAGTTATGTTCTTCTTTTTCCTTTTCACCTATGAAATGCCTAGTTGTTCTTTACAACACAGATGAAGTATTATATTATCCTAGAATGCTTCCCAAATAATCTTATCCATCCTTCAACACCTAGTCTTTGGTGCATCTTGTGCTTTACTGGTGAAGTCCACATCTCTCACCCCCTTCTCTTCATCCTGGGAAACTAGAGCTTCTCAGGGCACAAAAACTATCAGCATTTAGCTGAGGGCCAGACAAATAGTGTGTCTTCAGAAAGTATTGCAAGGCTATAATGCAAAGGCCACTAGCTTTCAGGTATTTACTTTTGTTTAAGGTCTGTTTCTGTGAGGCTGTTTAGGCAGCCTGTTGTTTTTTCTGATTCCTGCATTTTCCTTTGTTTTTCATGGAACATGTAGCAAGGATTTCCTGTCAAGCTTTGCAAATAAATATCAAGGTCAGGGGCTGGAAACATTTCTGGAACTATCATGGTACCTCTTGATTCCACTGAGCCAAGAAATGCTTTCAACCCCAGAGGGCAGAAGTTTTTCAAAACAAAACTGTTCCAACATGGGTGTGTGCTTCCTCTGTCAACTCTTCCTCCTCCCTCTTGCATTTTAACAACTTTTGGAAGAATGGAAATTCTGGGCAGCCTTTAATGTTTTTGAACCACTGAGTGTACTAGGGAGTAATGCCTGTGGTGATTTCTCAGTGAGAAGTTTCTACAGATAGAAATGTGGGGTGGTAAAGTGGTGACAGATGCTGTCTCTGAAGGAACAGGGAGACAGAAAGACTTCCTGCTCCTATTCATCCTTTCTTCCTCCCCTTCCTGTGCACCTAGTCTCATCTTGTGCTCTCAGGGACTGGATCTCTGTGACATGGCGAGCACTTGGCCAGGCTTTGCACACATCAAGGCTAAGGCAAGCAAAGGGGACCCTCTTCAGTGGTTCAAAGACAGTGTCCAAGTTAACACAGTCAACTTCCTCCTTCCCTCTTCCATACTTTTTCTGTTTTTCTTCCCTTTGATTCATTTCTCCCTCCTCAACACTTAGCTGTTTGTTTGAAAGAGATGGTGTACTTGTAAAAGAGTGCTAGGGGCAGAGTCAACAGTGCCTTGTATAAATGTGCCTTGTTGGATGGGAGATAGGAGGGGAAAACTGAAAGAGTGAGGAAAGAGGTGATTTTGTTCATAAAGAAATGTTCTCATGACCTGACCTATGTACCCGTGACCCCACTGTACATCACCTTTTAAATAACAATAATTTTTTAAAAAGGGATTAGTAGGGCCGGGACTGTAGCCTAGTGGTAGAATGTTCGCCTAGCATGCATGAAGCCCTGGGTTCGATTCCTTGGTACCACATACTCAGAAAAAGCCAGAAGTGGAGTGTGGCTCAAGTGGTAGAGTGCTAGCTTTGAGTAAAAAGTGTCTGAATTCAAGCCCCATGACTAGTTAAAAAAAAAAAAAAAGGACTGGTCTAAAGGAGCTTTCCAATAGCTTCTGGATGCTTGATTCATCTCAAAGAGTGCAGCCCCCATTCCTGGGACGTGCAGGAGGGTACTGTCAGCCATCTGGGTCCAGGGGCCCTGGCTGGGGGCGGGGGGCTGATTTGAGCCCCAGCCGGAGATCACCTCTTGTTATGATTTTAGTCCTGACTTGAGGGTGGATAATAAAAGCCTTCATAGGGGAATGTTTAGTGTCTATGTAATTTCCTTCCGCCAGCCCTTTCTCCTCCATTTGAAATGGGAAAGTGACATTTCCTCAATTACATGTAAAGGCCTTCAGCCCAACGGCAGGAGCCATCAGGGAAAGCTGGCTGCTATTCTTGCCCCTCCAAACAGTTCAGTGCAACGCACATGCTCAATGATAGATAAAATTGCTTCCAGACAGCCAAGCCCTCCAGTTCAGTTCTAATAGTGAGACAATTTAGAAAGTACAAACACCCTCCCCTCAGCTGGAACCTCTGACTTAATTACACACAACTTTGAACATGGCAGCATCCGGCCAGCTTCTTTCTAGTTGTCAGAACAGAAGATGGGGACAAGGGGGTCTTAGGAGCCTGTCCCTTCTTCTGGGACTGGCTCTGCCTGTGGTACCCCTGCTGTGTGGCTTCCACTCTTCTATTCCCCTGGGGAGGGAGGCACTGCCCTGAAGGTCCCTCTGTACACATTGGATTATCGCTGTGACCTCTCTTGCGCCACTCACCCCCCTGTCTGCACATTTTTCCACATTAGTCAAGTGACTATGCACCTGATGATCAAAGCCAAGGTTAGAATTACCTGATAGCTTTATTATCATGGATAAACCTCCCAAACTCCAGAGACTCCGAGCCCAGGCCCTTGTGAATCTGGACCATATTTTCTATCCCACCCTCCTTCATCTGCCCACTCCAAGCAGGCAAGCCTAGTTTCACTGAACTTGAGAGAGGCCTCCAGAATACACTGTACTCTTTTTTCCCCCCAATGCCTTTACTCACAGATCCATTGTTTATTCATCTACAGAGTCAGCAAATGTTTTAATTTTGCAATTGTAAACATAAGTATAAAAACATGCACGTTTCTTCCAGCATTGCCCTTGGTTCTGGGAATCGAGTGGTGGTGAAGCCCTGTAACTCCCTGGAGTTTTCAGCAGACAACAGCAGAACAGCCCAACACACAAAATGAACAGTTGAGGCAGGTATGCAGAAATGAATAAATACAGGGAGCTGTGGGTGAAGGGGAAGGAAGGTTTGTGGGGGAGGCATGGTCTCCTTTAGACAGAATGGTCAGAAGGTGCTGGGGGTGATACAGAAGCTAAACCCTGAAAGATGCAGGAACCAGTTTCAAAGGAGTCTTCTTGGGGCTTTCAGGACCAGCAGGCTTATGGAGCAAAAGTTTACTCAGGAGATGAGCAGCTGGTGCCCATAAGAGTGCCCAAACATGCAGTGCATGAAGGAGCTCAAATCAATAGCAACAGGCATGCCCAGGATAGGAACACAGCTCGAAGGGATTCCTTAGGCTGCTGTCTAGGCAGCAGGTTGGCTAGTGTGGGGAGAACACGGGCCTGCAGAAGAGCTGGGGGCCTTCTGAGAGCTCTGGAAGGGTACTGATGATGTATCCAGAGAGAAACGCACCAGCTGGAGATGTGGCTGGGAATCTAACATATCTTATACAAGACTGAAAGAAAGTGGGGCTTCTGCAGGAGGGAGGGAGAAATGAGGAACGTCTTTCCAAACTAGGCTGAGTCTTAGGTAAGCAGGCTATTTTCTGGAGGACTGGATGAGAACTAGGTTGAGTAACCTAACAGGTTTGATTCTTATCTGTTTCACCAGGCAAATGTCATCACCCTTGGCACCCTCGATGGCAGTTGGGGCTTGAACCCATGAGTTCTTTTGCTTTAGGCTATACAGAGTTCTACCCTTTAAGCCACAACATCACTTCTGGTTTTCTAGTTGTTAACTGGAGATAAGAGGCTCACAGATTCCTGCCTGGGCTGGCTTTGAACCGTGATTTTTCAGATCTCAGCTTCCTAAGTAGCTAGAACTGCTGGCATTAGCCACCAGTACCCAATTAGTAACAATTATTGAAATCCAATTCTGCCCTCATTCTAGGCTGCCTTTCTTCTTTTCTTTTTTTTCTTTTTTCCGTACCAGTCCTGGTGCTTGAATTTAAGGCCTGGGCTATGTCCCTGAGCTTTCACACTCAAGGCTAGTGATCTACCACTTGAACCACAGACCTACTTATGACTTTTTTTTGTTCATTAGAGAAAAGACTCACAAACTTTCATGCCTGAACTCTGCTTTGAGCCATAACGCTCAGATTTCAGCCTCTTGAGTAGCTGGCATTACAGATATGAACCACCAGCACCCAGTCTAGGCTGCCTATATCACTAGGGCTTCTCTACACTGGGAGCCCAGTGAGGTCGCCACAGGGCAGAGCTTTCCACCCATAGACGAGGTATGTTAGGGCACGCTAGGTAAATGGAAGGCAGTTGAGATGATGAGTATATTAGAGCAAGGTCATTTGCAATGATCTGGAAAGGGAAGACAAAGTTAGATAGTTTCCTTCACAAGCTGGCCATATTGTGCTGTCAGATGATAAGGTGGAGATTACACAAGGCAGTACTGCAGCATTAGCCCCATCCCAGACATACCAAATAAAGATTCTAGGTGGTGACTCAGCCCTAGAATTGGTCAAAGAAACCCACTGAGTTGCAGGCAGAGCCAGTCAAACATCACTGGCCTAGAAGATGACAGAGGCCTTCGGTCTTTCACATACCTTCCCAGAGGTCATGGAAGAACCCTGTCTGACATACAGTATGAGACTGAGTTGTCAAGTCGACACACATTCACTGCCTCACAAGTTGCCAACATGCAACATGAAGAGCAGTGGGTCTGTTTCACACCTGGAATAGCTTCTGTGTCTGTGTGCCTTTGAGCTTTGTGTCAATCAGCCTAAGGATGGGCAAACCATGTGTGCCTCCAGAAGAGGGCCTCCATTTGCAACTCCTCCATGGACAACAGGGAATCCCTTTCCTGGGTTGTCAATCTAGCCATTGTCCTAAGCAGCAAACTCCCTGACATAACCAGTCCACACAGTTGTAGCAGAAGCTCAGAGTTGTGTAGTCACACACACAGAGGCTTGGGATGTATGTTGTTAGCCCAGTGGCAGATTTTTCTCCATGAGTTTGCTTCTGCAGAGCATCCATTTTCCTTCTGTGACCAATCAAAGCCCCAGCACTGTTCTTTCTCCTTTGCTTCCTTCTATTGCTTCTGACAGAGTTTGCCAGTTAGCTGAGGTCAGGATTTCCTTTTCACAAACAACCTGCTTTCAGTCAGTGGGGCCAGAGGTTTCCTAAATTACAAACCCTTTCATTTTTTTTTCTGCCACAAGTCATCCTGTCAGTTTGTGTGATATCACAGAATGGAGGGAAATAAAAACGCTTAGACACTGAAAGAAAGGCCTGCCCTGATGAACATAAGCCTTTTGGATTGTCAAGAAACTATCCTGAACAGAATAAATGGGACCCATTTCAACAGAAGCTTTTGGAACATGGTTTTGTGTCTAGAAGGAAGTTTGTTAGAAGCTTTAATCTCCACATTCCATTAAGCAAATGATGTCCTATAGGTTCGTTTGGATGGAGAAATGTCAGGGTCTTGTACAAACATTTTGAAATGCAAACTTAAACAGCTACTGTCTAATGTGTGGATGCTTGACATTTATAATTTTACTTTGGAAGATGAATTTTAAGCCAAATTCTTGGAGAATCATGGGATTGAGATAGTAGGACATTCAGAAGCTTTGGGGAATTCTGCTGTGAATGGATTGACCTAGGCCTAGGGAAGCTGAAAGAGAGCTCATGTTAGTATTTAGTGATAAGCTGGGAAGCAAAAATCAAATATTACTACTCCTACTCTTGCTAATCTTACAGTGATTCTGTTGCAACCATAAGGGTGGGTTGAGGTCATGAGTCCCATCATTTGGCTGTGACTCCTGGAGCAAAACATTTAACCCAGATTTTGTAAACTGGAATAAGAAGGGCTAACCTAGACAGTACTGATGTAACAGTTTGAGTCTGAATTCTTCCTGTTCTGTTTTCCTGGAAGAGGAGCAGGCATGAAGTGCATTAAATCTCAAGATTTACTCTACCCCGCTCCTTCTTTGAGCTTCAGTTCCAGAGTCAGAGCCCTCTTTTTCACTTCTCCAGTTTACTGAACTCCTTTCCCAATCCAGGCTGCTCTCACACTCTTCTCTGCTCCTAGTCTTGGTCTTTCAGAAGCATTTTCTTCTTGGCCATAGCAGCCCTGCCCTAGCGATGTGTACTAGCTCAGTGAATGCTTGAGGCCAGGAATGCGTGTGTGTGTGTGTGTGTGTGTGTGTGTGTGTGTGTGTGTGCATTTTCTAGGACAAGTAAGAACAATGCCATACACACATCTATATGGATTTTTCTATAGAGTTTGCTTTTATGAGATGCTGTTTCTCCACTTGGGTGGAAAAAGTTATGAGCAAAAATGTAGTCAGTCTGAAAATAGTTAACAATAATCTACCAGATAGTTTCTTAAACTTTACACACAGTATTTAGCTTCACAATAATGCAAGTAAATGATACAGTTAATTACTGTTACTCCCCTTCTACAGATGGAAAAACTAAGGTATAGAGAAGTTAAATGGCTTGGCCTGATATAACAGGAAGCCATCTACCAGCATCATTTGCTGGTCATTGAAAGCCCAGTCTTCCAATTGTGTTGAGTCTTACCTTGGATGTGTCTGAATTTGCCTTGTGCCTCATTATTTCTGAATCCAATCCATTAGCTAGTCTGCTCATTGGCATCTCTAAGAACCGAATCAGATTTCCACTACTAGCTTCCTAGCCCAGGTCCACTGCTTGCCTAGTCTGCTCTCATGGCCTTCTTCTTCTCTTCTCTGGCTCCTCTCTAGCACATGCTCCACCATCAACAGCTGGAGTGATTATGTCAAAGAGCAGGCTGATCAGATGTCAACCCTGCATAAGCCCTATAGTGGCCTCTGCTTTCACCCAAAGTAACATCAGGACCCCTCAACTTTTTCCTGATCTCTCATTTTTCTTAGACTCATCACCAACTCCTTTTCTCTTGGACCCCTAGGCATGGATTTCATTCTGAACACACACACACACACACACACACACACACACACGTAGAAAGGGGAGAGAGAGAGGTTGAATATACAGACAGACAGCATACTCTACACATAAATATATACCCTATGTAGAGTATTCTCAACAGGGGCTTTGCCTACACATTCTGTGTAATCTTTCTCACTGCCTACTTTTTGGTAATCAGGTCAGCTTTTAGGTCAAATATGTCCAAGGCTTATGCTTGCCAGTTGCATGTCCATAACCTACGTTATCTGCTTACTTCTCCACGAGGAACATTTCTGATCTGAGTATATTTGGGGGGAAGTGGGGAAATTGAACTCAGGGCCTTGTGCTTGCCAAACCAAGTGTTCTACTGTTGAACAACATCCCCCTGTCCTTTTGCTTTGAGTTTGTTTTCCATAGAAACTTTTGAACTTTTGCCTCAGTTAGCCTCTGACCATGATCCTGCTCGTTGTACCTCAGTATGTGGGGATCAGGGGTATGTGCTACTATATATTGTGGTATGTGCTACTATATATAGAGCTATGATTATATCTTAGTCATCAGTAATTCATTAACTTTTATAACAACACTAATTTGCTTATTTATTTGTCTTTACCCAACTCCATTGTGAACTCAGTACTGGGGTCAAGGTCACTCGGCCCTTAGCACCTAGGAGAGTGTCAGGTGATAGGGAGGCCCAGGAAGCTTATTATATGAACTACAAAATACCCAGGAAGGCATAGGTGGGTGAAAGAATTTGAGAAGAAGGACCTACTGCTGAGTACCATGAGGGGAAAGGTTTTGTAGATAAAGATCCGGCCATGATTTAGGTAGATTGAAGCTGGATGAAGTCATTTCTGGCACTCAAAATGTTCTGAGCAAAGATGAAGGACAGGTGCTTCAGGGCTGTTCAGTCTATTAAAGAGCCTGGCACACTGTTTATTAAAGTGATAACAGTGCTAAGAAGAAGGTACAGGCTTCATTTAAGGCTCCATAATGCCAAGGAAGACATTTGAGGTCAAGTACAGGCCAAAGGCTCCCTTTAGTGCATCATCCTAAGGAGCTATGCTAAAGACAGGATTCAGGGATGGGTGCTGGTGGCTCATGTCTGCAATTCCTAGCTATTCAGGAGGCTGAGATCTGAGGACTGAGTTCAAAGCCAGCCAGAGCACAAAAGTCTACGAGGCCCTTAACGCCAATTAACCACCAGAAAACTGGAAGTGGCTCTGTGGCTCAAGTGGTAGAGCATTAGCCTTGAGCTAAAGAGCTCAGGGATAGAGCCTAGGCCCGGAGTTCAAGCCCCACAACAGAATATATGTTTATATATGTATGTGTATATATGGTATACATATTTATATGCTTCAGAAAATTCACCATCTGAATGCGTATCCTCCACTTAGCTCTTCTCTTCTCTTTCTTCTCTTAAAACATAATAATCCCATCACTCCTCACACTTTACAGATTTCACTCTAGCTCTCATCATTTTTTAAGGCAGACACCTCATCATTAAGGCTGCCTAGCCTAGTGTGAGCCTGTGAAAAATGTACATCATGGGGCTGATAAATGGGCAGGACATTATACGTTTGATACTCAGATTTTGTGTGAATGTTGTTTTTTCTAGGATAAAATTCTTGTGGGAAAGCCAGTTGTGCAGTTTTATAGCTCTCTATCAGTGATTAATCTGGCAAATTGCAGAGATATGTGTTGTGGGCATTCTTTTGTTGTTGTTGTTGTTGTTGAAACAGCTTTATATTGCTATCTTTTGGGTACTGAATGATTAAATCTATGCCATAAAATCCAAGAGTCTGTTCTCTCTTAGATAAATGTGACTTAGCGTCTAGTTTATATACTTTGGGGGAAGTAAGGCGCTTTACCACTTAGCAGTTCTTACAGTGATCAAAGAAACAGCTGTTGCCTTCCAGTGTGCCCCCTAACAGGCTGATCAGCCATCACAGAGTTGCTCATGTGACTTCCTTTAGCAGCATTCTTGAGTGTCCTAATGCAAACAAGATCCTGCTACTTTGTGTAACCATGCAGAAAGGATGGGACTGATATTCAAGGAGTGTACAGTCCTTCACAAATCAACTTTTATTAATTTAAACACAAAATTAATGGAGAAAACGTCTGTACACAATGGTGGACACAATACACCTTCTCTTTTCTGTACTTTTTCTTTTACAATGAGGCCAAAATCAATTTTGTCTTTTCAGTCTGCAGCGTACAAAAAAAAAAAACACAAGATGAAAAGGGTTAAAAAAATTCAACTTCAAGCAGAAAAGGAATTCAATTGCTAAACAATCTGGAAAATTCACAAATGATGAATTCTAGCAGCAACATGAAACTTGAGGGGTGTGGGGGGGAAGATGGCGTCATTTTTTACTCTGGGTCAAAGCTGGTGACTGTTCCCTTTCCTCCCCCCAATATAATAATAAAGATTTATCCAAAAAATGATTTAATGGTAATGGAAAGCTTTAGACTATTGCCTTAGAAATCAGTCACTTTTGGAGAAACTTTCCCGTGGTGTGGCAAAAGTGATAATTCTTATTTTCCCAATTTATGCTTGTCATGTAATACAGAAGCAAAGAGTATCATTTTTATTTGGTGATGACCAAGACTGTGTCCACGACTGGCAGGGAAGAAAACAGACTATGTAAGGAGGGGGAATGCAAAAGTTTTGCAGACTTCCAGGTAATGTCCTCCTTTATCTAAATAAACAAAATGCAGACACAATAATAATTCTCAGCACATAAAAACTCTTCTAGTCTCCAATTCATTTTATTAATAAAATATATCTATCATCTATATTCTTTTTGTGGAATGAAGCTTTTGAATAGTCATTTTCCAAGTAGTTACATATAATACATTAGTGTTGAAATGAGAAAGTGAGGTGGTAAGGGGGCTTTAATTTGTCAAGAAACTGCTGTGTTATTTTATGAAGACCATCTTAGCACTGAGGATCTGAGAGAAGAACTGAGTGGGGAGGGAAAAATTTGGGAAACAAAATCCTTATTGACACTTGACATCCATGCGTTTGGTCTTGACAACATCAACAAAAAATGTCCATTATCTACATATTTATACCCAATACTTAGCTAAGGCACTTGCACACAAGTTTGTGCATATAGTGCCTCAAGGTTCACTATGAAGGCATTACTACCTCTCCATATCATTTCCCTAAATAATATGTAAAAGATCATCCATTATTACAAATTTACACCAAAAATTCTTTCTGTACATGATTGTCTCAGTGATGTACATATTATACGTTTAAATTAGACATACTTTACTTTGCACTGTGCTAAACTTCAAAGTACTTGCCATGTAATAGAGCAAAGGCCTTTAATCCTGTCTTTCTTAACATTATTGTCCTTTCACTTGTTGTTTATGTCAAAAGGAGAAATAGACTGTGTGCACAAACAGTATGGTAAGGTAAATCTGTTTCGAAGATAAGTCTGTTCATAAATAAGTAGAGAAGTACAGATTACCCGGGTTGTGAGACACCAAAAAAGTAAACGCAAAACCTCCTTTGTGAGAGAAATTCCTCCACTGGTGTTCAGGAAACACAAGTCAGTCTTCGTTGTGCAATCAAGTCTGCTGTATTGGAGAAGCTGTTTATGTCACACTGAAAAATGTGAAAACTGCACGTCTCTTCTTCACAGGTTTGAACCAGGAGTTAATGTGGCAAAGACACAGTACGCTGTGCTAGAACATTCTCATGGCTTATTTTCATTGGATTCACAGTACTGGAGTCAACAGCTGTTCTGAAGAAATAGACATGTGCCTCCATTAACCAGGGGGGCAGAGGTCAAGACCATCAGCAGCTGCACATCCGTATGTTGAGATCACTAAGTTCTAGAGTCCAACACTGACACAAGACCCAGGCCTGTTGAATTTGTCCTTGGTCACAGGGCAGTTGTGCAGTTTCAAAGTGCCATGTGGCTGTTACAGGTACTCCAGTTCCAAGGCGTGGTGTAGGGCCATGAGATCCGAGTGACTGGAGACCCTCCAGAAGGGCATAGCATGCTGCAGAGGGGCAGATACACAGTGAAGTCAGAGGAGGTGTTCAACACATTGACTTAAAACAAAAGTTCAAACAGTCCTCCCCAAATACTAGACTGAGTTAAAATGTAATCTACAGTACACTTTTTTTAAGAAGGTGATGAGTATTCATATTGTGTGTGTGTGTGTGTGTGTGCCAGTCCTAGGGCTTGAGCTCAGGGCCTGAGGACTATCACTGGGCTTCTCCAGGCTAGAGCTCTACCATTTGAGCCACAGCACCCTTTCTGGCTTTTTCTATGTATGTGGACCGAGGAATTGAACCTCGTTCTTTGTGCAGCATGCACTCTACCACTAGGCCAAATTCCGTGCCCCAGATTCTTTTTTTTCTTTTTTTTTTGATTGTGGCCTGGGTTCTATCCCTGAGCTCCTCAGCTCAAGGCTACTACCCTACCCCTTAAGCCACAACACCACATCCAGGTGATGAATATTCTTAACTAGGTCTACATTGTGACTTATATGTGAATTCCTCAGTATGAATGAAACTACTGAAAAGAGCTGCCATTCAAATATCTATACCTGTATCCATATCTACATCCATATATACACACATGCATATATACATACATATATATATACATGTTTTGAAGAACATGTGTATGAAAATTAAAAGAACACATATCTTATGAGGCTAGTTGGTAGTTCTTACAAGTTTCCAAATGTAATTTTTCTCAGATATGAAGCAATTGTTATTTCCCATAATTTCATTCTTTAAAATGACTTCTCCATATAGGAAAAATTCAAAATGGATAGCTAAAGTTGGTTTTTGCATGTTGTTTAGACCATCAATCTAAAGATCAAGTTAATAGGGGAATATTGGTGAAACATCAGAATAAAACAGAGATGAGAAAGTCAGGTTACCTCAATTCATGCAGGGGGAAATAAACTATAACTGCTCAAAAGGGTCATGGTAAGCACTGATAGTGATTAACTTTGCCTATGGAAGCAGAAAAATGCCCGTAAAGAGGCAATGATAGTTGAGCTGGGTATTAAAGAAGGATTATTCAGAAGAGTACTCTGTTAATGCTGGGTTGGGCACAGAAGATAAGGAGAAATTCACTAGTAGAACTCTGGCTAGGTATGGTAGAAAGGAATAATGCTATTGACAGGACTAACTATAAGAGCTTGATAAGTCCTTTTAAAGATTTTATTGATGATATTGATAGTGATGATGTATTAGATTTTGTATCAGGCTCTGGTAAGTCATGGGAGATAAGGCACTATTACTCTGATGAGGAAACTGAGGCTTTAAGAAGGGAGAGGTTTTAAATAATAGCTGGTCAGGAGTAAAGCCAAGATTCCTCCCAGATCTGTAGTGCCCCAATGCTATAATGTCTCCTACTTTATAGTCTGTTGATTCTGCTGGCACTCTGCCACTTGAGCCATGCCTCCATCCTAATAAATTTGCTAGTTACTTTGGAGATGGAGTCTCAAGGCCTTTTTGACTTAGTTGGCTTTGAACCATCATCCTTTGGATTTCAGCTGCAACTAGGATTACATCAGTAAGGGTTACTGATGTAAGCCACTGGCACCCAGCACGACACTGCAGCAACTACTGATAGGAAAAAACCTTCCCTCACTTCTGTATCTAATATTTTGCATTTATCCCTCTGGTCACAGATAACATCTATCATTTAAAAAGTTGGGTACATGGATGCTTACATGTAATTTAAATTTTGCCAAACTACTTAAAACACATATATGAAAGGTTACAAAATTTCAAAGCATATATCTTCTGATACTAGGAAGTACTGTTTTGTAGGAATTTATTCTTCAGCACAATTGCATGTACGTGAACCATAAGGATCATTCACTGCACAATTGTTTGTTGTAAGTACTGGAACTTATCTAAATATTTAGCTTAAGGGAATGTAGTTAAATAACAGCACATTCATAAAATGAAAAACTGATGCAGTCACTTAAAAGGATTAGATAAGTAGCACTTTATATACTGATACAGGTAACTGTCAGTATAGATGCTAAATAAAAAGAGCAGGTACAGAAAAAAAGGATGTAATTGCCATGTGTAGTTAAAAAAAGACTTTTATTTTCATGTGAACATGTTATTTGGAAGCAGTTTGCATAGAGAGGTATACATTTTTCTGATTGTAAATAAAGAGATTTCAAAAGATAGATTATTCCAACAACTCACTTTGAAACTTGGTATACAACATTGCACATCTATTACTCGTGCCTCTTCTTCTGCTCTAGAGAGAAGTGAATTCTTCCAAGAAGAAAATGAAATCCCATTCAAGACATGGCATATAGTAATTGATGGTTAAGAGTGAATTACTGAACAATTTTACAATGACATAATTCTCTTCAATCCATGTTCTAAGTTCAGCTTCAGGTACCATCATAATCTTAGCTGTGTCTTGTATTTCAGCAAATGTCGGTGTACACATTTAAAATGAACAGTTTTTGATAAAGTCTTTGCCATTATGCAGAAAGTGGATGCTTGTTATTTTTTTTCAGTTATGCTGATTTAATTTTAAACAAATTTCTGAAAGAAAGGGTTATTCTAGAAATAAAACCTAGGTATTACTTGACATCTTGATTTCTTTTATCAAACCTATGTCTAATTATGTCACTCAAACATACCACATTAGGAAAACAGAATTGTTTAAAAAGCATTTTAATGAGACAAATTATAGAATTAGATTACATTACATACGAGAGGCCTCAGACTACACTGGCAAAGAGAGTCAGAATGACAGAAGCGACTTCAAGTGAACTTTAATGACATAACCAACTGGGGAATTGCTTACTGAGTTTTGTTTCTGACTTAAATAAAGTGTACCACTCTCTAGCAAGCCACTATTATTTAGGAAATGAAGGACCTCTTTGCAAGGGAAAAGAGCAGAGTGTTGGAGTACATTTTATAGTAAGTAGTTAAAACATTTTGATGTATGCAAAATATTTTGATTTATGAAACATTTTAGTGCACAAATGTGTTAAACCTCACGTCTTGATCAATTTAGCAATTCAAATTAGAGAAAAGGTGATAACTACGTAGAAACATTACTAATAAAGCACATGGACTATTTTTGTTAATCTGTAAGTTTATGGTTTATTATAAAGAAACTTGGTGATAAATGTCATGGCCAGAGGAAGTAGCTGGGGTCAAACCCTAATGTGGCCACTTCTTAGCTATGTGATTTAGATTATCATACATGTTAAAATGAAGACTGAGATGTCAGAGTATTATAATTGGTAGTAGTTACTTGTTATTTACCATTCAGTTATTAACCAATCACACTACAACATGAATTGTTACCTTCATTTATTTCTTTATATATGGAATTTCTCTTAAGGGATATTGTGGAATTGTAGAGTTTTTTCTAAATTAAATATTTACCATATCTGATACTCATTATCTATTGCCAATTATTACTTATATCTTAATTCTGATTATTTAAATGCTGATTAATTTCAATAGACAAAACAGTCTCCTTACAGTTAGAAAACAGGCTAGGTGCTATTGCCTGTGACTCTAGCTACTCAGGAGGGTGTGATTCAAAGCCAGCTTGCGCAAGAAAGCCCATGAGACTTATCTCCAGTTAACTAGCCAAAAGGCCAGAAGTGGAGCTGTGGCTTAAGTGGTAGAGTGTTAGTTTTTACCAAAAGAGGCTCAGGAACAGAGTTCAAGCCCCAAGACTGACATCAAACAAACAAACAAAAAAACCAAACAGGACTGTTAAACTAGTCACTCTGCTAGATTTCTGAATCTTCTGAAAAATCAAAATTTCACACATAGTGGCATGGTTCAAGGTGCATAGAACTTACTGACATCAAATGTTTACTATATCCAGTCATCCATGAAATCAAATCTGAAAGCAAAGAGGATTCATTCACAGTATAATTTTTTTTTGGGGGGGAAGAGTATGCTCTGCAAGTAGCTGCCTACTTTATTTTTGGTGTGCTTCATGTTAATAAATAATAAAGAAAGAATAGCACATTCATTGATAAATTTGGAAGTAATTTTAACTGCTATTCAAGAACAAATATGCTATTCCTACTACTTCCAGTTCTAGTATCAGACTCACAAATCCTTTGTTTTCCATGATTTATATCATCCAGCAAGGATTAATTTCTAAGACACATATTTCTTTGTAAAGTTTAGGAAAGGATGGTACAGAAATCTTGACAGGGCCCATCAAGGGCCCTATAAGGCTTTCATCAGCGTTCCTTGCAGCTCAAGTGACTTCTTTCATAATCTTCTCTCTACCTACCTCAAACTACGAGGCCACACTATGACAACTTTCTCCTGAAATTAAACTGCTGGTGAACACCAAAAGAAGACCAGGCTGGCCAGCAGATTCCCACTCTGGCCCCCGGCCACCCTGGCATGAAATGTTGCTCTTCAACTCCACATTGCTTAGAGGTGCAAATGTGTTCCAGGCCTCTTTTGGTCACCAGGAGGTCCTGACTAGACATGACTTGGGGATTCCAGTCACTTTCCCAGGAAGACAACTTGAGTCTGGACTCCAACCAAATGTTCTCTTTAAGTCCCCGGGATTGCGTTTTGAGAATTCTTGTTCAGGCTGGGCTGTCTTGAGAACATCTTTCCCTCCCCAAGGGCTAACAGATGTACTCAATGACAGTTATGTTTACTGGTAAAGTGGGAAGGTCAGGAATAGTACTTTTGTGGCAAATGCATCTCACATATTTGGGAAGGTCTAGTGGTGTAGGGGTTCTACTAACATTACACATACTAAGATGGTTTGTGATCCTGGCACACACTGTATCTAGGGCATCACTGAAACCATCTATCAGATCAGCAACCAAATTATTATCTGTGTCTATGCTTTTCCTGAAATCAGAGGCCCTGAAAGTGAGTCAAGAGATCTCCAGAAACTAAAACATCTGGCTCCATGCTATGTCCCATGCTCAGTGCTGCTTTTTGGGATCTTGAAATACTAGAAATGTGCTATTTCTAATAAACGCTGCAATGCTGCAGAAGCTCTTCATTGTATTCTTTGTGGAAATACACAAGGACTTCATGAATGTGTGGGGGAAAGAGGGAGATATTATGCTACTAGTTAATCTTGCCATTATAGAATACTGAAGTAACAATAAGTTGTATAAAAAATGAAGACAGAATCTACAGACAACATACTAAGTAATAAAAGTCTCCATCTCTGAAGCTCAGAATTAGCTGCTGGAACAGGCATACAAATAATAATGAGTACCATTTGTGGCTGATACATATATCAGGCTGTTTTATGAGAGCTAATTCCCTAAATGAATCTAATGCTCAACCTATGCCAGATAGCTAGGCACTATTACTATTGCCATTTATGGACAAGAAAAACAAAGTTATAACTTGAACCTAGGATGGCAGGATGAAGAATCCAAGTTATTTGCCACTAGAGCTTCTCCAGTTAAACTACAAGTGAGCCTTACTATCACTGAGCTGAAATAGCAGAGACCATATACAAGGTTGTAACATTTTATCCTGTGTGATCTGGATTTTCACAAATGAGTAAGATAGAAAGGCAATGGAAAAAAGATCATCTCAGGCAGAAAAATGCTGGGCAAAGAAAAGTAAAGGTTGGGTACATCATCTAAAGGTCATGAGTGGGAAATGAAATTGCCAGATGAAGCCCAGAGGGCAAGGTTCTTACCAGGATATACGTGACTTTTAGGGGGAGGGGAAAGACCTGCTCTCTCTGGGCAAGTTATGCTGTCCACGATGATATAACATGGAACATCAGTCTCTTACTAGACGCTGACATTGTGCTCTCAGCCTTCCAGAACTATGAGCCAAATAAATGTCTATTTTTCATGAATTACCTTGTCTCAAGTATTGCAGTAATGGTACATGGACTAAAACAGAGGTCAGCGTATGAGTGGAAGCGCAGGTTTTGGTGGAGGGGGAAAAAGATGAAAACTGTAGGTTGTAACCAGACTGTGACAACTTGACTAGGCGGCTAATGAATGGGATCCTCTCCTTTAAACAGTGCAATGGGATGGCAAATGAGACACAGTCAGCTAAGGAAGATGATGGAATCACACTTACAGAGATTCAGAAGAATGAAAGGAAATGTAGTGAACAAATAGGGAGTTAGGCCTGCTCCCTTCCAAACACCCTGAGTGAGAGACGTAGGGAGGCACTGGCCCTGTGCTAGAAAGAAAGCATCAAGACCTCCAGGGAACAAGCTGTTTTCATCTTGCAAGCCAGCTCTGACAACCTGTCCAGGGGCTTTCCGGAGTGACATTTCAAAGGCCTCAGGTAACAAGATTAGAGCCTCCTGGTGTCTGACCTGGGTAAGAAGAGGTAAGCCGGCCTGAGAACAGCATGTATGTCATCTCTATTTTGGATGATGACTTCACCATGAAGCTTTCCCTTGTGTCCTCAAAGTCGGCACTTTTTGAAGCCCTTTGAGTTTTCACACAACACTTGGGTAGGCTTCTTCCTTCTGCCCTTTGGTCATACTTCTGGCTCTGTGTACACGGCCATCTTGCCAAGAGTGAACCTTGTGAGATGCCTCCATCATGAGAATGTGGAGGATGAGGAATCGAACAAGATGTACCAGCTAGTAACTCACCTTTTTTGCACCTTGTTCTTCTTCTACACCGTCTCCTATCACGACATATACCACTTTTCTTCCAAATCTTTGAATTATCCTCTCAAAACAGCTTTCCTTTCCTAATGAACAAAAATAAATGGTAGAAAAGTTTAACCAGTGAGATGGAGCTGGGACTTCTTACACACAGTGCTTTTGTCACTCAATTAAATGAATTAGTTGGGAATTGATTAGCAATATTTCAGCTTTCCTTTCTTAGTTTACAGACCACCATGGAGAAGGAAAAGTGTTGTTTGCAGTAATACTTTTATTCTTTTTCTTCAAGTTGAAACTAAAACACATGCACTTCTGGAAAACTATTTCAACTTGATTTGCAAAAGAAAAGATTCATAATATATCAAACTCTGAAAATAATAATGGATCCAAAGATTAAAAAAAAAACAATGTAGCTGGGATTGATTTTTTTTAATCTAGCAAAGAAAAACAAACATTAGAAATTGTTTATCACTTTTTAGATTGAATGAAAGGTCTGCAAAGCTGACAATGTTTACTCTGAAATAGTCTCATAAAACTCCTGAAATGAATGTCAGGTAATTTGGGGTATTACAGGAAGACCTCACGTCTGCATCTCAGGTCAAATAAAGGCTTTTCTAGAGGAGAACTGGAATAAAGGTAACACAATACCCTTATCTGTCTATTATCTTTCCCCTGGCGGGACTTAGTTTGGGTTCTTCAGCGGCTGGGCTAGGCTAGAGCTGTCAGCACAACCCAGCAGCGAATGTGTGCTTTGTTTCCTCTGGTGAACAAACTGGTATTCCAAGGCTGGGCTGCCAATAGGGTCATTTTAATGGACAATGGAACAGTTTCTACTTTTCAAATGTGAATGGTTGAGCGAGGTCCTGTACTCTTTCAAATAAGGATCAGATATACACATGAACAAATTGCTTGTTTGCTTAAACAAATGTCGGCTTTATATTTGTGTTTTGCACTAAAATCTCTCATTTGCATCTGACAAGATGAAAGAGCTGGCTTTATTCAAAGGATGTAGTTTCAATGCTGCTTTACTTGTCCACTAAACTGTGAAATATTAAATCACTTTAAGAGGTAAAAGTTCAGTGAAATATAGAATATAAAGTACAGTGAAAACTTCACATATGCCTGAAACTTTCCCCCTTCACAAGATGTCTTCTTGTGGAGAAAGAGAATTTAGACTAGTTGCAAAAGTGAAGTCTGATACGTGGACAAACAAAATCCTAAATATGCATTCTTACATATGATCTACAGGCTTCATCTTCACAGTAAATCTAGCTGGCTTTTTAAATTAGTTGGATATTTTTACATGAAGTATTCCCTTTGATGATTCCCTTTTGACTGAAAGAGCAACATAGCTGTACAAAATGAGGTAGCAGAGAACTCCTTTATGACACAAGCATTTTGCCCACAGTGAAGGTCCCTGGAGCTGTGACAATCACCACATCTATTTCAGTAGATGGTACAATGAGCAATAACCACAGAAGCCTTGAGCTCTTCTTTAATTACTAAAAATGGACAAGAATGAGATCATTTTAACGTAATCTTTTGCCACCACATATTTTTTCATTCTATGTTTTATTCTGTACTCAAAGAAATGAAGCCTAATATCTCAAACAAAATGCTCACTTAAAAATATTCAGTGCTTCTTGGCTTGCAATTGTAATTTCTTATTATGATAGTATTTTCAAATTGTCTGAGATTAAACTTCAATGAATATGCCAATAATAGATAATTTGAACTTTCCTCCAAAGTACTTCAGCTCCTTAACACACCCTTCTCTGGAACTTTGTTGTGCTGATAAACCTTACCATAAACTCTGTTTACAAAGGTCAGTATCATTCCTCGTTATCATTATCTATGAAAATAGGATTAACACTTGACCTAATGTAAACTGTTTGATAGGCTATGAAACAGGAGAGCATATCAAATTTCTGGTTATAATGGGCATTTTTTCTATTTGGTATATTTCCTTCTTTTGATAAGTATATTTCAGCACTCTGTCTTCGCCCTTTCTTGGGAATTCTAGAGCCCTCTAACAACTCCAGGAGGAGGGAGGATGTATTTCCAGTGTGGAAGGGTCCCTTAATACCAATGGGCTCTTCACACTCAACCGTGGTACCATGTGATCCAACCTCACTTTTCCATCAGCTAATCACACCGCTGCTGACCCAGGTGACCAAGAGAAAGGAAACCCAGCCTTTGTCCCATCTTCTAGGGTTGTTTCTTCTTTTCTGGACTTACTAAGATCCCATTCATTTGTTTAGGTGAGTAACACATAGGCCATGTATAGATGACTGGACCTAAGTCTTTTCCTTCAACTTTGGCTTTTCATGAGCACTACACACTGGCTATTTGTAACCACATGCAACTTTCTCAGCAGGTAAGTTATTTTTATGTTTCTTTCCATGAATCCCATGAGCACATCTGCCTGGTAAACACTTATTTGTCCTGTATATGTAGCACACATGTCATTTTTATCTCTTTGCTTTCACACACATTTATACCTGCCTCCTATTGCCTGTGAGCCAATGCTTTCTTAGCCACTGCACCTAACTTTTACTCTCCCCACCCCCCAGTGGTACTGGAGCTAGAACTCAGGTCCTCATGTACTTGAGCCATGCATCCTGCTCCCCAGTCCTTTCACCCTCAGTTTTTATTTTGAGATTTGGATCTCTCAAAGATTTTTTCCAGGCTGGCCTGGAACCACAATCTTCTTGCTTCTGCACAGTTTGAATGACAGTCGTGAGCCATCACCCCCAGCCTCACTACTTTTATTCTCGAGTAATGTATATACCAGGTACATTCCAGTTTGTCTTTTCCCCTTAACTGTGTTTCTTTCTCGAAAGAAGTTTGAGTTTTTTATCATGAGAATTTAGTTATTTGTATGTGATGAATTAAAACAATAACAAGAATTCATTTTACTAATAACAGAAGAAATTATGAGCTTTCTGTTTTCTACTTTGCATAGTTCAATATTAATATTACTATCTAATATTGCTATTTGTTTTACTTACAAAATATTGTATTAATATTATCAAAAAAGAATAAATGAGAATCCAAACTGATGTTAAATTACTTATAGCTCACAGCTCTTAATGTTAGCCAGCAATGTAAAATTTCATAACTTAAACAATATGGATGATGCTTTATCTTTTCCTTATCTAAAGTCAATTTTGAAAAGAAAACTACTATTCCATTTTTTTTGACTTCTTGAATTTCTGAAAAAATTTCATTGACAGCCTTTCAGTTGTACTAACCTGAAGGAAATAAATTTATTGATTAAAAAATAACAAAATCAGCAACAGCTCACCTATTTTTGTTGCACTGTAAATATTTTCTATTGGAAATACAACTCCTAATCCATAGAGCAGGACTTTCGCCAAGGCTGGAATAAGCTGGGTAGTAGTTACTAAAATATTCACACAGTTTGTCCTGTGAGAACAGAAAGAAGAAGCAAAGACTGTTGAAAAATAAATCTCCAAAACAAAGCACAAACATGCAACACCTCTATCCTAGCAAAGGCCCCAAGTGCCTCACCGGGAGTGAATGAGGGAGAGAGCTTTCAGAGCCAGGGTCAGCCAGGAGTCAGTCAATGCTTCAATCTCAGCTCTCAGCTGAAGCCAGGCTTCCCTCTTAGCTGGGCCCAGCAGACCTGAGGATTGAAAGCACATATGAAACAATTCCGTACCAAACTTTAGAAGAAGAAACCTTTAGAACTGCCACAGCACCCTCTGTACACACTGTCAATGTTCACATATCAATCAGTTGTGTGTGTGTGTGTGTGTGTGTGTGTGTGTGTGATTTATTGAGAACATCTAGTGAATTGGCATGCCCAACATTCCTTCTGGTGAGAGGAGACATCTTCTCTTCTTTTGGGGAGCCTGTTCTACCTCCTGCTTCTAACTTAGGTAGAGGTGACCCACCTGGCTACAGAGAGGGAGGGTGACTTTGACCTGGCAGGGACAGCAAGTCTTGCAACTTCTGCTGATTCTACAGAAAGATATTACTGCTCTCCTAAGGAAGGGCTAAACTTGACGGAAACAAACCGAGATCTCTTGATGGCCACTCTGCCACTCCCAGTGACCCACACACCTAATCCAAGTCCCCAAGGGAATCATGAGTCTTCACCGTAGAATGTTTTGATCATCTGGTTCCAGTCATGTCAGAGACTTGTCTCCTTACTACACTTGTCATCAGGAATTCACATACATTCCTGCATCTACAAAAGCCCTTCTGACCACCGTGAATCATAGTGAAAAGTCCCACACTATTGTACAGCTTCTACTATTGTATAGCAGAAGGAATAGACCGGCCTAACTTGTGATTTGGGCAGTGGTTGGCTAGCCCATCTTGGTGGATGGAAGAGAGGTCAAGGAACTTGCTCCAGGTCACATCACTGAGAAACTAGCCAAAGCAGCTGACTCCAGTCGACTATTTCTGTCACTAAATCACAGCAAAACAACCACTGGTTAGATGAAACTGGCCTCTGCTCTTCAAGCCAAACCAGAGTAACCCAAAAGTGAGTGGACTGCCTTCAAAAACCCCACTAGGGTGTTGGGCATAGTCACTTGCCTCCCACGTTGTTCTTGTAGTTGTTGTAGATCTCTTTTACTCGTCTATAGCGGAAAGCCAGCTTTCTCATCCAGTCCACACCACCCCGGACCCCAGTTGCCAGGCATAAATTAGCACTGGTGGCTGCAGCAGGAAAGCCATCGGTTCCAAAGTTATATGTGCTGTTTAGATGCAAGAAATGCTCACAGTTAATGGAACAGAAAACTCATCATCAGTCAAGCCATTGAACCAGGTCTGGGTTGGTCACTTCACTGTTAAGCATGCCCACCTTAAATCTTGTCCATTGTCATCCGAAGAAACATCATCTATATGAACTTGGTCACATTCCTAAAAGAAATTGAAATGACAAATGTTAATTTTGAAGAGCGTCTGTTTTATCATTAGTTTTTAAAAGTTATTGTTAAAGCACCTAAATTGGAGCATTTTTCAACAACATCAATCAGTAGATGGCAGTCTTGTGAAATTGACATTTTTACCTACTTAGGGTCTTCTCTAGGAAACAAAGCAATGTCATCAAGGACTACTGTTATTCAGCTTCAGAAAACACATTTTTGTGTTTAGAAAGGAAAGTGGTTGAAAACAATTAGCATGTGTGTTCCATAAACCTCAGGTACCCTAAGACATCATGCTGCTCTGAGCTGAATCAGTGAGTGCCTAAGCATAACTGAAACCAGACATCTTGGTAAATGTAACATGCTAGAAAAATTAAACCTGATGCTAACTGCCAATGAAATTATGACCTCTGATTGCTGCTGAGCCACACACCAACACAGCCCCAGGCCAGTGTTCTGAGGAGCCCAGACAGAAAATCTGTTACTGGTTTGCCATTTATTTGAGAGATGAGAGTTTTATTCTTTGTATATGTGTGTGTGTGTGTGTGTGTGTGTGTGTGTGTGTGTGTGTGTGTGTGTGTGAGAGAGAGAGAGAGAGAGAGAGACAGACAGACAGACAGACAGACAGAGACAGAGAGTTAGAGAGAGACAGAGACAGAGAGAAGAGAGAGAAACAGGAGGCTTTAAACCCTAAATAAAAATTAACCATATAAGTTACTGTTACATTTTAGTGTTGTTACCTATTCATTCCAAGTGTTAAGATTTATGAGTTTATTGTAGCATAATGTTACTCTGACCAGACGAGTTTTAAATCCTAAACAGCACATGAATTGTTTAGGACAGCTGGTTGTCACTGGACATATGTATGGGGCGAGGGGGGGGGTTAGCTAGAGCTTTACTGGGCTGAGGGAATATTTACCCACCTGCTTCCCCTCTTCCTACATACATGGTAAGGTTCCCCAAAGAGAACATGCTCAATAAACTTTGGTCAGATAAGTGAAGGCTTACTAGCTTGGAAATAGGTAAGGTGTCTAGTCTAGAAATGAGCGACCCATACCTTTTGCATGCTTTTATATTTCAATCATGTCCCTTCCTTTGCATTTGGTCTCCGAATTCACAAGGCCTTTATTTTATATTTATTTTCATTAAAGTTTCAGTACAGTTTTTCAAGCTTTAGTTAAAAATATTAAGCTTTTAAAGTTTTAGTTTAAAAATATTAGTGAAAGAAATTTCTAGACATAACTCCTGTCTTTGAAAAAGGTTTGACTTGACTTAAGGCTTTGGTCATCCTTCAGATCTAGTTAATTTTATTACATCGAGCCTCTTTCTCTAGTGCTTGATGTTCTGATTTCTAACCAAGATCATATATGTAAAATATCACAATCATAGTTTCTACATTGCTGACTCCTTTTCAACAAATTCTTCTCTCTCCATGGATTTGTGAGGAAGGGAGCAGGAGATAGAAGTAGAAGAAACTCAAACCAGCTGTTTCTTAACAGAATTAAAATGGTGACCCCCAACCTCTTCTCCAAAGCGTCTATTTTCCAGGCAGCCCTCTCCCAGCAAGCAGCAAGTTCCAGGGAGGAAAAGACTTTGACCTTGTAACCCTCCCAGGCTCTCTAGAGGTCTATAACCTCAGATAAGAAAAAAGAAAAAGCCTGGCTAGTAGCCTGCACATGCTGACTGTGAATTTAACATTTGTAAAACAGGTCATTCTTGGAAAACACAGTGGGGAACTTTGCAGAGTTAACAATTTAATCTTATTTTAGGAGGGATAGGATAGTTGTGTTTTCAACAACCTACTTACTCAAGGTTTAGAGAGTTACTAAATCAGGAGACAAAATTTCTGATCTTTACCCAGAAGAGCAATTGCTATACTGTGGGGAACCTTTCTCTCCCCTCCCCCAAGGAATGTGGTTCTGGAAAAAATAAAAATAAAGACAGAGAGAAAGAAAAGAAAGAAAGAGAAAGGGAGGGAGAAAGGGAAGGAGGGAGGGAGGGAGAGAGGGAGGAAAGAAGGTAGGAAGGAAGGAAGGAAGGAAGGAAGGAAGGAAGGAAGGAAGGAAGGAAGGAAGGAATTTTCTCTTGAGGAAGAACAGAAGGGAGAAGGAAGTGAGAGACCAGAGAAAGAAAAAAAAAAAAGGTTAAAAAGAATTTAATTCAAGGAATCAAAACTGTCCTCGAAATCCCTGGTTGACATGAAGGGTGGGAACATTTGTTTGGAAAAAGGAGAAGGGACTCTTTAGTTAAACTAACTTAGTTATAAATCTCTAGCAACAGAAGCCCCTGACTTCAGGAATAGTTAAGGTAAAAGCTCCATATTTGGCCTCCTTCTTCACCAGTTTTCTCCTTCTAGCTTTATTTAAAACTTACTGTCCCCAGGCCTCATTAGAAGTGGTCAATATTTGGGTTCGTTATAATTGTCAACAGCTTCAAAATGTTACTTGAAGGGAGTAAATTAACTCCACCATGATTTGATTAAAACAGAGTTTGGTGTAAAGGCCACAAGGAAATCTGCATTCTTTTCCAGGAGAATTCATTACAGAATGAATTTCATGAAGGAAGATCCAAAAGTCAAGAAGGCTTTTGAAAGGGCCTAGTTAGCACATTCAAGAATGAGACATGTCTCTAAATGTGCTGTTGGCATTGTGGCTCGCTGCATTTAATGAACAACATGTACTACTCTACTAACATCAGGCCTACAGAACACATGCACTAAGTCTTCACATGAGCCTCAACTAATTGCATAAGTGCTTCTGCTTTTTAAAAGTTTCCCCGCGAATTTGGTGAGAAGCTGTAGTATAACTCTCTTGATTACCTAAGAACACTTTAATAATCATAATATTCAATATACATACATGAAAATGGAACTAGGCAACTTGAGGGTGTGAGTGGTGTTGGAAGCGATGGGGAGAATGATGCAAGGATGATTAAGATGCCTTGTGTTTGTAAACTGGTGTGTTGAATTACAACACCTTTGTGTAACTACTTCAAGATAGTCTTAAAAAAATGAATCCCTAGGGCTGGAAGGTTATCCTTTCCCGTCATGAGGAAATCCTGGGTTTGATTCTCATGTATGCATATATAAATAAATAAATTTATGGTGGATATTAAAAAATTGTGCTGTTTCACAGTGGAGCCACAGACATTACTTTGTCCTATGTGTATGCACTGTCAAGTTAGAATTCTTACCTTCATTCAGCTATCCTGAAACTCAGTGTCTTCCAGGAGGGTGAACTTTTCTCCTCAGGCTTTCTTATTTTTTTTCCTTCTTTTATCATTTAGCTCTTTGTTTGTGTTCTCTTATCTTAATTTTAGGTTTTAATTCTTTTGTCATCTATGCTTGGTCAATTTTAGTTTCTAAATTTACTGTAAACTCGAGAAATTAGATAAGGGAGGGAGGAGACCAGGGCTGCATTTAAGAGTCCCTGGCTTTAAACAGAAGGACCTTGAACAACCAGTAACAAATTGTGAACACACTGGAAGATTCTACAGACACAAAAGTTAAACACCACATCATTTTGAGGTGTCAAACTAGTCTTTAAAACAATACCCTTGTTGCCTGCTTATAGCACAGAGTGCAATTCTATGGGAAAATATGTTCTTATTCCAAAACCAGATTGAAAGTGCTGAAAGCACACTTTTGAAATAAGTTTCCAAAAGTATGCAATGGGGCTTTAAGGAGTTGAAATAATTCCCAAATCCAAGTCTAGGGCCTTTGCCAAGCCAGCATGCTTTATATAGGAAGGGTATCACAGAAAACTGGTGTTCCCACAGGACATCTATCTACTCTGGGTGTCTGGCCTGAGATCTCCTTGGGGGGGGGGGGGGAAAGTAGGGACTATTAGGGCTTCGGATGGGAGCTTTGTTTAGCATGCTAGCTTAAAATGGAAAATTCTTCAAGGTCTCCAGTCTTTAAAGGAAAAACATCAAGTAGCAGTGACCACAGGAGGAAAACATCACAAGGCCTCTGTGAGAAAATATGACTATTATTTAAACTTCATTCACAGGTGCCCTCAGGCCTGAAGGCTGATCTTACAGAGTAGAACTTCTCACAAGGAATCTGAAAGTTCTACTCACAAGAAATCCAAGTATTCAAACCCTCAAAGGCCAGTGTTCTCACCCTACCGATAATTCTGCTTTCCACCTATCAAAGTATATTTGCTAACAGGAACTTCAATTGTTTTTGGGAAAGCACTGACTGCTTCCTTGAACTCAACAAATTAATTAAAGGCAAGCGAAGAGCCTGGCTTCTCTGCCTTCATTTTGTATTTGTCTTTGCTCTCAGTCATTCTTTCTACATTCACTTTGTAATTCCCTGGGGTTCCAGGAAAGACGGGAATGATTGATAACATCTTATGACCAGGACTGAGACTACCACTAAGAAATAACAGCCTGGCAGGACAGAGTCCCCCCACCAAAGAGAACAATTACCTATAACTGCCAGGCTTTACCTTAGAGCAGGAAGAATTATCTCATGGGAACAAAATTGCTCTCCTCTAGTGATGACAGAATAACAACTTCTTCAATACTTGGAGAGCCAGAGCTGAGATAATGAGCACAGAAGGGCCCACCTGTCACCTGTCACCTGGGACTCTTTAGGGATACCTTTGTCCCTAGGCCCCTAATTCTCCTTCTATTTAAACCTAACACACTTGTCTGTATCCCAAGATGGCCAAAGGTGAACTCAAGTGCTTTCTTTCAGTGGCCTTGCCCAAGATAGATCCCAATCTCCTTTCTCTGCCCATTCCCATGGCCATTTGGCATATAAAAAATGTAAATGGGGGCCAGGAGAGGCTTAGTGATGGAGTGTTTGCCTAGTATGCACAAAGACCTGGGTTCGATTCCTCAGTACCACACACAGAAAAAGCCAGAAGTGATGCTGTGGCTCAAGTGGTAGAGCACAAGCCTTGAGAAAGCCCAAGGGACAGTGTTCAGGCCCTGAGTTCAAGCCCCAGAATTGGCAAAAAGAAAGAGAGAGAGAGGGTGGGGGGCAGGGAGGGATGGAGGGAGGGAAAAAAAGAAAATGGAAGTGGCCAGACTGACACATGGAACTCCTGGACTCTGGGCCTGGCTGGGGCCTAAAATTATTATTCCATATTCCTTTCCTAATACATATCTCTATTGCTTTGTATTATGTACCACATCTTGCTTGATTTCTTCTCACTATTGATACTGTATCTCTCATAGAGCTGATGCTTCCTCCCCCAAAAGTAATGCCTCACTACTTCCCTAAGAGCCACTTCTTATAAAGATTGTACATCATTCCTTCAAAGATCTGAAATGCTTCAAAATCTGAGACTTTGTGATATCACAAGCAGAAAATTCCACACCCGACTAATGTGCTGAATCCACAATGAAACTGCAAGGGTGTGTAAAATATTATATACAATTACCTTCAGTCTATGTACAAAAGGGGTCCATGAAACCAAGTCCAAGATATGTCATTATGTGTGTACAAATATTCCAGAGTCTGAGGGGGAAAGCCAAAGCTCTTCTGATGCATTGCATTGTGCATAACGGGTGCTCAGCCTGTGTTTTCCTGGTTACACCCTGCATTTCTTGCATACTGGCAGAAGCCAGCACACAAATCCTCATCTCTTACTGAGAGTGTGAAAAAACATTTGTGCCGGGGCCAACCGGCAGCAAACCAGGGTTCGCAGATTGGGGTTCCTGAAATAGGGGGCAAGGACTAGGAAGAAAAAGAAGAGAGACAGACACACGGGGTCCGGGATGTCTGCAGTCCAGGTAAAGACTGCCGAGTTTATTTTTCACTCCCCCTTCTTCCCCCCTCCTGAAGCCGGGAACCTCCAGGTGTTACATTCATATGGTAATTCTCAGGTCATTTACATAGAATAGGGCCAGAAAACAATAAGACAATAAAGCCATTGTCTGATGCAAGTCAAGGTACAATTTGATTCCACTCTGGCTCCCAACACATTTGTTATAACCCAACTGAGAGAGAGGAAGGATTGGAGAAGTGAAACAATGGTAGGACTCCACATCTTTGACCCTGTTCAGATCTTTCCTGGCTCAGTCAAGGTCACAACAGCATGTGCTCTATATTGGTCGTGACCAAAAGACTTCCTCCTGGCTGTTTTCAGCCTGGGGGGCTGCAGCTCTGTGACAAGTCCCCCTCACCCATTCTCCTGAGCCTAGGGTATGTGAAGGTGTCCCCATGTGTGGCCTCCATTCTCAGTGCAAACCCCAACCCATCCTGTCATCACCCTCAAGTGACTGGCACTGCAGAGCAACTTCATCCTGAAGGACAGCCACTGTGGTCACGAGGTATTTTGCCATGATGCGGGTGCAGATGGAGTGTGATTGGAGGTGATGAGAGCATGGCTTTTGGCCAGTCACAGTGAGCCAGTACATCCTAAGAGGGAGGTTTGAAGCTGAGCAATCCAGATTAGGTCTCAGACATGGCAGGAGGAGGTGACTGAGGGCAGATGGCCACCCTCTAAGGTGTGGCGTCGGGCCCACCGGTACTAACCTGCAACCCTCTGCTCTAACATGACAGGCTGCTGCCATCATCTTTCAGATAAATACCACAAAGCAAATGGCCAGTGTTTACCTTTCTACGCCATGGCCTGTGTGTTCCAAAGAAAAACAAATAAAATAAGCAAGTTTCAGTTCCTACTGGCCTTCAGCTGGGACACTGAAGCACTCACAGGGCTGGATTCTAAATGGCTCCCGTGGATGGCTGGGGAGTGTGCCAACATATGAGGCAGTCCAATACAGCCCGGGTGCAGGGGGTGGGCAGAGAGCCTAGGGAGTAAGAGCTCATGGCAAACTGCACATGTGCTTTTATGACATGGGCTGTACTGTTTTTCTGCCTTTTTGGTCCCTTCTGTCATTTTTCTTGGCATCAGAACTCAAACTGACCTTTTTCTGATCCATCATCATCTCTGGCCTTCTAGGGGTGGGCCACAGACTTATTCCTTTGGATCAAGCCCCAGGAATAACTCAGATTTTGTACAGGGGCTCATATGCAAAATATTAAGTTATGGCAGAATTTTTCTGCAAATATTTATTCTGCTTTGATACTGTAGTGGTTGTACTTTTCCCCCAAGCCTTTCACTTGTACCATAATTATGTAAAAATACACCATATGATTCAAGCTAGTTGAGGAAAATTAATAAAAAGAATTAAGACAGTTACAATGGGTCTTATTATCTGTGCCAAGTAGAGTGATGAAGCTGCCAGGCATTGCAACTTTTTCCCTCTGAACATGAACCTAGACATACAAACGTGTAGAAAACTTGAAGCCTCTGGATAAACAGAGACTCTATGGAGCTTTCGAGACAGTTTGCATGTTATGAAAAGGAACAATATGAAAAAGCTACAAATTCTTCTTTGGAGAAGTTAAGTTACCAATCCCAGTTCTGCTGATCCAGGCTGAATCTGCCTGTGGTCCAAATCTAGCAGGAGAAAACTAACACCAAACTGTCAACTAATCATTTCAGTCCTTCCCTTCACAAAGGAAAAAGGAAAGAAAGAAGAGAGTCACTAGGGAGAGCTAATTTCATTGTGTCCTGACTTTCCGCAGGCCTGTGGGATCTGCCAGAATTGGTCAATGCAAAGGGGGAAAACTATTTTTGTTTTCTTTGTCCCTTTTTATCTGTTCTTAGGCAATTATATCTAAGGCTCTTACTACCTATGTTTTAAAATACATTGTTATTATAATGTTGAGGGGTAGAGAAATGGTTCCAATTAAAGAAGTCAGGTAAAGTGTACATCGCTTTTGGGGCAATGTCAGCCTCTAACTATCTACTGAATAATACAGAGACCTACTTGAGACCTCTAACCTTTACAGCTTGCTAAACTAGCTTGGGATTCCATGCATTTCTAAATATAACCTGAAAAATCTATATATAAGTAGTAGCTCCAGGAGTATGATGACAAATTGTTGCCTGAAAGTATTTTGTGTTTTGTTAGATGATCATTAGTACTTCAAATTTAAAAAGGCAGGGTCCCTATGGGTCTACTTATAGTGTCCTTATTCTATTGAAAGTAGAAATTGTACAGACATTAAGGGTGACCAGTATTGGAGTGATAAGACTTAAGAGCATGATTTTCCCAGACTGACTTTGCTAAGAACTTCTGACTCTCAAGATATTTTGATAATTTCTTTGGAAAAATATGGTGAAATGAGTATCTTAGAGGGCCTGCTTGCCTGGGAGTATCTATGATTCAGAAATTTAAGAGGGAAAAGAGTGAACCAGGAAACGATTCTATGGATTGGAAAGAGCAAAAGAACCCTGCTTTGAATTAACTGACAGTTAGATTTGGTATGTCAAGTCCAGCATCTAGTTAAGAAATTCTGTCTGTAAGTTGGTCAGTCTGCAGAAACCAAGATTTCTCTTGCATCTTTCTGTAACAAAGAGCCAGTTCAACATGTTTCTGAGTATTCCTACCTATTTCCATATTTCTATATTATCCCAAATGCTACCTAAAGGAATGCTCAAGCCCTCATGGCACTGTCAAGTAGGCACGATGGAACTTGAGGGCCTCCTGGCATACTGTTTACCAGTATGAACTCTCCACTCCATCTCTCACAAAGCCAAGAGGACAAGGAGGGTGTGTGGTTCCCAGCCTGTCCAAGGCACTTGTTGGCAGGCCCTATCATCTGTCTGAGGTACACCGTGAGCTTCACATTCCCTTCTGCTTTCTCACCACAGTGCTAACTTGCAGGAAGAAAGGGGACTTATTACCTGCAGCTAAACACCAGCAGTGAAGAACAGAGGGAGTTTCAAAATTTGCCTCATTCTGTTTGAGAATTTGGGGAAGAGAAGCAAGCCAAGGAATTGAAGCAGACCTGGAAAAATGTATTTTCAAGTTCCTAGTGATGCCCTCAGCATATCATGGGCATCAACGTATATTGAAAACCAGTATTAACATCCGTATCTGTTTTGATAGGATAAGATATCACAACCATACAAGCAATGGGATAAGAAAACAGAACTTTAAATCTCCGAAATGGAAAAAAGGAACTTCCTTCAACCTTCTAGTTTTGAATCAATAAGATGAAACATGTGGAGATACACACTATTCTCTTGTTCCCTACCAAAAAAGTGCGTTATAGTTAATAGCATAGTATTACTTAGAGATTGTCCTAAGTTAGAGAGGAATTTTATATTAGAAACCCCAAGCTTTGAACTGCAGAATTTTAAAAACAGACTAACCACTTCATTTTGAATTTCTTTATACTAAAATTCATAAAATATGTACCCACTAAAGTCTTTAGACTGTGAGTGCCTACAGATGACATGTTGAGGCAAAAGACAGAGTGTTTAAGCTGTATGCCGATACAGGGGTTTATCAGGTTAAGGACTTAGGAGTGTTAAAACAAGTGTTTCTAGGAGTTGACAATCAATTGCTTGTCACTAAAGAAGCAATGAAAAATGTTCTGTCAAAATTTTAATCTTTTAAAAATAATATTAATTCTTGTTAAAATGTGCAAGTCAAAAACTAGGATGTTTTTATACTATAGCTTGAGCCCGTGCCTTTCAGAATCCTGAAGGAGTCAAATGAAGAAAATGCCTTTTTAACAGCACAGTGTCAGTAAATACTACATGGGGGTTTCATTCAGCTTAGAGCAAAACTTTTCTTTCTTGTCATGAATACCTGTTTTACCACATGATTATATTAAGTATATTTGTCTTTATTCACACTCTCAGCCTTGAACCGAAAAGTCTCACTTAATGAAAAGCAGAAAGAATTGAAAATAAACTTTCCAAACAAAGTAGGCTTATTTAAAATTCTTCAGTAGTGCTGCTTCTTCTAAGGGTAGTGGGTCACTTTGATGAATAGTTATGGTATAGGTTACATTTGGTTTAATGATATCAATATTTCGAACGGACATTAAACTGAATAATACCTAATGTGTGGGAGATTGATTTGCAATGATTAATTCTTATTTGATGGCTGGGTAGCGTGCTTGGAAATGAAGTCAGGGCAGGTATCTCACACATCTTACTGAGTCATACCTGTAACCCTTATCTTTTATTGTTTACTATTCATATGAGAGGAGAGGGAATGCTGATGCACACTTGGCACCCACCACTGATATTTTTGTACATATCTTCACTAATGATTCTGTTATAAGGAAAAGGTATGGTACTTTACAAGGGTAGATAGGAACTAGAGAGGGCAATTTTTTGTTAATTGTTTTTTTTTTTTTTTTTTTGGTTGTGGGGCGTGAACTCTGGGCCTGAACTCTTCAGCTCCGGCTACCTCCCTACTCCTTGAGCCACAGTACCACTTTCGGTTTTCTGGTGATTAATTGGAGATAAGAGTATCACTGTCTATAGTGCCTGGGCTGGCTTTGAACTGAGGTTCTCAGGTCTCAGCTTCCTGAGTAGCTAGGATTACATGCCTGGCTAGAGACTGCAAATCTTTAGATATAATACAGAATAGTGCTGGAGACTGATAGTATGTAAATTACATTATATAATTTTATCATTAAAGCATTGTATGCATTTTAAATTATACCATGAAACTCAAAATATGATGATAAAAGAGGAAACCTCAAATTAATATATGAGTAATTAGAATATTAAAAAATTCAGCACATACCTGAGATCAATAAACATTAGTCTTTTGCATGTAAACTCAGTTACTCTTGAAAATAAGCTTTTTGATTTACTGCTGAACTGATTACTGTTTTCAAAAGGCTTGCTCATTAGTTTAACAAACATAATTTGTTACTGGTAATCATGAATGGTCTTTGTAACTTCTGTTTCTTTTCTTTTAGATCTATTATTCCTGTTGATAGTATCTACTAAAGAAGAATCTTTCATAATGATACCAGCTCTGGGCTTGCTGTGAATAATCACATTCTCATAAACATTATTCTTTTCATTGAAAACTTGTTGCCAAAGCATGGAAATATTTCCAAACTGAAAAATAATTTATCTATTTCTTTTAACTCTCATTTCCATTTGAGGTAAACAAATCACATAGCAATTTAGTAGAAGTTTTGATTTAGTTTAGATTTTAGAAATAGACTATAAGCTAAAGTATAAAAGAGGTCATAGCTTACTATTTTTCTGTTTTGTACCAGACCCAGGATCTGAGTACTGTACCTGAGCTAGTACTCTATCACATTTTCATTTCTGGACTTCTGGTGGTTAATCGGACATAGGGTTTCATGGACTTCCTTGAGCAGGCTGGCTTCAAACCATAATTATCAGAGCTCAGCCTCCTGAGTAGCTAGGAGTATAAGTATAAAAGCAAGTTTTCAGTTGATTGAAACAAATATAAATTCTGATCCACTGGTTTAACATTATTTCAGGTGTGAAGATTCATTTTTGTTATCATTTAATATATATGTATGTATGCATGTGGCTTGAATTCAGGGCACTATCCCTTAGCCCCCTCTCCCCTGCCCTCAATTCTTGTGCTCTATCACATGGAGCCACATTTCCACTTTTGGCTTTTTTTTTTTTCTTTTTTAGTGTTTAATTGAAGGTAAGACCCTCATGGATTTTTCCTGCTTGGGCTGGCTTTTTGAAATGTGGTCTCAGATCTCAGCTGCTGGAGTAGTTAGGAATACTGGCATGAGCCATGGCACAGGGCTAGTTTCAGTTTGTGAGATAATGTCTTGCTGTGTAGCTTAGACTGTCCTAGAACTTGTCACTCCCTTCCTCAGCCTCCTGTTTGCTGAGATTTCAAAGCATGGACAACCGGGTCAAGCTGCAGATTGATCTATATTTAAGCCCAAACCATTTGTCAATAGAACTTTTAAAAGAAATATTTCCATAAAATCAAACTTTAAATGACTTCCTTTTTGTGTGTATGTGGGGGAGGTAGATGGGATGGGATTTAATAAATGAAGATACAAAAACCCCCCACAAATTTATTTATTACTTAACTTACGTGGTAAGATAGTAGTAAAGAATATAGAAGTCAAAATAAATGAGGTCCAATCATATCCTTAGTTAATAAACTTTTTCTGAGGCAATTTTGTCTGACATCTAATTATTACTGACTCCAGACAGAAAAATATGCAGAACCGGACATAGGCACTTGAAAGAAAGAGGAAGGGGAAAAAAAGAACAGAAGAAAAGAAACAAGAAGTTTCCTCAGCAACAGCAGGAAAAGTTCTATCATCACCTCCCCTCAGTGTCAGCTCCAGGGACAAGGGGGCCCTGGCAAGGGTAATTCTTATTCACAGTCTCCTTTCTCTTCCAAGTAGCAGTGGGAGTGAAATCACCCCTGAAACCATCTGTCTGAACCTTCCATTTTAAGACTTCAGGTAAGGGTAAATTATTTAAGCTACTTTACACTAAGGTGGAACTCCAACTAGATTATTTACCTGTAGCATAAGGAGCCCTGGTGAACCCAGCTTAATGAACTGAATACAGGCTGCAGAATGGCCTGCCAGAAAGAAACCTAAGGGAAAAATAATTCTGTCCATACACTTCTCCACTCTATAATGCCCCTCTCTTCTCAAAAATTACACAACTAGAGCTTAAATTACTATGCCATGGAGAAAAATATACTATTGGATGTATCCTGAGCATAGCGTGAATATTATCTTATATATGTTGTATATGCGTGTGGTACTATTATTAAACATATATTGTCTTTTAAAAAGTAGATCATCAATCCGTCAAGAAATAAAATGTCCAACACATGGATTAATCTTCCTGGGACATAGAAACTAATGCATTTCACTTCTGCTTCTGTCTTTCTCAATAGATGCATTCAAAACATTAAATTAGAACACTACAAATATTCTGATGCAATTTAACATTCAAGGCATTCAAGGTCCTCAACAATGGCCCGAAATTTACTAAGGCCACCTTCTCATTCCTCATTGGTCACAAATAAACAAGCAAAGAAACAAACTGCAGCCCCATCTCATTGCTCTCTTCCCCTTTTCCCAGAAAACAGGAGGGTGGGTCTATTGTTGCTAGAACACTGGGCATATTTTGCAGGTAATGCTTCTGGTTTAAACCTTTACTGGTACCTTTTCTTTCTCCATCCCTTGACACTCTCCTTGTAATCCTTGAGCTGAATCACAGCTGCCATTATTAAGCATCTACTACGGGTGAGGTACTGAGTCACATGTTACATATTCTTTCCAATGCTGCCTAAAACATTGCATTTGATGGGTGAGTGCACGTAGACTTCTGCATCTACCGGATAATAAACCCTCTAACGGAAGAAACCATCTTTTCTGTATCCCTTTCTCCCTACTTACTGCATCATAGTAAGCTAAGTACACAGATACTATTGAATAAGACCCTGCAGACCATCTGTTTGCCATGACTGAGTTAGGAAAGATCACCCAATCACCAGTCAACTGAGCATGCTGCCTTCCTTTTGCTTTTTACTGTATATTACTTATTAGCTTCATGAAAATAAAATTTCCTTTCCTTTTTCTTCCTGCCTGCCCTCATTGGTGCAGTGTTGCTCATGGTTTTTATGGCGAACATGATTGCAGTGGGGAGCGCAGGCAAAGAATCAGGTAAAACCAGATACCTACATGCTCGCCACGCCCCCTCCTCCACTTTGTGTTACATAAGATATTGCATTTTATGTCAACTGATTGTCTAGCCTACCCTTATATTGCTATACAATATAACATTCAGTGTATATTTTTTTTATTTCTTTTAGTCAAGTAATGGCTGATGGACAGATAGACAATTTCCATCAGTCTCTTGAAAAGTATTAACTAAAATTAACTGAGGTGAAATGTACTGTTAATCTGAGTAGGCAGCAATAGTGCCAATTCTTTTCAAAAGTCTATGTCAAGGATTGGTAGTGATGCTATGTGCCAGGGTGTAACTCTAGAAATGCTTGAGTGACTATGCAGTGAAAATGCTTAGGTAGATTTCTGAGGTTTCCTTATCTCCTTCAGCTATTTTCCAGGGGTTTTGTTTAACTGAGATTTTTTAAATCATTTGGCTCTCTAGGCTTTGTTTGGGGTATATATCTTTTGACTTCTCTGAAGTCCATTACATGTAGCTTAGGTGGCTCCTATTGGCTTATCAGTGGCAGCTTTTTCTTTCACTTGCATCTTTTTGGGCAGGCTTCCAGACCTCTGAGCTATTTTACTTTGTTTGCATGACCCCATTTTAAACTGTACTGGAGTGTAGCACCATATTAGAACAGAACAATTTCATCTCACTTAGTGCCATAACAAAAGATTATTTTTACAGAATTCATTCACTTGTTACTTCAACTTAAATAAAGCTTTTACTGGGCTAGTAGCTTGCCCTAGTGGTAGAGTGCTTGTCTAGCATGCACAAAGACCCAGGTTTGATTCCTCAGTACCACATATATTGAAAAAGCCAAAAGTGGTGCTGTGGCTCAAGTGGTAGAGATTTAGCCCTGAGAAAGACCAAGGACAGCGCTCAGGCCCTGAGTTCAAGCAGCAGGACTGGTAAAAAAAAGCCTTTACCATTTCCTTTGGATTTTTGAAAAAAATTCCTCTTATCAACTATTATAAAGTAAATTATGAGGGCAACTTCTAGCTAAGATTATTTGAAAAATTTTATGATTACAAATATGAGGCATTTACTCTGTTCACCTAAAATCTAGATAGTTTTCTTTTTTATTAAATAATTTTTTATTGTGATTAATAGAAGGGTTACATTATATTCACCAGATAGAAGGTACATAACTTCACAAACATTGATACCCTTTCTCATGACATGGTCTACATTTCCCTCCCCAACCCCGCGGCTTATCTTGATTTCCCCCCTTCCCTATCCAATTTCAAATAACCAATTAAGCACATATAAACTATATTGGATAACAAGGTGAAAAATTGTAACAATATGAGATAACCAAGGCATGGAAAAAGAGATGAGCAAAAACATAGTACATTAAGGACAACAGTCATTCATTATATGGCTTTTGTTTCTTTATCCTGGAGGTCCTTACATTTAGTGATATACTATTTGGCTTAATGTCAAATCTAGATAATTTTCTATTTTTCCTTTTTTTTCTTCACCAGTCCCAGGCTTGGGCTCAGGGCCTAAGAATTGTCCTTGGGCTCTACCACTTGAGCCACAGCACCAATTCCAGATTTTTCTATTTATGTAGGACTGAAGAATCAAACCTGGGTCTTAGTGCATGCTAGCTGAGCACTCTACCTCTAGGCCAAACTCCTGGCCCCCAAATCTAGATAATTTTCTGTAGACTTTCAAGTAAATATTTCAGTTACTACATTAGAAAGGACAAAGAGATTCCTTATTTAAAAAACCCTCCACATATTCTGCCAATACATGATGAACACTGTTAACTATGCATTTCTCAATATTTTTGGTTTTTGCTTGATAGAAACATCTGATCTCCAAGACCAGTAGGACTGCAGTAACACTTGTTTGAAACCATAGTTCTTAACAACCATAAAGGGTGCTGTCTTAGACACTCAAATTCCCTTTAGCTTTCTGGAAAAACAGTAATCCTAGAAGGTAATTCTTGGTCAATTTCTTCCAAAGAGGCAAGAGAGTTCACAAGATAACACTGCTCAAAAGCAATATCCTCTCCCAGTCCTTGGCCCACCACCTGTCTAGAAATAAGTAGCACACAATCAGAGGCAAGACAAATCCAGGATTTACTCAGTGTTTCCTTGGGAGTGTGGTTAGAATACTGAATGGAGTCTGGATAGAGGCTCCATTGTAACCATTCTGAAATGGGAGAAAGCTCCAGGGATTGTAACTTAAACACATTTGGGGGAAGCTGGAGTTATATGCCTCTTCTTGTGCTATTCAATGGCGAGGGGGAAAGAAAAAGAGGTGGAAGAAGAAGAGAGGGAAGGGAGGGAGGGAGGGAGGGTGAATGAAGGGAAAGACTGAAGGAGAGGGAGGGAAGGAGAAAGGGATAGAGAAAGGAGAGAGAGCAGGGGGGAAGGGACAGGAAGGGGGGAAGAAGGATGTAAAAGGAAAAGGAAAGAAAAAAGCAAATTTTCTATGAAGACACTGAAATATATTCTAGCTTTACAAAGTAGTGGCTCTATCCAGATAGATGGCTGGCAGGCACCTGCCAAAATCTAAAGTCTAAACTAATGGGCCATTTCCATGAGAATTAGGTAGCAGTCTAGGCCCGTACTGAAAAAGAGGCCTTCCTATTCCACACAGAGGGAAGGCTTTCTACTGATGGAGGTCCTGCCCGGTGCCTGGGAACTACAGCAGGATTCCACTGCGTTCTAACTCCTCACCATCGCTGTCACCTGTCACCCTTCCTGAGGCTTGCCAGAGCTGGCAGGGTGCAGGTCACACGCTTCAGGAAGTAGGGACTGGAGACATGTCTATCCATCTTGGAAGTGTTCTCTTGTCCTTCAGACTGGCTTCATTCAACAGAAAGATGTCATGGCCAAAATAATTACCACTCTTACCTTCCTACAAGTCACTGAATTTTCTGAATCTGAAATGTCCTATATTTAGGTTTTCTGTTTTAGGTTTTTAACCTGAATTCGGTTTTCTGTTGTGTTTCTAAACTCAACTAGAATTTCAAAATAACCCTTTCCCTGAGATAACTCGCCTTTCTATTCAATAAGTACATTTATTCTTCCTGAACATTTCTGCTGGTTTCATGAGTGATGGCTTCCTGCTCCATGCTCTGAGCTTCTGACTTGCGTTTCCAACCTGCTTGCTGGACTCCACTTGCTTGTGTCCAACATATAGCATGTTCAGTCTCTAACTCCAATCAGTGTATTCCATTTTTTTTTTTTTGGTCCTGTGGCTTTAACTCAGGGCTTGAATGCTGTCCCTGAGTTTCTTTGTGCTCAAGGGTAGCAGTTTACCATTTGAGCCACAAAGCCACTCTTGGTTTTTGAGGCATTTACTGGAGATAAGTCTCACAGACTTTCCTGCCTAGCCTGTCTTTGAACCACAGTCCTTAGATCTCAGTCTCCTGAGAAGATAGGATTGCATGTGTGAGCATACCAGTACCTGGCTCAGTGTGTTCTTCATATGGCCATCTCATCTCCTGCGTTTTTGTCTTCATCTTACTACTCAAGCAAGACACAGATTCCTCAAGTCCTTTCCAGATTACTTTCTTACCAGCTTTCCTAGTGATGCTGTTTTTTCCTGCTCTCAAACCCGGTGACTTACTGACTTTATCGCTCACCTCCACAGTCATGCTAGAACGTCTGTAATGGTTATTCTTAGTTTAATATAAAATTCAGTGAATCCCACTTCCCTAGAAGTGCCCATGTCTTAACTGCCCAAAGCTGTGTGCTCTGTGTTTTAAACCTAGTCAAACTCTGTTCCAGAATACCATGCTCTTTTAGGTTGAAAGTCATTCCAGAGAGATTTCTTCCACACACTCTCCCCACCTCTCCCTCAATCTAAGTCAGTCGATGAGTGGACTATGCTAATTTCCACATTTACTTCCAGCCTATGGATATCACTTTGCAATCCTGTGCCTTTACTCTCCTCTCTTTTCACTTCACTTAGGCTCCTTAAGAGCAGAGAAAAAGTTCCATCTTCTCACCTCCATGCCTGTCTAGTGTGCAGAATGGAGCAGGCATCAACCAGTTTACAGTAAAGTAGTTCTTTCATCTGTAATGCAGGAGCTCCTTATTCAACAACAAACTTCAGTGTGCTATCTGCCTGTCTTTCTGTCTACTATTCTGTCGTCCAACAATTCCAGAACAAGTCTGAGGTTGAACAGCTATGTTTTGTAGGTTTGAGAAACACAGTAAGAAGCAAAGGTTTTGCAGAACATTTTAGAAGAAAACATTGTATAATTACTGGCAACACACTCTACTGCAGTCTGTGGGACAGTATTCCTGAGCTACTCCTTCCTGTTACTCATGAAGAATAGACGTGTGTGTGTGTGTGTGTGTGTGTGTGTGTGTGTGTGTGTGTGTGTAAAGATACTTGTAAAATAAAACCTGCCTTTCTCATTACATAACCAAGTGGCTTCCGGCCAAAACCCACTTCACTGCAATTCTAATAACCTAGTTTCACAGCATGGGTGAGGAGTCAAAGGCAGTGCTACCAGGACTGAGCCAGTCTGCAGTGGGTCAGGTTCTCAGAGCCACACGCAGTGGGTGGATACTGTACTTGGCCAAGTCACTTCAGGCAGCACAAAATTCTGCTTTTCTCTGAAATGCCAACTAGCATGTCCCATGAACTATCCACTAAGACATGAAGCAGGAAGACTACATGTAAAGAAAAACTTAACATGACACCTAAAGAAACGTGTCTTATGTCTTAAAGCCACTACTCTCAGTGATGAGGTACAATCACTACTTTAATGCCAACAGTACATGAGCCTGGAGGCAGAAAGAAGATTTGAACACAAGGCCAGACAGGGGAAGGCTTGTAACACGCCTGGGCCCAGCAGTGTTCGTTCTGGTGCTTGTGAGATGAATTTTTGTTAGGTTCTAATGGAAATTTGGGTTGCAAATCACCTGCTATCTCATTGCCTAGTCTTTCCTTAAGTCACTTCTTTTCCTTCCTAGGCCTTACCGGGTTTGGCCCAGTGTTCTTCCTACAGAAAGTACTCAAGAAAACAAGAGCAGCTTTATCTCCCCAGTGTTGCCAGGCTAGCTCTTTGCACTTTACAGATCTTAATTACACCAGCCTCAAAAAAAATCCTATAGAACATTACATCATCCACCATTACAAATTGGAAGTTGAGGCACAGGAAGGGCTCATTCATAAATGAACTCATGAGTTCAACCTCTAGCATTTTTAGGACTGTAGGACAGTAAGACACATATATAGAGATTTGAATTCAGTTGGAATAATCATGATTGTAGTCATCATTATTGGAATATTTGGGGACAAATATCAAATTGGTGCACCCATAATTCTAGCTACTTGGGAGAGGAGGAGATCTGGATGTAGAGTACAAGAGAATCATGGTTTGAGGCCAGTCTAGATACGTAAAATAAGATTCTATTTCATAAACAAACCAAGCATGGTGGTTCACCTTTGTTGTGGGAAATGTAAGTAGATGAATCATGATCTAAGGCCAGCCCTGGGCAAAAATGAGATACTACCAAAACCAAAAACCACCCAAAGGACATATGAGTCATATAGTAGAGCACCTGCCCAATAAATACCACAGTCTGAGTTCAAATCTCCAAAAACAGAAAAAAATGCAGGCCATATTAACTTGTTGAGGGAGAATAAGAGAGAGCATGAGATTAGATGAATATAATCAGGGCTCACCTGATACATGTGGAAATATTCACTGAATTCTACTAATGTATGCAAGTAATTTGTCATTAATAAAAGAGAAATATTAACTACATAAGATTAAACTATAAAGGAAACATCCTATGTTCCAGACAGAAATCAGTTTTTATGTTTGAAGTTATTTAATTTTTGCAATAGTTTTTAATTTAGAAGACAGTTTTTGTCTTCTTTTTGAGGTACACCTTTTATTTTTGGACCCAAACTAAAACCATACTATGCATCATTTTGCATCACAATTCTTCCACAGAATTACATTTCATTGTTAAAGATTTTGAAATTTTGAAAATACAGTTTTACAAAGGATAATGTCTCAGACAATGTTTTTTTTTAATTTTGTGATTTAATTTATTTATTTTTGTGCCAACCCTGGGACTTGAACTCAGGACCTAAGCCCTTTTTTCCGAGCTTCTTTCTTATGCTCAAGACTCACACTCTATCATTTGATCCAAAGCTTCACTTCTGTTTTTTGTTTTGTTTTGTTTTTGTTTTGGTAGTTAACTAGGGATAAGTGTCTCATAGTCTTTTCTGTCCAGGCTGTCTTTGAACTATGATCCTCAGATCCCAGCCTCATTTAGTAGCTAGGCTTGCAGGTATGATCCACCAGGCCCAGCTATTCAATTATCTTTATTTTTAAAATTAAAAAAAATTATTGTTGGGTGATATACAGAGGGGTTACAGTTACATTCATCAGGTAGTGGGTACACTACTTCTTGAACATTGTTACCCCTTTCCATTTTTCTCCTACTTTCCCTTCCCCCAGCACTCTTTTGTTCATCTTGTTTTTTCTTTACCTTCTCTTTTTCAAATAAATAGATAAACATATATACAATATGCCATGTACCAAAGCCAAATACAGTAATAACATAAGATAAACCTTCAGAGAAAAGAAGACAGAAGAAATAGCTTCACATAGTATATGAAGAACAACAACAATTGCAAAGATAAACCTCCTCTTTCCATATCCTAGAGTTCATTTCACTTAGCCTTATCCTATATGGACACACACACACATATATATATATATTTTTTTTTTTTCTCAGTCCTGGGTCATGTCCTTGGGCTTTCTCAAGGCTAGTGCTTTACCACTTGAGCCACAGCACCACTTCTATTTTTTTCTGCATATGTGGTACCAAGGAATGGAACCCTTGGCTTCATGCATCCTAGGCAAGCAATCTACCACTAGGCCACACTTTCAGCTCTTCATTTTTTTCTTTTTTTGCTAGTCATAGGCTTGAACTCAGGGCCAGAGCACTGTCCTTGGACTTTCTCAAAGTTAGAGCTCTACCACTTGAATCTCAGCAGCACTTTCGGCTTTGTGTGTGTGTGTGTGTGTGTGTGTGTGTGTGTGTGTGTGTGTGTGTGTGTGGTGCCGAAGAATGGAACCCGGGTCTTCATGTATGCTAGGCAAGCACTCTACCACTAGGCCAAACTCCTGGCCCCCTTCATTTGTTTTTAAAAGTTAACTTTTACAAGTTGTAAATGTCATGGTGCTAGGCTTAAGATGTCTCTCTTAAAACAAGTAGTGGTTCTCCCTGTAGATTTGAAAAAGAAATTGGAAAAAAAAAATAGTTCAAGGAAGACTATGCAACCAATGTAACAAGTGTCGTGTCAGGAGCTCAGGATCCAAGTGCATCGGTCACGATCTCTGGCCTCATCAAGGTCAGGACTTCACAAGTTTGGTACAGTGAGAGCAGTTTCCTCTCACCACCACACCCCCTCCCTCCTTCACTGCTTTTATTATAAGAGCTCTGGGACCCACTCCCCTGCCAAATAGCCTTTGACTCCCCTACTTCTCTCTTGACTATATTATCCCTTCTTCTCTTAGAAATTCCTTTCACAAGAAATGCAAATCAAAACAACTCCACTTCACTCCAGTTAGAATGGCCATGATCAAGAAATCTAATAAAAACAGATGCTGGTGGGGATGTGGCCAGGAGGGATCACTACTACACTATTGGTGGGAGTGCAAACTCATTCAGCCACTATGGAAAGCAGTATGGCAGTGCCTCAAAAGACTAAACATAGAGCTCCCCTATGACCCAGCAATTCCACTACTTGGCATTTACCCAATCATCCAGAAACAAGGACATACTAAATCCACTAGCACAATGATGTTCATTGCAGCATTATTTACTATAGCAAAGATATGGAACCAACCCAGATGCCCCTCAGTTGATGAGTGGATCAACAAGATGTGGTATTTGTACACAACGGAATTCTATGCTGCCATCAGAAAGAATGACATCACCCCATTTGTAAGGAAATGGGAAGACTTAGAAAAAAATCATATTAAGTGAAGTAAGCCAGACTCGAACACAGGCTCAATGGTTTCCCTCATTTGTCATAATCAGTAGAAACCTTGGGCTCTCCTAGCAGAGATTTATGATAGAGCAAAACCTAGATACATAAGGCCATACAGTATGATGCTAAATGAAAGGACCTCCAGGATATAGAAACAAAAGCCATATAAAGAGTGATTGTCCTTAATGTACTATGTTATCTCTCATCTCTTTTGCTGTCCCGTGTTATCTTTTATATTGTATATATGCTTATTTGGTTATTTGAAATGGGATAGGAGAGGGTGGAAAACAAGATGAGGGGCAGGGATGGGGGGAGGGAAAAGGGGACCAAGACATAAGAAAGGGTATCAATGTATGTGAAGTAATGCACCCTCTATCTGGTGAATATAATGTAACGCTTCTATTCATTACAATACAAAATATATGACAAAAAGAAATTCTTTTCACTGGCAACCAAATATGCTGTCTGTCTTACATTTAAAACTCTACCCAACCCTTCCTTGATGTCCCCCTGTGTCTTCATCTCCACCTGTCAAGACCTGCTTCAGAATCCTCACTCCCTCACTCCTCTCTGTCTCTCCCATCCTCTCCTCCTCTCTTTCAATGAAGGTCAGATCTGCTTCTCAGTCTCCTCAGCAGCCAGGATCCCAACAAGTTCCTTGCCTCTTTGTCTTGTCTTAGGTTGTCAGGCTGTGCATGACCCTGGAGGGTCCCTTCCCTCACTCCTGAAACACTATTAGTCAGGTTCTTCGGAGACCACATATTTTTCTACTTACTTCATTGGATGCTGCTCACAATATTCTCTTGAGAGCTCCTATTTCTAACAGGCAGACTGCCGAGCACTCACTCCTTGACCTTCTCGGTTTACCTCCCCCTCCACAGGTGATGTCATCGAGTCTCCTTGCTTTTCTAACTCCCAAAGCCAAACCTTCAAATTTTCCTCCCTTTAGATTTGTGAACCTACTGATATATCCATCTCTTTCTACGCCATCTCTTGACTTGGATGCTGAGGTTTTCATTCTTCATATTTCTAGTATAGGAAATAGCATCCAATATTCTACTCTCACCTCACACCTACTATCTTTCCTCACCTCAGAAATGTGACCACCTTTCTGGCACTCAAGTCAACAGCTAGTGGCCACTCTTGCTTTCGTCACCTTCTCCTCTCGCAGCTGACCCCTTAACAAATTCTGCTTAGCTTCTTCCAATATGCCCAGTAAGTCCTGCTCCATTCCACCACTTCTAGACTGTTATAGTCGTAGCCTCAATGAAGAGGCTCCCTTGATCAGATTGCAGGAGATTTCCTAGGTCTCATTCATTCCACCCTTACCCTCATTCCTCATCTGGTAGTCAGCCTGGTAATTTACAAGTATGATCACTAATCTATCTTGCCTATGCTTAAAATTCCTTAATGTCACCCCACTGCATTTAGAGAAGAGAAAAATTTCTTCACCAGGGTCTGGAAGACCCTTCATGTGTGAAACCCTGACACTCTTCCCACATTCACTCTGTCTTGAGTCTCAGTTCAAAAAAATGATTGAAAGTCATTCTCACCAAAGGGCCTTTGCATGTGACATGCCTCTTTCTGAAGGCTCTGTTGTTCTACCATCAAGAAATCATCTTTTGATTTGTTCCAATGCAACTACATCTGTTGTGGGTGAGTGTAGAATGTGGGAGAGCCTCACACACCTGAGTTCACAGACACAAGAGCAGGTGCTCTGTCCCAACCAGAAACCCAGTGTTTCTCACTCTTCAAGGCCATGTCACCAAGCACACTGAGTAGAACAGCAACCATAAAACCAGGGAAATCCTGTTACTGAACATCAGGAGAAAACTCAAACCTATGCTTAATGCTTGTGTAGCAACCTGCAGGTTAGACTGAAGCCTTATCACTGCTGGCTTGTCCTCACTGCAGGCAGCCAGCCTATCATACAGATAGATCAAACAGAGGAAGTGTTTTTCTAGCCAATCAGGACATAGACACCCTACAAGAGAGGCTGAAAAACTCCTCTTCCAGTGCCATACTGACATTCTACACAAGCATCATGGCATTGAATGTGGTATCCTTTTCTATAAAGTTACACGTAGGACATTTGTCAGACTAAGAAATTGGAAAGCCTGAGGTGCACTGCTTCCACACCAAACATTGTCTCTGGCAGAAGGAAATAATGTACTATGACACTTCTGCCTTCCTGTCACTCATGTTTCCTGACACATTCAACATTTGTAATGACATAAAACCACAAAAGTCTCCATTTAACTTTCTTTCCTAAAATGTCAACAAAATTAATGTACATTTTAGTTTTCTTTTAATTAGAAAAGTCATGGAGACAATAAATAAGGCTTTTCTTTTTTTCCAGAGCTGAGGACTGAGCTGAGTGCTTCCACTGAACTAAGTCCTAAGAATCAAGCCTTTTAAAAGTAGAGTTAATATTTTTACCTCTCAGAGCTTAGAATATTTCTAAACTCCAGTAAAATTGCATTAAAAAATTTCAGAGCATACCTTCATAGCCATTGTCAACATGTACTTTGATGGCACAAAAAAAATTACTAGAAACCTGTCACAATCACTCAGTATCTTATTCATTGAAAGTGAAGTAAGCAAATTACACAAAGGGGTGGTCTAGCAAATATTTAAACATTTTACAAGAAAATAAGGCCAAATGTCAGCAATCAAAGCTCAGAAATCACACTCTAACCTAGCGAGCAGATTGTTAAACGCCTTCAAATTCTTTATAATATAGACCTTTAAAAGCTAAAAACACACAATTGTAAATATGTTAAAATGTTCTTGTTCCCTCTGTGAAATCAGGCTTTACCTATCAATTTTGCTTGATGGAATAATTTTGTTTGCTTAGGAGCATTATGCCAACAAGCTTGTTTTTGCCAGGAAATTCTCTTTTTTTATTTTGCAAGAACGTATATTGTAATGACTAGTCTAAAGTTTGTTTAATCACACAAATACAAAATGAAAGACTGGAGTAAGTATAAGAGCTAATTTATTTTTAAAATGATGATTTTACTCTAGAGCAAATTAATGATTTCCAGAGAATGAGGCTAAGACATTAATTCTCTTGTTATATCTTCAGGTTGTTCTCAAGTAAATTAATTTTAAAATAATTAACTTGGATATTTCTATTATTGTTTTCTACATTTAGTGTAATTACACCTTCAATTTATTTTCGACTTCATTTCTAAGAAGAAACAAACCTTGTAACAAGAATAGAGGTTGGTATTTCAAGAAATGTATATATCTTTAGTTACTCTCTTTCTTAATTTGGGACACACACACACACACACACACACACACACACACCATGTATGTGTATGTATGCATCTATGTGTGATGTACATCTTTAAGCTAGAACTTTTAATATAATTTGTAGATTTATTTGATTGCTACTTCAGTCTCTATACTTCAATGTGAATAATGTAAATTAAATAAAAATGTGTATTAAAACAAAATAGAGGGGCCGGGAGTTTGGCCTAGTGGTTAAAGTGCTTGCCTAGCATGCACAAAGACCCAGGTTCAATTCCTTGGTACCACATACATAGACAAAAGCTGGAAATGGTGCTGAGGCTCAAGTGGTAGAGTGCTAGCCTTGAGAAAGTCCAAGGACAGGGCTCAGGCCCTGAGCTCAAGCCCAGGACTGGCAAAAAAACAAACAACAAAAAAACAAACAACAAAAAAAAAAACAACAAAAAAACCCAAAATAGACTGTGGAAGATTTTTGGTTTATATTATAACAATTTATTACTTTTATAACTTCTCTCCACATACTTTTGGCACTGTATAGGTAACTAGTGGTGTTTTTAAGTAAGCAGTTTTAAAATAATAGCAAATTACTTGATGGTGTTATTAACACCTACTAAGACTTACAAGAGTAACAACATTGTACTTAGCACAAAATAGCAGTAAGTATCTGGAAATAAATGGAAACGTAGCAAAGACATTTTAGCACACTTGCAGAATACAGATTTTTTTTTCATGCTGCTTTCTCATGAAAGGAAACTCAACCAGAAATCAGAAACAGCTTTGGAAAACAAATGTGATTATTAAACATTTATAGAGGCCATTTTGAACTTGTCACTCACTTAGAATATTTGAACTTAAAAAATAGCCATGCCTTACATGTTATTTCCTGGTGGGAAGCAAACATTTAAAAATGCAAAAAAATTTGCATTTTACTTTTAAGTGTAAAAATAAATATTTCACTAAAGAGTGGGAAAAATAAAACACATTTGAATAATTTTATTGCACTGGAAGCTGCCAATTCGTCTGTGAGTAGTTTCATTGCAGATGAAAAGAAATCAAAATGCAGCACAGATGTTGAACGAACCACATTTAAGTTCTGTCACACACTGGCCTTTCCCAAATGATTCTGGCTCATCTATTAAATAAGGTGCATTTTGCTTGATTTTGAAAAAGGGAAACATCAGGAAATATTTAAAGGCCAATTGCTGCCAATTAACTTTGATCAGTAAAAGTTCTATTTGAATCTTTCAGATTCTTCTCCTGTCTGAAATAACATACATTTATAAAATCCAGCAAAACAACAACTTGATGATTTATGCCTGTTGGCAGTCCTTCCACAAGCTCGCTTAATGGCAGGATTTAAATAAACAACTGTCTCTATTTAATAAAGGAGGGGATGAAAAGTACTTAGAGTCATATTTTCTCATAATTCAGATATAAAAAGTAGGGTTCTTTACTGCTAAGATGCCTGCTATCCAAGATCAGAGTTTGTTAGTGCCCAGGATACATTTAGCTAGCCATCTTAACAAAACTTTTCCAAATCATAATCAACCAACGTCAGCAGCATTTAGACATGAAATATCAGTCAAACAGCAGAGTCCAATAATTGGACTAGATAGAGAATTATCTGACTGAATACAATGAGTCTGGCATGCAGGTTGTTAACTGATGCTATGGGTGTCTAGGATTTGTTTGCCTGAACTTTACTCCTCAGATCTTAGCCTCCCAAGTAGCTAGAATTAAAGAGATGAGTCACTGGCACCAGGTGATTATTTTTCATAATAGAAAATTTCAATCCATACTAATTGTCATAGAGGATCCAGCTTTGAAACACAATAGCCAAAGTCAAGCTAAACAGAAGGCAAAACGCAGTGGCATATAATCATGTAGCAGGAGGGCCATATTAACAGTAGCTACTGTTTCATTATTTCAATTATGTATCTTAAAAAATAGCAGCCCAGTGCTATTTCAAACCAATCACTTACTCAGACTTGTAACAAGAAATATGCGTGTCATCATCAGAACTTACTTCTAAGTCGTTGAAAAACAGATGTGTGTCTGCCAAATTGAAAATCATTTCTTCCATTCGCAATCCAAGGGAAACAGAAGTGGGTGGGTCCTGGAAGAAGAAGTTTACAGGTCAAAACTTACATGCTCTCAGGCTCTATGAAAGACAGTGTCATATTGAAAGGGAATCAGGAATGGTAGAAAACAAGACACACAGGGAGACCTGGGTTCAAGGGGGTTTGGAAGGCATGATTTTTTCTGGGTGTAAGCTTCTGTGACTTCCTAGATAAAGATTCCAACATGTTGTTACTTTGCACAATAAATGAGTTGCTGCCTAAAAATCCACAAAAAGTTTAAGATCTAGGATTAGACATAAGATGCATGAAATTCAGTTGAACAAATCTCTTCTAGGAGCAAGAAATTCAGTGAACCAAGAAGCCATATTACACTGACGTACATTAAGAGTATCTAAATCATACTGCCACAAAGAGTACAGATTACTTTCACCAAGATAAGTAGTCATTTTACTTCAGATGATAATTCTGTCATTATTGGTATTTTTCAGATCGTCTGCCTATTGCAAAGTAGGAAGCGGCATCTCTGATGGCTGCTGGACATCTAAGTGCAGACACCCAACAGGTGATGTCATACACAACAACACTGAGGTGTCCAAGGCTCTCCATCATGCTTCCAGTCCTGGGCCCTGAAAATGAGCAGTCAGACTGTCCCACACAATCCATATGGTGGTGATGTCTACTACTATGGAAATGAACGTGGGGAATATGCAAATATGTGCAGGCTTTTATGGCATTGCTATATTTGTAATGGATGGAATCTATGAATCAGCACGGCTCCTGGTTGAAATCCTGCATATAAAGTGAAGATGAAATTTTTCCAGAGAGAAAAATGTATGAGGAATATAAACTTGAGCTTTGAAACTTTTATTGGCCTCCTAAAACCAGTCCCTTTCTCTTTCTCATACACATACACACTTTCTCTCTCATACACAGATATAGAGATAGAGACTTAGAAATTTTTCACTTTTTCCAAAGAACAAGCAGCACTGATAAATGTATTATTTATTTCACTAGCATAACAAACCTTTGGAATACATACGGGATCTATTAGTATCATCACTTAACTAGAAAATTTACAACAGAAAGGAAGTGTGGTTATTGTCATAGTTTTACAGTCAAGACCGTAAGACTCACAGAGAAAACAAGATTTTTCCTATTCAATCTTTGCCCAACATAACCTTACTACCCTTTATGCATTTCCCTCTAAACATATTATCTTCATTGCAAATCTCAGTATTTAGCTGTGTCTTATACTCTAGATTTCCTATACTTCATCTACCTTGGGTACCAATGTATCTCATCTCCTGTGCTTTGGGAGGCAGCAAGAAATGGAAGAGGAACTGTGGGAACTGGCAGGAAGCCTGTGTCCTACTGTTGTTCTCCCATAAAATTAAAAGGAAACACCAAGGCTGTTTCCCAATATGGCCCAATCACAGATGCATGTCTACCTAGGTGAGTGTAGCAGTCTACAATGCTACAATGCAGGAGTGCATGGGGAAACTACACACTTGCCACAAGCTAATCAACTGGCCAACTCAGCCCTGCTTTAATGGCACTCCCATTCCACTAACACCCTTAAGGCTACCCCTACCCCAATAGCCCCTTCCACATTCCACCAGCCTGGCCCATCTTCTACCTTCCAGGACTCCTAGAGGAAGAAAGAAAGAAAATATGGTGGATAGCATGAACGGGGTGAATTTCTCTCCTAACTGCACTTCAGTGGAAAGGAGGCAGCAGACATGATATTGCTAAGTTGAAGGTGAGATTGGCAGAGGGGCAAATCAAACACCCCAAAGTTTATGGAAGACAGGGAGTCAAAAAAAGACTCAGTGGCTAATGGGATCTTTAATAGCTGTATTGGGAGGTACAAAGGTTTCTTGTGTAGTGACTCATGGTTCATATTCCTTAGCTTTCTAATTGTCCTTCTTTAGTACCAACTAACAACTATGAAATCTCATAGGTTAAAGAAAATTTAAAAGCTGTTTACTATATATATATATACAATGCATATATTATAAACATATATATAAATATACATATATATATTTATATATATGTATTTTATTTTTTGCCACCAGTCCTGGGCTTGAGCTCAGGGCCTGAACACTGTTCTTGGACTTTCTCAAGGCTAGAGCTCTACCACTTGAGCCTCAGCACCACTTCCGGCTTTTTTCTATGTATGTGGTACTGAGGAATTGAACCCAGGTCTTCATGCATGCTAGGCAAGCACTCTACCACTAGGCCAAACTCCCGGCCCACAAAAAATATTTTTAAAAATCCCAGCCCAATTCATTTTCTTTTCGTTTTAGAGGAAATGGCTCATTCTCAGGATCCTATCAGGAAGCAAGCTGGGGAAAGCAAATGCTCAAATATACCCTGGAGCAGAATTAAGTGGTAGGGGAAGTTCAAACAGCTGTGGCTAAAAGGAAACACCTGACTAAGGTGTGTATTCCTTCTAGTTCAAGCCAATAAAAACACATGGACTTGTCTCATAACCATGTCAATCAACCCTTTTATGTGACAAGGGTGGAGACTTACTACATTTATTAAATTGCCAATTGTGGCAATTTATGTGCCACAGCATTGTTACTTCCAAAAAGTATTATTTCTCCTTGATATGGCTACTTATTTATATGGCCATCAAAAGAATTACTCTACTGTCTGTTAATATATAGCATACTTTAACAGTTCTTCATAAATTATAATAATGACCTACTAGTCAGAATACTAATAAATTTTAAAGGCTTGTTGAGTCCTGTGGTAAAAATACAACACAGATGTTGGCCTTATTTACCTTTTACCTTTATTCTCCTTTGTTATTAGCAGTCACTTCTTGGTAGTTTTTATACTTTGCACTCCATGGCATTTGTTGAAACATTTACTATACACCAAAATAAAAGTCTGATACTTAACTCTATCAGAATTTTAGAATAAGAAGGTCTTTTGATAGAGAGCAAGGCTGCTCAACATCTTTTAACCAAAATCAACAGTGAACAACAATCAATAAAAAATGGTTACACTGTGATAAAGTATTTTTCCCTTCTTTCATATCCACCCCCCACACCCACCCACATATCTGAAATACAAGTTTGGCAAACAAACTTAAATTTTCATTTCTCAGATCTGTACTAATCAATACATGATTTTAAAAAATAGAGCTCTAGAAGATTCTGGAACCACCTCTTTACATAGTCCATTGATTTTGAGAGAGGAATTTTTGGATTTAATACTCTTCAGATCTGTGCAAGGAAACTGAATTGATAGGTGTAAAATTCACCTCACCCTACGTAAGGAAACCTAGCAGATGGCCAAAACAAGATAAACTATCTGGATTGGCTTTCACAACTCCAGCAACCAGAATTCTTCACATACCACAGGTTTTATTCTCCCATTATTATAAGTGCTACTTTTTAATATCTTAAAAGTTTCAGAAATAGCTAGTATAAGTCAAATGTGACAAAAGCTATTATTGGAGAGTTAATGAACCCTATCCTGATGACTTAGTTTGAGAAAAAAAATGTTCTTAGACTAAAACTAAGACACAAAAATCACCATGTCTTTGGCTTAATACTACTTTTCTTAAAATAAGTAGTGTTCTTGCAATAACAAATTCCAGGACTATAGTTATAAAATGATTTCTTTTAAATTACCATTTTTTATTGTATCACTTTGAGGAAATTAATCAGAACAACTCTGCCTCCTCTTCAAAGTAACATCTGATTTTAAGTAAATTTCCTTGCTTACTGTTTTCATTCTTTTCTTGACACCTTAGTGCCATTTGCCAATGCTATCTAGGTCTTCTAGACATTTTTCCTTCTCTAGTGTCCAGGACAACATCAGTAATGTCTTGGCATCTTCTAGGGTCATCTCTTAGTCACCTGTACCACATTCCCAAGCTCTGAACTCATCCACTGCTCACCCACTTCAGACCTGTTATGAACCAAAGACAATCATAGTCACAACCACATCCCTTCTATCAGATTTGAGGTCTTGAGTGTAGGCCCACCTATCAATCAGCTAGTGGTCACTTCTCTGAGGTATCCATAAAGTATCTGAAACCCAACATGTGGTAGGCTAACTTTATCACATCTCCATGAAAACCTTCCATCCATTCCACACCTTGACATTTCCGTCAGCGGCCTCTCCATATTCCTACAACTCACATTTTCTTTACAACAGTCCATTTCTTTAGTGTCTTCTTTTGAATTCTGGCTTTAGTGTTTGCCCCCAGCTAAACATCTATTCTTGTGGGTCTCTTTTGCTACCTTGTTTCATTGAATTGCATATATATCCTCACTCATTCTTCTCCCTCTTTTAACAAGTATAAAAGACTTGAAGGACTTTTACTTACTTCCCAGTGGGTATCTTGTTTGTGGTTTTTTAGACTAGTGTTTTTTGTTATTGTTATGAAATTCCTTCTTCAAAAGATAACTGGGAGCTTCGGCTCCCATTTCTCCACATCTCAAACACTTGAGAAGCTAGGCTTGGCTCCCACCATCTTTTTTAAGGCTTGGAATTACGTTTTCATTTTTTTGTTGTTATTTTAGTATAATGAATCATATAATCTTAAAATAGTAATCAGTTTTCTGGAACTGTAATTGCACCTTTGTGTTTCTACTTTGTATAGAATTTTTAAATTTTGTTCTTCATTCCTTTACTCCTTTCTTCCTTTGTTCCTTCCTCCTTTATTTCTGGTCCTGGGGTTTGAACTCAGGGCATTGCCTGGGCATTGTCACTGAGCCTCTTTATGATCAAGGTTAGCACTCTACCACTTGAGCCACACAACCACTTCTGGCTCTTTTTTAAAGTAGTTTATTGCAGATAAAAGTCTCACAGATATTTCTGCCTGGCCTGTCTTTGAACTGTGATCATCAGATCTCAGCCTCTGGAGTAGCGAGGATTAATGACAGCCATGAGTCACCAGCACCTGACTGGCATGTTTTTCTTCATAGCATTTCAACAACAGTTAAACTCCAAAGCTATCTATACTCCCTTAGTTCTTCCTCTATATCCTCTCTGCATCTGTATCTAATACAACCACTGACATCGGGCTTTCCCAAAGTATTGAGGGGAATGAATGAATGAATGAAAAGCAACAAATAGTGAGTAGTTTGGGTTCAAAATGCATCTTCAAATGGTGTACCTATGAAAGGTTTGAAGCCGAGGAGCTTATGGGTATAATTATTGACAAGTAATTGGATTATGAGGCTTCTGACTCACTTACTGGATTCATCCATTGAGTGATTTATAACTTGATTGGCATTATTGGGAGGTGATGGGTAAACTAAGAAGAGGATCATGTTTGCAGCAGGTAGATTGTTGAGGGGTGGGGTGCCTTTGAAGTATGTATGTAGTATTGGTCCCTTTCCTGATTTTCTCCAATTCCTGGACACATTGAGGTGAGCAACTTTGCTCCACTACTGCTTCCTACTATCATGGTATGTGACCTTACCACAGGGCCATAACGGTGGAGCCAGCAGACCATGGCTGAAGCCTTTGAAATATAGAACCAAAATAAAGCTCCTATTCATTATGCTGTTTTCTCTTAGGGGTCTGTTACAGTGATGAAAAGCTTAACTAATGCAAAGACTCTTCCAAAAAGAAAGCAATGTTTGGTGTTGGCTTAAACTCAGAAACTCAGACTTCTCCTGTACTTTGTTGCTCAAGGCTAGCCTCTACCACTTGAGCTATAACTTCATTTGTGGCTTTTAGATAGTTAATTGAAGTTAATAGTTTCATGGACTTTTCTGCCAAGGCTAGCTTTAAATTGTGATCCTTATATCTCAGCCTCCTGAGTAGCTGGGATTGCACATGTGAGCCACTAGCATCCAGCGCCAAAGAATTTCAGAGAGAGAGAGAGAGAGAGAGAGAGAGAGAGAGAGAGACAGACAGACAGACAGACAGACAGACAGACAGACAGAGAGGCAGAGAGAAAGAGCCAGAGAGAGCCAGGGCACTTCAATCTTAGGATGAATCTGCTTATGAATTCTTTTTTTTTCTGCTTATGAATTCTTACTTTTTCTAGTTAATGATATGAATATTAATGCAAGATCAGTAAACAGTTATATATTTTTTTAAATTAAGTAGTGACATGCATTGTAATACTTTGCAAAATCTAGCCTTTTGTGACATGAAACAGTTCTCTAATAAAAGTTGCGTAGTTTGTGAAAAATCTTAAAAAGAGAAATCCCAATCAAGCCTCTTACAATTCCTTGTTTAATGAAGATGTTACATGCTCACTACAGGTCCTGTGTCCAGGGAAACATTCCAACTCCCTTCTAAAGTTGTTCTTTATGAAAGCAAAAGGCAGCACACATCCAACACCCACCCAAGGAATGAAATTCAACCCTGTTCCTCAATTATGTGGATATGATCTTAAGTTACAAATGTCTGTTTCAAGTCATTAAAGTGAAGGGAAGGGACTTCTTGCAAGGCTACCCCTGGCTGTTTCCAGTACATCAAAGACAAATTATGTCTACTGAATGGAAAGTAACATTATGCATAAAAATTTCATCGGGATGAAATTTACTGGGTGTCTGTAGACTCAGGACTAAAACAATCGCTTTGCCTTCATCCTTTGTCACATGATCTTTAATTATCTCATTGCCTCAAGGTCTATTTCTAATGTTTCCAGAACACAGAGACTGAAATTACCCTCCTATACACAAATCACCAGCACCATCACTGCTAGATTGTCATTCTTTTCAACTGATTCTGTCTTTTTTATTCTCCCCAGTCACTTTATTGCTATTACACTAAGTATTTGTGTGATGAAAATGTTTATAAAAGAAAAAGAAAAATTCTAGACAAAAGTAGGGTACAGGAATACAAAAATGTCATTAAATTCAGAGACTGTGTGTTTAGCATCTTTATATTGACATGCTGATAAGAAATAATGATTTGGAATAAATAAAAAAGGTTATCTAAATGTGGGTATAGCCAGCTAGGTCATCATAGCTGGCTTTGAACCATGATCCCCAGATCTCAGTTTCCTGAGTAGTTAGGCAAAATATAGTAGCCTGGCAACATATAGTTGTTTAATAAGTTAAATCCACAGTTCTTCTGAAATTTTATTTTAGCACCATTCTCACAACAGATAAAGGCATTGTCACTCCTTCACAGTGTCAGCGACTCCACACATTCATCCAGGGATTTTCTCAGGGTGACAAGCAACAAGACTATCACATATACAGAGCTTAATGACCAGAGCATCCAACCTGCTAATCTCTTAAACTAGATCTGACACTACTCCCAACACAACGCAGGCATTTAAGGCTATTGTTTTGTTAAATCTCATATTAAAAGTGATTCTCCTAAAATAATTGTGCTCAGAAATGGCAGGCAGAGCTACTGGATAAAGAACAGCAGGAATGTACACACAGTCACACCACAGGTTTGCAGTCTTCAAGTCTCCTGAGGTTCTCAGTTTGCCACAGTGGCTATGTTATGGTGGGTAAGTTCAGTTACTTAGCCTCAGACCTCAAGTCCCTTTGTCAGTAAATGGGACTAAAAAGAAGTTTTCTTGCAAGTGTAAATTCAGCAGTATTTCCAGTTCTTGTTTCAGAAGTAAGCATCTCCAACCATGTTATTTCTACCACTGATACTACAGCAGGTAGCTGTGGAACAGGCCAGAAGAGGAACTTCACACCAAGACATGCAGCCATACTCTGCATTCAAATTGAATGTGAAGTTCAAGCTCTTTAAAGATAATAGCCAAAGAAGCTCTCTCATCCAACTTCCATTAAAATGGAAAATCATGTGGGAAGGAGTAGTGTCAGGGTGGTCCTACTGGAAAGTGAAGGTACCATTAAGAGGTTGGGCCTATTAGGGAGTCTCCAGGTTATTTGGGGAATGCTCTGTGTCCTTTCTCTTTCTCTCTTTCAATTCCCAGTCATAAGATGAGTAGCTCTGTTCTGTTAAATGCTTCTCCGTGATGTGCTATCTCACTCAAAGCTAGCTACAGGCCTTAGTCTCCAAAACCATGATACAAAATAATCTTAAAAAATAAATTGATTATCATATATATTGATCCTAATGATACCATCATCTTCTTCTATAAGACTGCTTTAAAGAAGTCATAAATTCAAAACTGGCTGTATTAGTACAAAGCAACTTATACAGAATTTTCACACAACTCCTCCTGACAGTATTTTTTTTTTTTTTTTTTGCCAGTCCTGGGCTTGAGCTCAGGGCCTGAGCACTGTCCTTGGACTTTCTCAAGGCTAGAGCTCTACCACTTGAGCCTCAGCACCACTTCCAGCTTTTTTCTATTTATGTGGTACCAAGGAATCGAACCTGGGTCTTCATGCATGCTAGGCAAGCACTCTACCACTAGGCCAAACTCCCGGCCCGACAGTATTTTTGAAGTAACCATGATTTTATGAATAGAGTCAACAGGATACTGATTTGGAGGAAGTTAGTCTGGGAGCATGAAGTATGACATCCCAGGAGAAACTGCCAGCGGTTCTATAAGAAAAATAGCCACTTCAACAATTGGTGTTGGCACAGTCAGATAGAATCAACTCTACATGGATCAAAGACCTCGAGGTAAGAGCTGATACCCTACAAAAGAATACAGGAAGGGATAGAGGATATCCTAGGGCTCTTTGGCACACGTTGAAACTTCCTAAATAAAGATCTAGAAACAAATCAAAGAAAGGCTGGATAAATGGGATCATATTAAACTGCAGAGCTTCTGCATGGCAAAAGACATAGCTAGCAAGAAAAATAGGAAGTCCACAGATTCGGAGAAGATCTTCATGAGCTGTTCAACAAACAAAGGCCTTATATCAAAAATACACCTAAAGCTCAAAAAATTAAATTCCCCAAAAGCAAATCCTCAAATAAACAACCACTCCATTAAAAAGTGGGCTAAAGAATTAAAAGGAGACTTCTATGGAGAGGAAATAAAACTAGCCAGTACCCACACAAAGAAATGTTGAACATCTATGGCCACAAAAGAAATGCAAATCAAAACTATATTCAAATTCTACCTCACTCCAGTTAGAATGGCCATTATCAAGAAAACAGATGCTGGTGGGTATGTGGCCAAAAGGGAATGCTACTACACTGTTGATGGGAATGTAAGCTGTTTTAAATACTCTGGAAAGCAGTATTGAGGTTCCTCAAAGGACTGAACATAGAGCTCCCCCATGACCCAGAAATCCTACTCCTGGGCATTTACCCAATGGATCATAAACAAGGCCGCACTAAAGCTACCAGCACAATTATGTTCATTTCAGCATTACTTTCCATAGCTAAGATATGGAAATAACCCAGATGTTCCTCAGTAGATGAATGGATCAAGAAAAGGTAGTATATACCTGCAATGGAATTCTATACTTCTATCAGAAAGAATGACATTATCCCATTTGTAAGAAAATGGAAAGACTTGGAAAAAGTCATATTAAGTGAGGTAAGTCAGACCCAAAGAAACACGGTCTTCATGGCTTCCCTCATGTGTAATGATTACTATATGTCTAGGATGGTCCTAACAGAGGACCGCAATAGCTCAATAGTTGCGTATATATGATCATATAAAATGATACTAATTGAAATAAACTCTAAGATATGGAAACAAGACCATGTTTTTATTGTACTGTGTGAAGTTATTTTTTTTTTCCCTTTCATTTTGTTTCCTTTGGTTTACTCCTGTTTTCACTGTTTTGATTTGGTACCCTGTGTCTTGCATATGTGTTTATTCTGATTTGGCGAAGGGAAGGAGAATAACAAAATGATGAGACAAAGGACAAAGGGTAAACCAATGCAGCAGTGATACTCACCAGACATGTGTTGGAAATGAACTCTACAACTTGGTCGGGGAGGGTAGGAGGAGAGAGAAAGTGAGAGAAAATGAGGGAGCAATATTGTTCAAGAAGAAATATACTCATTACTTTACTTGTGTAACTGTAACCCCACTGTTCATCACCTTCACAATAAATAAAATGCTGTTTGTTTTTTTTTAAACCATAAGAAACAAGCTTCCTTCACCGGGGAAGACGGATGTCTCAACTCTAGGAAGCTGGAAAAAGTGCCCCTACTCTGAAGATCTCAAAATGAAAGGGAAATAGTGTCAATCAAATGGAATCAGAAACCTCAGCAACGAAAATGAATTCTGGAAGTGTTCCTAAAAAAAAAAAGCCAATTGATTTCTTCATTAGTCAAGTGGTACGATCACTTTAAGATACTCGTATGTACGTTTTAACCTATCCTGTTTAATTATTAGAAGTGAAACTTTATGAATAAGAACTGCAGTACAGACCAAATCTATTTGACAAATTAAGTTAATTAGGTTAACTTAATTCAATTAAATTAACAAATAACTGTGGAGAGTTAAGCATTGCAGTCTTGGCCCTAACTAAATTCATCAATAAGTGGCTAGTAGGGACATATGACTATACTCGTAAGCTTTCAAGAGCTCCTTTGAAGGTACTAAATTTGGAACTATTCAGTACCTTCAATGGATCCTTTAAATAATTTTTAATATTCACAAAATGATCCTGAGAAATATGGTATTTTAAAGTGTGTGTATATGTGTGTGCGTGTGTGTGTGTGTGTGTGTGTGTGTGTAAGGTCAAATAATAAATCTATAGAATCATTTCTTTTTGACTGAAGTTGCAATGAGGGAAAAATGTGCATTTGGCAGAGATCTGGATGTATACACAAACAAAATAGCAATCAGTCCTTTTTGTTTCTGGCAGTGTATCTACATTGGCTTAGTTCTGTTGCATTGTCTCCCTGGTTTAAAAATTTCTCTTAGCTTTCGTGCTTTTTCTTTCCTAATATGTTGCCCTTGAGCTAGGGAGAAAGGACACATTGAGTGAGCAAGGGCATGATTCGGAGCTGAAGGATGTTGCCCATTTGAAAAACTAAAGTTTTAAAAACAAACAACAGAGCCAAACATATGCATTTCCTACCAGAGGATATATCCCATCTACAAAGTCTTGGCTGAAAACATAAATAAATAAAAAGAGAAAAGGAAAGAAACCTGAATACAATTAAGCTCTTAGGCACAGCTACCAATTTATAGGAAATATAGGGGAAAAAGAAATTTGTTAAGTACAGATCAGGAATGCAATCAAGAAAACACAGTCCTATAGGACAGATTGTCTGGTTACTTCAACAGAAACATTCAGTGTTTAAAAAAAGATCGAATAAAAATGTACACATTTAAAACACTAGAGAAATCAGATAGACAGCCAAAATAAATGAAGCCATTGGAGAAAACACAAAGAACAAATGGATAATGGAAAGAAATTATATCAATATTTTATATGTATATATGTTAACAACTAATATCAGTGATTAATGTCTGAAAAAATTCCCTGTATGATTAAAAACAAGACAAAGACATTGTTTTTGCCGCATGTGTATAGTAGTACCAGAAGTCCTGACCTGAGCGAGTAGATGAGTGATGCATAAAGATATCAAAAGTTTGAGGCAAGATTGACCTGTTTGCGGTATGATTGTATATTTAGAAAATATTAATATCAACAACAAATTTAGCATCATAGCAAGGTGCACAATCAACATGCAAGAAAATTTATGTGTTTATCTGCATACTAACAATGGTCAATCTGGGAAGAGACTAATTTTAAAAAAAGCCAGGGGCCCTTTGCTCACACCTGTAATCCTAGCTACTCAGGAGACTAAGATCTGAGGATTAAGGTTTGAAGTCAGTCCAGGCAGGGAATTTCATAAGACTCCTACCTCCAATAAACTACTCAGAAAAGAAAACTCAAAGTGGCACCATGGCTCTAATGGCGGAGCACTAAGCTTTGAGGACAAAGTGTCTCAGGGACAGTGCCCAGACCTTGAGTACAAGCCCCAGAACTGACAATAAACAAACAAACAAAAATCAATTCTGTCTATAACAGCTTCTATAGATGTAAGTACTTTAGAAATAAACCAAGCAGAAGCAAAAATTTGTGTTTTGGAACTACAAGTATTGTTGGATCAAAGTAAAGAAGGCCTAAATCAATAGAACATCTATGTTCATAGATGTGAAACTAAATATCATGATGTTGACACTACCCAAAGTTATTTATAGATTTAAGGTAGTCATTGTTAAATACATATTGTGTTTTTCTTTCACAGAATAAAACAACAATGACAATAAAAACAACAACAACAACAAATCCTATATTTTATATGGGAACCTAACCAGACATCACAATCTTGAAAAATCTCAAACTTCACAGTTTCAGAACTTCATATAAAGTTGCATTAATTAAAGGAATGTGTGTTTGGTACCGATATGGATGCCTAGACAAATAGAATAGGAAGAACAGAAATAATCCCTTGAATATAGGGGCAATTGATTATCAACAAGGATGCAAGACTTTTCAATGAGGACGTTGACAAGCTTTTCTGCAAATGGTGCTTGGAAAACAATATCAATATGTAGAGAAATGAAGTTTGATCATCAACTTTTCACCCAGAAAAAATTCACTCAAAATAGATCAAAGATATTGCTCTAAAACTCACTCAAAGAACTAAGCTGTAAAACTCTCAGGAGAAAAGCTTCAAGACACTGGATATGGCAATGATTTCTTGATATGATACCAAAGGTTCAGGGAACAAAAGAAAAAAATTCATAAATTTGACAGGATCAAAATTAAAAACTGATGTACTTAATAGAGCACAGTTAACTGAGTTGAACAAGGTAACCTATGAAATGGGAGAAAATATTTTCAAGTCACATATCTGGTAGGTGGTCAGTATCTGTAAGATATGAAAAATGGCTACAATTCTAAGAAAACAGCCAATATGTAAAAGCAACCCAAGTATACACTGATGGATGATTGGCTAAACAAAGTGTGATATGGACAGAGAATTGAACATTACTTAGCCTTGAAAAGAAAGGAAATCCTGTTGGATACAGTGGTGTATATGGCACTGAGGAGTTTGAGAAAGGAAGCTCCTGCCTCAATGGACAGTTTGAGGGTAGCCTGGGTTACATGACATAACACAAGCTAGCCCAGGCTACAGAGTAAGACCCTGTCTTAAAAATGAATTAACTAATTAACTAGAAAGAAAGGAAATTCTCTACTTGTTACAGTATGGGTAACCCTTGAAGACATCCTGTTAAGTGAAATACACTTGTCACTAAAAGACAAATATTGTATGGTTTCATTGAAAGAAGTAGCAAGATTCACAGAGACAGAAAAAATACAAAAGTTTTCCAGATACTGCCAACAGGGGAGAAGTGGAAGTTTGAATGGATATTGACTTTTTATTTTATAAGATTGAGTATTTATTTGGATTGGTTGCACAACAATGCAAGTGCACATAATACTATCGAATTTTGTACTTAAAAATGGCTAACAAGGTAACATTTATGTCTTCTCAGAAGTAAATATTTAAAAGATCATGTTACTCTTTATTAAATGTTTAATAATTATTTTTGCTAGTTGACAAAGATTTGTATGTACTATTATTTCTTTTCTAAAATATTTCTTTTAATGCAGTCTTAGATATATAATAAAATGCATACAGATTAAAATGTGTCTGATCTGAGATTTGCCTTGAGATGTCCTGGGAGTAGAGGGAATTTGGGTTGCAAAGATACAGATAACGTAATGGCTAGCCTTAATATATGTGGTAGCTACAGGGGTTACATTGGGTTTCATTATTTTAGTGGGTTCTTCTATTTTTGTATGTGTGTAAGTTTCTATAATATGTAGAGAGCTATATATGAATATATATGCAAAATTACATAATAGTATTCACTGAACTGAGATAATGTTGATTATATCACAAAGTGAAACCTTGTTGAAAGGATTTATTTTGAAATGTTAAAGCATATGCAAACCATATTTGAAAAATTCACCAAAAAAGAAGGAAAAAAACACCCCCCCATAAAAAACAGAAAAAGAAAAAGGAAAAACAAAACGAAACAAAATTGCAAAAGACTTGCAAATTCCTTCACCATATCCCCCTTTATTTGTGAATATGCTGGAATTTGCTTGGATAACCTATGCCCAGGAGTAAGGGTTTAGAACATTCCAGTCTCTGCTTTACTGGTGTTAACTTCTTTTATTTTTATCATATGCAGTGTTCCTTTCTAGGAACCAGAGGAATGCCTACATTTATCGCTAAAGCCACAGGATCTTTCTCTCATGCATTTAAGAACAGCGATGCTCCACTGCAATGTTGATCAGCTGCAACAGAGAAAGCTTGGTGTAATTTAAGACCAGCAGTAATCCTAGAAGCACCTCATTTAGGGTTTCTGGCATGAAGTTTTTGGTTGCACGGCTTCTATGGATCCTGATTTTTCTTTTTTTTCCCTGCTCCATTATGCTAGTGTTATCATTTGACCTCCTATTAGTAGTGATTTCTCACTAGTTAAATAATTATAGCATCTAGGAAATGCCTGTCATGAATAATGAAAGGAGACAGGTTACCTGTCTAGTACTGTTAATCCTCTGGAGATTCTGCAATTTCACTGTTAATGGTGTAGAGTGGCATCAGCTCAGTGCCACCTGCATGACAGTGTGGCTGAGAATTCATTCATACCCTAACAATAGCCTCCTTTATGAATTTATTGGCTTTCTGAAGATGGAGCATTTATGTCACATGTAAACATGAAAGACTGATTTTCTGAACAATTCGTCAGTATCAGGCTAGGTTAGTGTCAAATGGTGGCTCAGGCTGGAGAGTGGTACAAGTCTAGCCCTGTGTTCTGGGAGCCAGAGCCCATTATTCTTGGGGTCTTGTATGTGTACTTGAAGAGGCTCCTGGGAAGGCACAATTTTCTGACTCAGTTTCACGGATCTTTTCATTAATGGTTACCCCAAAGTCATTTATTCTATGGAGAACGTGAAGGTCCTGAGTATCGTCTACTATTGCTGACCAATCCTGTTGATAGACTTTTCAAGTTTTAGGTAGGACTAAGGGTTAGCATGGGATCTTACCCTGTACAGTAAGTTTTCAAGTCATCCTTGAATTAATTCTTCTAGATCCTTGGGGAAGAGAGTCTTCAGGTATATTTTGCATGCGATATTTTCATCAGGTGATCAGGATGAAGCTGTCATTTAGCTTATTTTGTTGCCCATAAATGATGGACACTTTTGTAGTGTCTGCATTGTTGATTCCAGTGTTTATGCATGGTCTTTGATCTTAACTATGTAGTAATTCAGTACTGATAAAAGGTGCTATGGACTTATCCACAGTCTCATCAGGAGGTTCTCCTTTTTAAGTAGTAGTTGTTTATGAAGTTGGCTTTTAGGCATTGGAGAAGAGGGGACAGAGGCCATATCTAATTTTATGGGCTAGGTAGCTGAAGCAAGCCCTGTTTCAGGGTTCCTCCATCACCCTGTTCTGAGCAAAGCTTGGCAAAGAGAGAAGCAGGCAAAGTTTTTAGTGCTTTCTAAAAACACTATAAAGCATCCACACACTATTTCACTAATAGTCTTGCATAACCATATGTATTTTTCCTGTAAATTCAGCAGCTTTAACTCCATAATGACAAAATACCTTCCTCCCCTCACCCCCACAGGTCTATTATTTAATATTGCATGTTATTTACCTGCCAGCACTATTAAGACAAAAGAATGGCAATGGGAGATACTACCAAGATGTAACTAAACCTTTACTATTTGAGGAATTATGATTCTAACTTGAAAATTCAAACAACAGAAAAGTCACAACAACAGAAATTAGGGAATAATAAGTCAGTGACAAATAAGATAAATATGTCAAAGTCATTATAAATACAAATCACATGTAGATAGATAATGGAAGAAAAGAATCATTTATAATAAGATCAGAAAGATAAGATACTTGGAGAGAAGTTGAAAATATGCAACACATTTATGGAGGGTACTTTAAAAAAAAAAACAACAAAAACCTTCAACAAACAGAAAAACATGACATGCTTTACAAGACAGTTTTTCATACCCTGACTTCTCTCACTCGTCTTTGATTAATTCTGGAAGTTACCACTGCAGTGTTTACTACATGCTCAGAACCAGCACCATCCTGGAATCCTGTACAAAATCACCACACTGGTTTAAGTGAGAGCCAAATATTGAGAAAAATCATTACAAGAAATGGCGGGGGGCGGAGCGCATTATCTCTTACTTGCAAGCAGCAAGTGACAATATAATTTATTATGAGTGGCTAACACAAAAAATCCTTCAGAAATTGTGGCTGCTTACAGGAAAAACAAAAACAAAAACATTTCTTTTCTCCAATATTTGACTTTGGCTCAGAGTTTCTACAGTTGTTTTGATAGAAACTAGAAGGAAAAGCTGTTTATATCTTAAGCTTTTCAGAATGGGACCTGGAATTTTTCTGAGTTTAAAGGTATAGCTTAAAAATAATAACCAGGATAAAATCAAAATACCTTTTTTCCTTCTTTTAAGTACCTTAAATCTAACTATGTATTTAACTGTGTCACAATCTTTTTTGTATGTTTTAAAAGATACAGCCCAAGACTTTTTAGTATTGATTTAATAATGCCAAAAATACCAAATATTACACTTGATCTGTGTCGCACAAAAGTCACTTCAGTTTATTATAAGAACTAAAAGACATTGATGCAGAAGCGCCTGTATTTATTACTCAGATATTTCAGAACAGTGTTTAAAGAAAAACGGATCCTGTTTTAAATAGTGCTCTCATTTAATGTTCTTGTGTATTTTGCCCTGGCGTTCCTTTTCATGTCTTTATATTCTTTGCCATTTTACTCTTCTAAACTAAAAAGCAAAAAAAAAAAATAGTAACCGTAAAATAAAGTAAATATCTAGATGAAATAAAGTGCGTAATTTGAATTCTTTAGGTCCAGACATTTAAGAACCATTTTAATTCCTAAGATGTATTTCAGTTTTAGATGAGTACAGAATTCAAAGTTAGTACTGTGACTCTACATGTACTTACTAAAAACTACATAAAGGGGAAAATGAATTTTACCCTTTAATGATTATCCTGATATTATTTGCAGCTTAGAAGCAAAAGCAAAATACATGAGAAATGTCTTTTGTGTAGCTCCTCCTGGAAAATATGTTTTACTATTTCTCTGAGATCAGTGCTACACAATTCTAGCAATTGCTTTAGGACTTTGGATAACAAATTATATATATGTATACATTATATATCTAAAATTATTATTTATTAATCTTAGGTTAGAAAAAACTTCTAGAAGATGCTTCAATTGCTTCAGAAACTAAGATGAGATCAGTTACTCTGGACATGGTGAATCTGTGCAACAAATAATTAGGCTTCGAAGAACTATCTGAAGGGATTCTAGATTCTGCATGGGCCCCTAAGCCTCCCTCGACCAGTTGCAATTACTGAAAGCTGCAGTGTCCTCGAGATGCTAACAAAACAAACTGGTTGAGGAAGATGTGTAGCTCAGTGGGAAAACCTTCAGTACATTCAGATCAAGCACAGGTCATTGGGCACTGTCAATCAAAAGAAAGAAGGAAAAAAACCCATGTTTTAGATCCCTTAAAAATCTCTTATATATAATGTGAACATTGCCGCTATAAGCAAAGCTTGCATGTCATAAAATTCTCCCTACTCAAGACCTTTTGTTTGCAGGGAAAGAGGCTGAAAGACAGGAATGGGTACTCTATCCCAGTGGGGTTTATTTTCTCAAGGTGGTTGTTTACTTGGGAAGGATTAAGGATAAGCTTTGCAAATGAGCTCCCTTATCTGAGAAAAGAGAAAAATTATATGCTGAAATATTATTTTTCTTTCAAAACATTAAAATTCTAATTTAAATGATAAATTCAGTCCAGGAGAGCCCAGGGATCTACTGATATCTTTTCTGTTGTCGAAAGATATCAATAACTTAAAAATATATTCATATTTTTTAAATTGATAAAAGTCCTATCACTGGACAGCTGTTGTAAAATGTCAAGTTTGGAAAGTTGTGCATACATCTGATGCCAATTAAGAAATAATCTGGATTACAGTAAGGGATCATATGCATGTGAAAAATGAGTCATTACTGAAGTACTGCCTGAAGGAGTTGGAAAAGAACCCAGCTCCAGGGTGGTGTTAATCAGGTAATTTTTTTTACTGATTAGATATCTGACATTCTACGTGTGAATTTTCTCCTTATTGGAGAAATTCTCTGTCAACAGCATGAAAATAATTCCCATGTAAAGAATTAAGAGAAAGAACTTCATCATTCCAAAGATTAATTTTGATTGTGAAGAAAAAAGCCATTGAATCCCCAACATAAGACAAGTGCCAAGAAGTAGTACAAGAGGGAAGAAGAAGAGAAAGAAAGCCAGAGAGGACTTGGCCAATTGGCCTTAAGATCAGAGATCCACTGGATGCCAAGGGAAAGGCTAAACAACAAAATCCAATCAAAAGACCTATCAAGTTTCATTTGTAACCACTCTCCTATCTCCCCTTGCCTTTCCAGTGTTACAGCCACTGTTTAGGCCTTCATTATTTCCTACCAGGATCACTGCATAACAGTTTTTCTTTGCCATCAGATTTCTCCTCTTGATTGTAATGTTCATCATGCCACGCTGATGTTTCAGATCGCACTTGGCATACCCTTGCTTACAGCATGGAGTCCTGTCATTCAGTGTTCTGTACAAGGCAAAGGGCCATTCAAAACAGGAGATTATAATCCTGGCATTGCCAGTTGATGGAGACACTTTCTTTCTTTCTTTTCTTTTCTTTTCTTTTTTTTTTTGCCAGTTCTGCAGCTTGAAGTCAAGGCCTGGGCTTTCTCAAGGCTAGAGCTCTACCACTTGAGCCATAGCACCACTTCTGAGCTTTTCTATGTACGCTATACTGAGGAATCATACCCAGGTCTTCATGCATGCTAAGGAAGCAATCTACCACTAGGACAAACTCCTGGCCCTGGAGACATTTTCTTTAGTGAATTATTTATTTATTTATTTATCTATTTATTTATTTGCTTACTTACTTTTAAATATTTTTTTTGCCAGTCCTGGGGCTTAAAATGAAGGTCTGGATGTTGTCTCTGAGCTGCTTTTTATTAAGGCTAAGCACTCTACCACCTGAGTCACAGTGCTACTTCTGCCATTTTCTTTCTTTCTTTCTTTCTTTCTTTCTTTCTTTCTTTCTTTCTTTCCTTCTTTCTTTCTTTCTTTCTTCCTTTCTTTCTTTTTTCTTTCTTTTTTCTTTTTTTATTGTGATTAATAGAAGGGTTACATTATATTCACCAGATAGAAGGTACATAACTCCTTCTTTCTTTCTTTCTTTCTTTCTTTCTTTCTTTCTTTCTTTCTTTCTTTCTTTCTCTTTCTTTTTTCTTTCTTTCTTTCTTTCTTTCTTTCTTTCTTTCTTTCTTTCTTTCTTTCTTTTTCTTTCTTTCTTTGGCAGTCATGGGACTTGAACTCTGAGCCTAAGTGCTGTCCCTGAGCTCTTTAGCTCAAGGCTACCACCATACCCCTGGAGCCACAGTGACACTTCTAGTTTTTCTGGTGGTTAATTGGAGATAAGAGTCTCACTGACTTTAGTGCCTGGGCTGGCTTTGAACTGCAATCCTCAGATCTCACCTCCTGAATAGCTAGGATTATAGGCATGAGCTACTGCACCCGGCTTTGCTTCTACCTTTTTTCTGAGTAGTTTATGAAGTTAAGATTCTCACAGACTTTTCTGTGCAGGCTGGCTTTGAACTGTGATCCTCAGATCTCAGCCTCTTGAGTTGCTAAGATTATAAGCTTAAACCACTGGCACCTGGCTGAAAAATATAAATTTTCAGAGCCAAATTACCTCATTTTTAACAAGATAAAAATGTGTGATAGCAGTACAAATTGAAAAAGCTAAACCAAAGAATAAATGTAATATTTGATTGCCACTTTAATATTTTTTCTATTCTGAATTTTCTCCAAGTCTGAACCTCTAAATAGGCATCTGTATGCATATATATATGTATATATAATATATATATATACATATATATATGTACCTCCCTCTCTCCATAATTTTGGTCACTTTTGGTTCTGTTTTGACTTCCACCTCTTCTGCTTCCTAAAACAACAAAAAATGTCCATTCCTTTCTTGGAACCCCTAAAATAACAATATGAACTCTTATTCCTATAGTGCCCTCAAGTATATTTCTGGTTTTTTTCACACTCTTCTCCTAACAGTACTGCAATTACTTCCATTCTGAGATGGAAAAATTAAGACACAGGGTGCTTTCCTAAAGCCACAGGGTAAGGGAGATGGCTGGACATGGCAAGACCGCATGGTGGCTGGGAAGCTAGGATGATCCCTATTCATCAGAAATCATTATATATGAAAGGATGTGTTATCATTTTGATCTAAGTTAGCATTGGTATATGTAGAAAAAACCAGAATATCCTTTTTAGGTATTGCACTGATGTCTTATGCTCTTGGAGGACCACAGCTATAGGCCTACACACTGCTCTCCTTGGATATCAGAGTCCCAGAGCATTTGAAAGCTAGCTTTGAGGTTCATTCATTAATGAGGGGGTTGAGGACAAGAGTTGTTAAGCTATCCATTCATTAAAACCTAATCTCAATTTATTCATGAGCACACAGATACCACATTGCTCAGCCTCTTTGGTGCTGTGCTAGAAGGTCAAGGCCATGTCATGGACAGAGAGAGGTATGCACTCCTTAACCTAGTCCACAAAGCTCCCATTCATGCAACCCTTGTCTTTTCTTCCTGTGAGCTGATTGTTGATGACAACAATCCTGGGAGCCTCAAAAACCACATGCTAATGTTATTGTGACCATTATCTTCATCTTTAAATCTTCCCAAGCTAAACAACCTGGAATATTCTACTCTATACGGTCAAATCAGAAGCACATTTGTATTGCGTTTGTGCCTTTAACATTTGAAGCCTGTTTGTTACAGCCATTTCTATCGTCTCTAGCAAAGTTATATGCTGGCCTGAGCTTCCTTAGGGTCCCATATGGCTTCAGGTGATGCCTGCATGGCGTTTGGGGTCACCACAGTGAAGCTGACTTGTCCCAGTGTCCTCAAGAAACAAATACAAGGGATAAATGCAAATCTCAGAGCCTGTGCTAAAGAAGGGCTCACTTTTCTCTAGAGACCAGCAGTAAATATTCATGTGTTTGCCAGTTGTATAGTCTATTCTTCTTTGTTCTATTCTTTCTTTCAAATAACCCTTTACAAGTTAAACAACATTGTTATCTCAAAAGTCTTTCAAAATCAGGTCACGAGCCATATTTTGCCTATAGGGTTTAGTCTATCAATCCCTAGTCCGGATTTCCAGATTTTTTTTTTTTTTAAGAAACAGGAAAATAGCATTTCCTAAGATATGAAAATCACATAAAACTCAAATTTGGAGGCGATCAATCAAGTTTTATTTGCACATAGCACACTTACTTATTATGGACCAGCCACAGCGGCTTTAGCCCTCCCAGGGCAAAGAAGAACACTAATGCCCGCATGTGGCCCACAGAGCTTGAAACATCTAACTCACAACCCTGTACAGAACGTTTGCCAAGCCTGGTCCTGAAGGTCCAAAAGGGCAGTCACACTGACCAAGAAACCAAGTCCCCTACAACCCAGGGAAGACACTGGGGTCCTTAGCTTGGTGCTATGCTGATGATCCATTTGCCCAAATGTCCTGGGTTTCAGTGCTGTCCCTCCTCCCTCAAGGTTTTACTACCTAACTGGGGTATTCCGCTGACACAGACTAGATAAACTGCTCTCCAACTTTTTAACCTCTTAAAGATCACACCTCTTAAAAAGGGTTAAGAGAACTAAAACTCACTATGAAATTGAGATTCTGCATGTTATAAAACAAATGCTCTGGGACTAGGAATTTGGCCTAGTGGTAGAGTGCTTGTCTAGCATGCACAAAGACCCTGGTTCAATTCCTCGGTACCACATACATAGAAAAGCTGGAAGTGGTGCTATGGCTCAACTGGTAGAGCACTAGCCTTGAGAAAAAGCCCAAGGGCAGTGCTCAGACCCTGAGTTCGGTACTCAGGACTGGAAAAATATACACTCAAAGAGCCACTACAAGTTCAACCACTGACATATTTTTCTGGCTATGGGTTGTTGCCATTAACTCATGATGTAATTTAATTCCGAAAACAATCCCAGAAGTCAAGTAAATGGCTTAACAGATGAGAAAATCTAGGGTCAATAAGAATAAACAATTTGCTTACAGAATTGAAAGTTAAGAGAATGGACTTTAGGGATATTTAATCTCAAATCTTCAGCTCTTTCATATCACTCCATGGGGAGAAATTGGAAGAAACTATAATATTACTCATTACTATACCAGTATTTGAGATATCAGAGCACCCATGACCACAATGCTGGAGCTTAAAGTCAGTGCTTGGGCACTTAGCTTTTTCACTCAAGGTTTGTGTGCTACCACATAAGCTACAGCCCCACTGTGTGTGTGTGTGTGTGTGTGTGTGTGTGTGTGTGTGTGTGTGTATCTGTTGTTTCTGGGACTAGAACTCAGGGCCTGGGCACTGTCCCTAACCTTTTTTTGTGTCAAGGCTAGCACTCTACACTTGAGTAACAGCTTCACTTCTGGCTTCACTTCACTTTGTTTTGGTAGTTAATTGGAAATAAGAAGATAAGACAAAAGCCCGGCTGGGATGGCTTGGTACTGTGATCCTTAGATCTCAGCCTCCCGAGTAGCTAGGATTACAGGCATGAGCTACAGATGTGCAGCCCACTTCCAGAGTTTTACTGGTTAATTGCAGATTAGAGTCTCATGAATTTTCCTGCTCTGGCACACAAATAGCTAAATTATAAATGTAAGTGTAAGGTACTGGTACACATTGGGATTTTTGCTTGCTTGTTTGTGTAGTTAAATCTCACCTATTTTCAAACACATCTAGTATTCATGAATATAAATTTATCTCAGAATCCTAAATGTTTCATTCATTTGGTTCCTAACCTCTCACAATTCTTCATATATAAAACAGCCTTGGGCATAGCAATTTCACAGTATTAATGTTGCATTAAATAAGTGCTGGACACTGAGAACACTTTTAGTAGGTCTACAAGGGAATAAGCTAAGAATTTGATGCCAACTTTTCTGTTAAATGTTAATGTAGTATTCAGATTTTATTTTTCATAAAATGATGAGTGAGATTCAATGTCATGAAGATCCATTCTAACCCAAATTCCTATGAGACACAGATGCTAAACAGTAACAGAGCAGGAAACAATGGAGTATTCTGTGTGGGAACCTTAACTCATAGGCATAATACTTAGCTAAATACAAGTTAGAGGTATGTACTTTGATATTAACAATTGGATTAGATTGTCTATTTTTCCAAGACCATTCAATGGAGAAATTTTTTTTTAAAAAAGGACTAGTTTTCTTTCTGAATATTCAGCAATTTGAATTTAGTTTGAAAATAAATAAATGAAGCAGAAACAGCTAGGTCCAATATTACTAAGAGTATCTTTACTTGAAATAATATCTATAGACTTCATTTCCAGCTAAAACACTGGTGTTTCCTTCTTTCTTAGCAAAGGTTGTACTGTGCACCTAGAACTTTCTTTTTGTTCCCATCACCTTTGTTATAAAACAACACTTCCTTATAACACCCAACATGCCTTCTTCCCACAGCTAGGATTACACAAAAGGTGGAATATTCTCAAGCCTTTTTTTTTTTAGTACATATTGCTGTAACATGTCCTAATTTTGCATTCTATCAACCGGATCCTGTGTCTCCTGTCTGAAAGGCCCACTCATTGAGCTGTCTAAGCTACTGTGACTAAGCTACTTCTCAAGTATCCGGTTCCCATAGAGACAGAACAGCTACCACATTGTCAGGCATTCATTTCTTTATATGCATGCAGAGAAAGACCTAGCCTCATACTTTGCTGACAATGGACAGGAACATAACTAAATCTGCACTCCAAAGAAGAAAGCAGATTGACACTAAGCTGCCTTCAGAATGTGGAGGAACAAAAGGGATACAAGCCACTCTCATCAGCCTGGTGATTATTATTGTTTGGCGGAATCTTGGTTGAGGCTCACAGTTTTACAACTCTTGATTATCATGAGTTGAGAACAGATTCTTCTCAACCCTAAATGCTCCCTGAGGAGTACAGCATTAAGAAAGCTTTCACCAGTGCTTTTGGCTGACTGGATATCTCAGCAATGCATCCTCAAAAGCCACTCTGACAGGAAGTGAGATAACAGACAACAGTGTTTTGTACAAAGAAGGTACTCAGTGACTTTTAGAAGCAATCAAATGAGATTGAGGTTTTAGTCCCAACTTGTTCATTGTTGAGTCTACATCTTCAGTTTTCGTGGGTTCCTTGGGCTCCTCTTTCAGTTGCCACCTTTCCTGGTCCAGGTAGGTGTCTAACAGGCATCTCAGTTTTGTCTAACTCCACTCTATTTTCCATCCATATCAGTTTTTTTCTCCCATTGCAACAAATACATGACTATTCTTTTAGTTGCTCGGGCACAATGTAGAAATCACCTGTCACTCTTCTCTATTACATCTACTGATCCAAATAAAATCACTTTTTTTTTCAACAAAAATCACTTTGAAAGCCAGTACCTATAGTGCAATCCAGAATCCAATCCATTCTCTCCATCTCTATTGCCAGTGATTCACAGAACCACTTATGTCACCTGTCTGGATCCTCTGTTTCTTCACCTGTCATCTATTCTCCACCAGTAACTATAGTACCCAAGTCCTCCCATGATCTCTTTGTTTTCTTACAGTGAGGTTAGCCTTCTTTACTATGGCTGGAGGTCTTTGGGCATCTATTCTTAGTACTGGCCACATCTGTACAGAGACCCTAGGTCTTCCGGCCTAAGTTATACTGAGAAAATCTTCCTTAAAAAACCCACAAGCTTGTGGAAATTCTTCCTTAGCACTCATCAACTTCTTAATAAAAGATTTAAAAAGTCAGATCACTCATATTTGAAAGAATATACAAATTCGGCTTCTGCCAGTTATCTGAGATAAAATGTGTTATCACATGCCCTACGATGACAAAAATAAAAACACAGAAAAAGATTACTCTAGGTTAGTTTATCTGGCTACTTCAGATGCAGGTTTGAGGTAGCGCATCTCACAGAATTGTTGGGATATGGTGAAAATAGGTGCTAACTGTAAGAACAAATTTCTGGTTCCATTTGCAGTGACAGCATACGTTTTGCATATTGTTAATTCTAACATTTACTTGTGCTGAACCCCAACAGTGACCAAGGCAAAAGAATTCAGGCTTCAAATCAATATCTTCAAGTATCTAAGATATATTATACCATTTCTTAAAAGATTAAAATGTTTAAAATCTATGATATACAGTATAGTTTTAGTTAGCTATATACACTTCAAATAACATGATATTTTTAGCATGGGAGAAACTTACAAAACCAACAATCAATATACTGAAAGAATCTTTAAGGTTTATGTAAGCACACATGCAGAACATTAAAAATGGAAGTTTTACTTCACAAAAGGTTATCTCTGATTTACTTGCAATTCTGTGTAAAATACTATGATAAACTCTCATATGAATGCATTACTCATTTTTATCCAGAGGCACAGTATATACCATTCAAATACATTTAGCCTCAACAGTAAAGAAACATAAAAATTCACCATAAGTGTTCTCAAGATAAACTGCCAACACAGTTAATCACTAACAGCAATAGCAAGTAAAATAACTTTCCTGTCTGGAAATAAAAATTAAGTATGTGAAGTGTACAGCAGCAAAAGTTCTCACATGTATATTTTTTCACAGAGGTGAGACAATATGTTAAACAGTATCCAATCACTTTTATTCATTAGCATTGGAGATAAACATATAAAGCCTATTTTACTTTTAAGACTAAAAATGTTGGGCTGGGAATTTGGCCTAGTGGTAGAGTGCTTGCCTAGCATGCACAAAGACCCGGGTTTGATTCCTCGGTACTACATACGTAGCAAAAAGCCAGAAGTGGTGCTGTGGCTCAGGTGGTAGAGTGCCGGCCTTGAGAAAATCCAGGGACAGTGTTCAAGCCCTGAGCCCAAGCCCAGGACTGGGGAAAAAAAAAGACTAAAAATATCATCTCTTTTCTGTTCCTTTTTGATTTTGCTTATTCTATCTATCTGAACTGTATCAATTAGTTATTTCCCATTTTATAAGTTAAATGTATTGCTTATATTAAAATTGCACCTATCTGGACAACAAATAAATTCCAGGTCTGTTCACTGCAAAGAAATGCAAAAGTGGTACCAGTCAGAACTTACCCTCCCATATCTGTTGGCATAGGACCCTGTCAGCAAGGAATGGAAAACGATGATTGTCTCATCCAAATCCCAGATGAACACTCTCTATAAAGGAAGAGTCAGATCAATATATCTGCTTCAGGTGTGAAAACTGTTATTCAATTTGCTTCAAATTGAAAATGTAGTCTTGAAATTGGAGAGAGATGAAAAATATCAATTTACCTTTTTTATTGTTTGTTTTGTTTTTTGGTTTGTCATGGGGTTTGAACTCAGGGCCTGGGCACTGTCCCTGAACTTTTTTGCTCAAGGCTAGTCCTCTACCACTTTGAGCCACAGCTCCACTACTAATTTTTGAGTGGGTAATTGGGGATAAAAGTTTCACAGGGACTTTTCATTCTGGACTGGCTCTGAACTGTGATTTTCAGATCTCAATCTCCTGAGTAGCTGGGATTACAGGCATGAGCCACCAGTGCCCGTCTAATTCATCCTTTTCTTAAGCAAAACTATTTCAAAGAGTATCTCACAATATTTTCATTTTTACATATAACCTCAGATGAGGTACACTAGGATAAGTATACTAACATCAGTATAAATATAAAAAAGAAATAATGTCTTCTCTGCTTGTGAATAAAATCTCTCAGTTTTAAGAAAGTACAAAGTGAATTACCATTTTTTTATAACTTGAGATACAGAAGAATAGTTGATTAAAAGTCTCTGGGTTGATCTTTTTCTTCTCAGTCCTTTGTTTATTAACAAGTAGCATAAAAACTAAGTTTTTTGGCTATATTCTTATCAATTTAAATGTTAAAAATTGTACGCAGAAATTAAAACTTCACTGTCATTTAACTAGTAGGAAATTATAAAAAGGATGAAGTACAGAGTTAGCCCTTGGTATCTGTTATTTTCAGGGATAGGAAATGCTTGGACACTGTATGTGTCTGGATCGTATACAGGCTTTGCTTTTCTTGTTATCATTCTCTAAACAACACAGGACTATAACAACTGATATAACCTTTACATTATATTACTATATGGTACTAGGAGTAGAAGCAGTTTAGTAGTGATTTAAAAAAAGACTGCATTTGTAAATCCTATGGCATTTACAAGGGGTCTGAACAGCCATGAGTTTTGGTATCTGTAGTGGTGGTTCTAGTAACCATTCTCTTGTGGATACTAAAGGACTACTGAGGGAAAACTGAATTCTGCCTCACCCTTCAGTTTAGCCACTAAAGCACACTTGTCACTTGTGTTCTTGGAGATGCTCTTTAGACATTTTAGAATTTGGAAGAATTTTATTTTAAAAAAAATCTTGGAGACACAACAGAAACCCTCCGATGCCTGCATGCCTTTTTCCCATTCCCGCTCACCCCAGTACATATTTGTGTACATAGATGTTGCTGGAAAAATGTTCATCTTTTGGGCCAAAATCATCATGTTTTCCACCATCAGATTTCACTTTGGCAAACAAGCAGAAACCTAATTGCAGTGGATGGGAAGATTGTGAAATGTGCCACCCTTTCAGTTCTTACTTAATCCCTCCAGCTTTGAACTTCACCAAAACATGTCTCAGAAACTGATTGCCATTTCAGTGTAGAACATTCCAGGCTTTCCTTTCCTTATATATACAAGTGGGTCTTCAGTTTCAAAGTGGATTTTATTAAGCATTTTTAGCATGGCACTTACTTAATTGAAGTGGCAAAGGTATAAAACAGGATGACAGAAATTTGTTCAGCCTGAATTATATAGTTCACTCCTTTACAGAAGTATTTTCCTTTATATTTCTTTATCGCCTAGTCAATATGGATGAAAACACACCAATGAAGAATTTCACAGAGCCAGGCATGTAGCTGCATGTTGGAGCACTCCTCCTATAAACAAGACACTAACGTCTGCTTTCCCCTCCACCTCCCACTTCACAGCACTACAAGAACAAAACAAAACAAGCAATTATGACAACAGTAAAACTCCTGTATGCTGCAGCTAACATGAAAAAAAGAAAAAAAACTTGTTCTACCTGCTGTTAGTATAAAAAGAAAGCAGTAACCAAAAACTTTTGGGTATTTAGGCACTGCTGTTCATATGAAGGTTCTATAAAACCATAAACTATAAGATAATTTTGTTCTTTACCTAGGTATGGATGATGACATACCTCAAGATCAGAATCTGGGGGAGGCGAAGGATTATTGTTTCTTCTGCCTCGTCCACGTGACTTCCCATCTGAACCTCGGCGTAATCGATCAGAATCTGAATCTTTAATGGGTGTTGATGGGCTGTGGATTGTACTGTACTCTGTAAGAACATAGAAAAGACTTTTGTCTTAAAGTTCACAGGCTATAGTGCCAAGATCAACCTTCTTTTAATTCAGGAGGAAGTTTCAAGAGTAAAGCACATTCCATTCTGCTTAGTCTACTTTATCTTTTATTGCCATTGGAACATCATTTGTGAGATCCCTAATTCCAGATTTGCTTAGAAACCATTTGATTGGAGGGGACAGAAAACAGGTTGTACTAAGTGGCCTTGATTTCCCTGTGATTAGACAGTGCTCCCTCATCCCAATTCCCTCAACTATTTGTCTCTTTCTACAATTGGTACTTGGCCATACTGAGTGGTTCCAACATTTACCATAGCTTGTGCTTTCCCAGCTACCAAAAAGATTCTAGTTCATGGACACAGATGAAAAAAAAAGTTACAACTCCTGGAGCAGGACAAACTGGGTCATCAGCCAGATTTTTCTTTGAAAAACTTGCAATCCCCTGCTTTCTGCCTCATTTTATGCGATAAGCAAGTGGAAGCAGATCTGTGGAGAATACCCACACCTAGCACAGTGCTATCACAGACTTCTCCTGTGTCTTAGTCTCTTTGAACCAAACATCTCAAACCAGGCAGCACATTATAATTACCCATCTGGCTACCTCAGAGAAACCACTGAAATAATTACATAGAAACCACAAAATAAAGAACAACTCCCAAATGGCTTGGAGGAAGAGCTGAGCAGCTCTTTGGAGCTGAAGGAGATGCTTATCCTGTGTCCAGAAAAACAAACAAGAAAACGTTCACTTTCACCTCTCAGGTAGGCTTTCTTTAGTCTAGCTGACATCATATTGTCAGCTACCTCCCCAAGTTCCAGGTGTCCAGTGGACTGACTTTCTCCCAAAGGCCCTCTATCAGATTTCTTTTCTTGATAAAGGTGGGAATTTCTCGATCTAATGTGAGTGATTGTTTTCATTGTGGTGTTCATGACTGTTATTCCACCACAACCTTATGACAAGCAACACAAGGCCTAGTAGCCTTCACTAATTCATTAATACTCTCAGCCAGGACTCTGCCACCAAGGTTGTGCATGTGTCAAACTGTGCAGTCTTAGCATTATTTCCAAGTATAAGTGCTTCTCCAAAGTTCTGAGTCAGAGTAGATAGGAATAGACTCTGACAGAATAAATTCCATTTCTAAATCACATAAAATAGCTCTACCCTCCTATTTAATCTTGACAACTAAATAGATTCCCACCACTTAGAGATGAGACAATTATGTCCTTTCCTATCACAATCAACCTAGCAAATACCTCACATAAATTGACCATGTGATTCTGATACTTTGAAACCACCATAATGACCTAAAATCGCATTATTCAATTATGGATCAAATTCCAAAACAACTGTAGTCAGAGGGTCAATATATTTGGTAACTTGGGATGTAGTTTTGAGCCAATACATCTCACAGAACTGTTAGTTAGAATAGGATGTTAGCTGGTCAAAATTAACCATTCTCTAAATCTACATTAATATCCTTTGATTGCAGTGGTAGGAGAGAAAAGCTTTCTTTCTTTAACAAACCAAACACGTCTCTGCTATGTTTTACAGAGATGTAGGGCCTCTAAACAAATACACTTTAAGTGGTGAACTGGATTTACAGTTGTATGTTGAAAAAAATTTTAGCCTTTTTTTCTAAATTAGCATGCATGCTTTATACGAGAGGGATATCATGAAGACATTTCCATATATACATATATATGTCCTCAAAACACTTTCCCCTTCTATCCCTTTCCCTGACTTCCATCCCAGCTTCTAAAGACAATGTCAGAAAGTGCCATTGTCCTATTTTCATATGTAAAGTACTTTGATCATATCCATCCTCATTTGCCCTTTGTTAGCATACCCACCCCTCTTTTTATTAGTACCCTCCCTGTTTTGCTTTCCTCTTCTTCATTCTGTTTTAAAATTTTAGTATGTAATGATTCTACCTAGGGACAGAGGCATGGCTCAAAAGTAGAGCATCTCTCTAGTCTTCTGTTTTAAAGATACCCTGAATATACATCTTGCTGTGAAATCTAGGGAGCCATAGTGGAGATAGAACACATGATAATACCTTCCATGGTTGGAAAGCAACACATTCATTTCGCAACTGGCAGAGTTAGCATCAGAATTTTTTATGATATCTACGTTGAACTGTGAGCTCTCCAGCTTTTACAAGTTCCTATTTGACAAGAGCTAAAAGACACCAAGCAAGGTATCTAGTAACAGTAAGATGTTTTGCCTTATTTCTGCCTAGTTTAATTTTGTTCTCTAAGTAGTTTATTTTACCTAAGTCTTCTTGGCTTAGATTTCCTCTTGTTAATTACCCATTTCTTTATTTTTGGTGCTTACTTTACCCCTTCTTTAAAATACAAACTAAACTTTTAAAAAATATATTCACCTCATTTTGGGAGGACAGAAAAGCTAAAATTAGACCACATTTTCATTTCTATAGGTTTCTCTCAAAAGAAAATAAATTCGCTGAACAAAGTGGCAGATTTTTAAATCGTATTATCTAAAGTTTTTCCAGGTGGAAGAAAAATGTCTAAATGCTGGGCAATCTGACACCTTTGAATCTTAATATATACACACATTTACTACTTACAGACCTCTATTGGTTAGAAGGATGATGAAATTTAAAATGATACAAAAGCTTGTTTTTGTTTTTGGTTTGGTTTGATTTTGTTTTGACCTTTTTGTTCCTTGGGCTGGGATTGAATACTGCTAACTCTCTTAACCAGCTTTCCTCATTCTAACTCTTTTCTCCCACTAAGGCAAAATAACTCTAATAATTTAATCTTCTAATCCACTGGCAGCTCATGTTTCCCTAAAACCTTCTCCAAATTGTTCAGCTTCTCTCCCACTGAGATAATGGATGTGAAAACATGTTGAGGGGCATTCATTTTACTTCAGGAACACGGAGTGGGTGCTGTATTCCAACGCGTCTAGGCACAAGTACTAGGAGCCTGAAATATATTGATGTACCAAACAGACACAGTATCTTCTTGGAGCTTAAAATTCAGAGGAAGATATTGATTCAGAGAAAAAAAAGAAGAAAACTCACAAAACAAAGGAAATGTTTATGACATGAGGATGGTAGAATGCTAGGAAACCATGGAGTAAGCCTACACAAGCAGGTTCACAGGGTTATGGAAGCTTCTTGAACATGGTGGACAAGCTCAGCAGTAAAGCAGGAATATAGATTTATATATGCTCTAGGTAGGGGCATGAGCATGCAAAAGTACAGAGGAAGAATCTGGTGGTTATGAAGTGTAAACAACAAGAAGAAAACAAAATTAAAAAACAACTTCAACCTGGTTTGCATCTGCTAAAGAGCAAACAAGGAAACCAGAAAGATAAGACTTCAACAAGGAAGTGAGGCCTCCACTTCTTTGGAAGGGAGATGGGCAAGAGGATAATTCTGAGCCCATGTGAAGCATGGTGGTGATCTAGAGATAGGCAATGGGGTAAAGTGGGGATAGATTGCTGTGAGAGATTTGCGGTGTCTTCAAAAGGTAAAATCGAAAACTAAGTAGAGAATAGAGACAAATGCTTTGGTCATTCATTAGGTGGGTTGTATACAGAGTCAAAAATTTGGGAAGAAAAATTGCATATGAGAATTGGGAACTCATCAATGGAGATAATACATTTATAGAGTTTGCTGGAATCAAAATAAAAATGCCACCCATATAAAAATGTCTAGACTCCTAGACTTCTCTGAGGCTCAAGAGAGAACAGCAAAGTAGGTATAGAGACAAAATTGACATCACTTATAATTAATGAATGTATATAAAGAAATTCTGTGAACAGGAAATGGACAGGAATGGATAGGTGAGGTGTTAAGATAAAATGTAAGGTCCATGCACTACCAAGCAAGATATACTTTAGGAAGGATTATGATTGAGTAAGTTCAGATCAGGCAAGAGACAAATGAACAAACATCGTAAAACAAACATTGAACTCATAAATGCTTCAGATTTGTAGTCAAAGAAGTGCTTGGATACATATGGAAATGGCATAGGTTTGAGAAGATACACAAGCAGGAAGGAAATTCTGCAAAGTTACTGGTGACTGAATAGTAAAAAAAAAAGAATCTAAGAAATAGTTTTGAGTTCTCCATAATCTCTTACTTCTCTGTGGTTGTGTTGACCCTGCCCTCTTTTAAACCATAAACACATCAAATCACCTTGAATTCCTTGTCTTTCTGCTTCATGTTATTCCCCTGCAGTCATTAACCCCAAAGCTTGGTGTTTTCTACTGTGATGCAGAGCTGAACTAGGAAAAGCAAGAGTGTACATTCGCATGTTCATCAACACACTGCTTCTGATCGTTACTCTTCTAAGATTTATCTTCTAAGAGTAAAAGAGAAAAGTCAGCCACAGTAAGCACTGTACTTTGTGACATAGTTGATGGCATTCTAAAACAAGTAATTTTAGGTTCCAGGAGTCCAGTAATAATAAGCAAATAGCAGTATTCTGAGCAGCTCCTCCAAGATCCTTTCCCTCCCAGTAGCTGTCTAGGCTGGTTATATCTGTGCAATATTGAAGGTTGATCACTCCAAACTTCTTCCTCTGGAACCTCTTGACCTGAGTATCCCACCATTTGCAAGACCATGCCACTGAATAGCCATGGACCTATTTTAACATATGTCAAAAGGAATCTTCTCTCTCTACTTAGTAAGTCTGTTTTTGTGGTATAGTATCTCTCTAGTTTTTAACTCTAGAAACTCTTTATGGAGTTTCAAATCAGGACTTGGTCCTATGGATGTTTTCTTAAATACAAAATAAGCTCTTGTCATCTCCCATTTAAATTTTACAACAGACTATTTCCAGGATTACTTCCCTCAGCCTTTCAACTATTTTTTGTACTACCACCACTCACATAGAGTTTAAAACAGACAAAGAAATAAATTACCTCAGTACTTCCAGAATGGAGCAAGAAAGACAGTATAGATTTTTAGGATACCCAGCTACAAGCTTAAATGCTATGTATTAAATCTTCATTTCCCCACTTAATATGATTTTGTTGGTTATTTGCCATTTGAATGGGTCTCTTTTATTATATGTGAAATGAAAGCAAAGAGATGAGATGAAGGTGGGAGGTATACAAAAGTACTTAGCACTGTGTACAGAACTGGTAGTCTGTAAGTTATTCTGAAGAAGGAAGTCTCCCGGAGTCACTGAAAACCTCACTGCTAATACTCTATATGTAGTCTATTTCAGATAGAGAGATCTAATTAACTCAGTTCTCTGAAGGTGCCAGGCTGTTTCAAAACTTGGCACATATTATTTTTTTCTTTGTGTTGTCAAATGTCTTTTCTCAACTCTTATTCTCTCCTTAATACATTTGTGAAACTCCTATTACCCCATAAGAATCAACCCAGGTGTTTTCTTTTTGAATTTTCTATCTAAAGCTTCTTCACTCCTTAATAATTACACTTATTACAGTGTCTTACAGCATTTGCAATAATTTATGTTTGTAGTGAAGAATAAACAACTGCACAGAGTTATTTTGAGAAAAGGTCCTCCACTTCTACTTTGTCAGAGTAGAACTCCTCAGCCATTCACTTCTGCCTTAAGTAATGTGCAAGGCAGGCATGTATAAATCAATGGTGCAAAGTGTTTCTCGTCTAATTTTTACCTCTTAGAGTTACGAAGCTTATCTAATTATTTCTCCTAGATAGTCAAAATGTATATGGCTGTATTTACTTTAAAAGCTCATTAAAAATTAAAGTTTATAGAATCATTTAATATTAACATCTACACAAGATTATTAAAATTCCACATTTGTAAACATGACAGAAGACTCCCCAAATCCATCAGCATTAGAAAGTAAAAGACTCCTACACTCATATCTCCTACTTGAATGGACCTGGGGGAAATGACTTCTTTTTTTTAAGTTCTATCTCTTATTAAGTTAAATTTGCATCACTCGGTTTTAAAACTCTTTAATCTATTAATATAAACTTCCTAACCCTTCTCATCAAGTTAATTCTCAGGCTCTCCTGCTTTAGTGGATTAGTCACGTTCTTAGGAAGGGATACAGCTTCAGTAACTCCAGCCTTCAGAAACAGTAAGTTTTATAACAAAACCAGCACAAAACCCTCACTCAGTTATGCTTCTTATGCCACCTCAACATGTCATCTCTTTCCTTACACCTAGTGCTAAAGAGTTTTTAACAAGGATCCTATCCATTTAAATACTGTTCATTTTACCATAATCATCTGCACATGGGCTGTCTTTTCTTTGAAGACTTCTTTGCTATTTTCTTCAGGCATTGAACAGAAGTAGGTGATTGTTAATTTGAACATGTTAGAAATACATATGTGTGTGTGTGTGTGTGTGTGTGCATTTGCTTAAAAGTTCTGTTCCCTAAATTTCCTCTGAAAATGTATACAGTTTTATTAATTTATATAAGATAGTTTCATTCTTTAAAAAATATTTGAAGTTATTTTTCTAGCCTGATAAATGCACTAAGTGACACTGTCTTTCATGGAAAGTTTTTTTATAGTGTCCTGCTGCCTAGCATGAGGGCCAAGAGGGTTCCTAGAAAATTTGGAAATAAACATTCACATCTTTTTTGGGGGGAGGGGTGTTAGGGTGGTTACTGGGGCTTGAATACAAAGCCTTCTGCTCTCTCTTGGCTTTTCTGCTCAAGGCTGGTGTTCTATTACTTTCACATCTGGCTTTTTGCTGGTTCACTGAAGATGAGTCTTTCAAATATGTCTACACAGGCTGGCTTCAAACCAGGACTCCCAGACTTCAGCCTTCTAAGGAGTTAGGATTAAAGAATTCACCTTGATCCCAGAGAAGTAGGGGATCTCTGATCCCACTTTATACTCGAGATCAGCTGGTCACTCTGAAGGAAGGAGGTTCTTACAAGTTGTCTTCTCTGTAATCAGGGAAGAGGGAAGCCCTCTTGCTCACCTCTAAATCTGAGTAAGGTGAAAGATGACTCCTCCAAACAGAATGAAGTAACAGATCTCCTAGCCAAGATGCTCTCCCCACAGGTATGACACTGGATCAAGGCCAGATGAGTTGTGATCTCTGGCTAGACCCTAAAATTGTCTGCTAATAACATATGGCTTTTAAAAAATTAGTGCAGATTATAAAATCTTCAGACAGATAATGTGAATTCAGTGAACATGTGGAGTAGAAACCAATAATTATATTCTATTTATGGTCATGAGAGATTCACATAAAAAGAACAGCATATTGCTTCCCTAAACATAGACATTGTAATGTTTCAGACTCAGGCCCACAGAATATTACATAAGTATCATGAAGTAGATGCAGGAGAGTAGTAGATGCTGTGATAATCCTGAACATGAAACTCTCACAATTAACAGATGGCACATCAATCCCAAATCAAGAAAACTGGTTTTCTCTAGAATGGTATAGTTATGATCATGCTATAGGCCAACATAATCATATACATCCATTTTTGTACACATTTCTAATGTTTTAAATTAACTTTACTATCATGGGAAAGTATTCTGTGAGGTTTCATTTTGTTACTTCAAGTAAGACTTTTAAAATCAGTTAATTGAGCTCAAGCTATTTTGTCAAAAAAAATGCCAGACATAATTCCCAGATTAATCTGTTTACCAAGTAAAGTATTACCAAATATTAACCCAGGCAAAAGACTACAAATACAGTATAAACCAGTAGTATAAAACAAATATCAGCAACTTCCTGAAGGGAGGAGTAAAACATCCTTAAATGTTATTTAGGAAAACGCAATTTTATTTTTATGAAAAGGTAGTTAGTTGAAGGTATTTGTATCCAATATTCTGAAGAAGTCATAAATATTTTCAAAGCCTTAGAAGCTAAGGTAGGGGATTACCAGGCCCACTGTCACCTTAAAATAATTGCTTGCATTTTTCTTCAGACAACATTATTTTTGTACGTAATGTTTCATCAGCCTTTGCTAAGTAGAGAAATGGAGGCGGGGAGGAGATATAGGTGGAGAATGAGGTCCTTGAGGAACAAAGAAAGGGAAGAAACTTGTGAAGAGATGCCACGCACCACAGATTGGGTGCTAAGCCAGGGATGGCAGGTACTAAAGAGAAGACAGGGCCTTGGAGACAGAAAAGCTCTGGGAAAGGGGAAGCTAAGAGAGGTAAGTGCGAACAATTGGCTGCCAGCTCTCCACCAACTAACCTAAAATATGCTGCACAGCATACTTCTTCCTGTTAACTTGCAGGCTGCATTATCACTATCTTATTGGCAAGTAGATCTCATTCAAACATCTGGCATATACTTCACTGAGATCTCATAGACTCTAGCTCTATGAATGAATAAAGAAAATGAATGCCAACAGCTAACACCGTTTAGGACTCTTTACATTGTGTTTTTCTACCCTTGCAACAGCAGTGCAGTGTTTTGGGGAAACAACATGCTTTATTAGCAACTCCAGTTTGAAGGCAAGGTCCTGGAGGTTGAGTCAGTGACTTCGTCTTAGATCTACCTGTAAAATGGGACTAATGAAAACCTTGCCCAAATCTCCTGGAACTGGGTGACAATTAACTATGCTTTTAAGGTCTGACAGAAGAAAAATAAACAAAAAGCAACAGAGAAAAGAAAAGATATACACAGTTGAATGGGGGTAGGAATGGCTGGGGGCAGGTAGGATGTGTGTGTGTGTGTGTGTGTGTGTGTGTGTGTGTGTGTGTGTGTATGTGTGTGTGCTTGTTTATGTAAGCAAGGAATCCTTGAAACAGCTCCAAGGAAAGAAGTAGCTGGGTACAAAGATCAAGGAGATAGAGCTTTCTCTGTAAACACTTCTGGGCCTTCACGATTCTGTACCATTGTCAGATACTATTGCTACTGAGTAAACTAAAGGTACTCATTAAACTTACTAAGTTGAATATTTATGTATCAAACTAGGAATAAAAAGTGGTAGCTGCTACCATCTTAAGTCATGTCTTTATTTAAAACTTAGTCCCCAAACATGTTTACTGGGCTAAAGATGCAGCTCAATTGTAAATTATTTGTCTAGTATATTCCCCTGCATCACACACACACACACACACACACACACACACACACACACACACACACATCCCAAACCATCTAATCCCAACTAATGAAGTAGAAAGATGGCAAACACAGACAACTGTGTTTCCTCGACTACTTCCAGTTTTTAAAAAAATTCAAATCAGTAAATGCTGTTGTCTTCCAACTTAAGCCAGGAAGCTCATTGCTCTGGTTCATCCCATAGGATGACTATTTTACAATATTCAAAGTAAGAAAAATATTCTTTTATGAAAGAGTATAGAATGATCAGTGCTGAGAGGGTTAAGAAGCTTATTTAGTAACATATGGTTTCTTATTTTGATTATTTATATACAAATCATCTGTTATGTATAAATGTAAGAAAGGACAGTATCCTGGAATCCAATGTACTAATATTGACAGCTGGCCAACTAATCAAAAAATTAGGTTCACCAAGAATGAGTACTAAAAAGGAGAAATGCTAAAGGACTGAATTTTCACATTTTAGAAACAAAGTGAAAAATTCACAGACAATAAACTTTACTTTTATGACATTTCTGACAATTATGAAAATGAAGACTAAACTGTATTTCCTTGCCTCTTATAATCTCATTATGGCTAACATTATATGTCCTTTGGGGGGGAAAAAAAAACAAAGGAAAAAGCAAGACAAAACAAATCCAACAACCCAAAACAGACATCTGTTTTGTTTTCTCACATCTTAATAGCCTGGCTATTTTAGATACAAATATTTGTTTTGCTAACAAATGTTTCCCCCCCAAAAATTAAATTGCTTTGTTGAAATGGTTTATTCTTGAGCTGAACAAATTGGAAACTTCTCCAAAGTCCACAGCATCTCTATAAGAGAGCAAGTACAGCCAGCAGATTTCCCAAAGCCCCATGTAGCTGCCTTATGTGTGCTATTACATGAACATGTAGAGCTTACATGCCATTGCAAACCTGCCAGTCATTTCCACAGTAAGCATGCACAGGTATGGCATGTACTAAGATGAGGCTCAATTTTGCTACATTTACAGGAAAGACGTCTGGCAGCCCAGTCTTTCATCCTGTCACACTGAGTTCCTGGGAGAGCTCTGAGTCCAGCAACTTTGCAAAGAACATTCCCGTTTTTCAAGTCTTTTGCTCTACTTTCTTGCGCTTTGGCAGGGATCAAAGCTGCAGAGGGAACAAATGGTTTCCCATGCGTATCGAATTCCCTCTTACATTGATTTTTCCTCCGTCTCTTGAAATTTAATATTGGCACGACTCCTGTACATCACCTTAGCCTCTAAATTGTCTTCCTGTGGTCAGCTAGTACGAAGGTACATTTCAATCAAGTTTTGGGTAAGAAATTTGGTGAGCAAACTTTTTGGAAAAAACTGACTTTTCTATGTCATTCATAATAAAACACATCCTTAATTTATTTTGCATAAAATTGAAATTTTACATTTATATTTAAATTTTATACATTTCATATTTAACCATTTATTACCTTTTCTTCTGGCTTGCTTTGTAATAGTTCTTTAAAAATGTTGTAAATAGAATCCTTTCCTATGAGTTCAGTCTGACAATTCTTACTACTTAATGTTTACTGAACATTAAAGAGCTTATGTGTCTTTTGGAATCTAGTGTATTAAAACCGATTTGAGTATAGTACCCTGAGTTTTGAACACTAACCAAAACAGTTAGGTGAATTTATAATATGGAGATGAGTACCTACCTTGTGAATATACCAAAATTGAATGAGATAATGAATATAAGGCCAGAAGCCCAACAATTGCAATTGATATTTTACTACATACTATTATAATAGTTGCCATAATTACAATGAGATTTCTGACAAGAAATTTTCAAGCCAAATTATTTTAAAACATACAGTAATAGAATATAAATAAATTTTTGAACATATATTTTGATTATACATATAGGAACCATATGATAAAAGGTACCTTTTATAGAATGGCTTTTTTGTAATTTTTTTAAGAAAAATTCCTCCCAGATAATATTCTCAAGTCATTGAAATATTAAATTATTTTCTGATTTGAAAACATGTTTTTGTGATGCGATTAATAGTATACCTAAAGTTTGCAAAGAAGATATTATAATATCTACTTCAGAGTTAATAAATGAAATGATTGTTTAGGTATTACCACAAAATTAACATACCCTAACATTTATTTTTCCCTATGTCTATAGTTTTGAATAGTAAATAAACTCATTGACCTAGCTAAGTAATTTTTATAGAATTTAAAAGTAAGTGAAAAATTATTTCAATTTAAGGTAACCACAGACTTAATTGTGGTGCTGTTTTCCAATCTGAGATTAAACAAGGAACATATCTTGATTCTGATAAAAAAAATTCCATTTATAAGTAATAGAATTTTAATTTTCCATCAATAATCAACTTATTTTTCAAAAACTAAACACATTACTTCCTCATAGAAAGCCATTTAGCAGATAAGATGTGAGTAACGGGGAGATCATATCTAATGATAAGGACTGGACACCATCAAAACTCTTAAGACTTTTTCTTCTATAAAATACAATAAATATATACTGAATTCAAAGGAAAGGTGCCAATGCTAATAAAACGTAAGTAAAAATATTTTTCAAGTACATTAAAATGAAAAAATAATCCATGGAATTCTGTGGAATACAAGCAAAACAGTGCTTGGAGGGAAATTTATAGGATTAAATTGTATATATTAGAAGTGGGGAAAGGGAGATCTAAAATCAATCACTCAATCTTCAAAATGAACAAATTAGACAAGTCAAAGTGATTAAATCAAAAGTAAGTAAAGAAGTAATGAAACTAAAAGAACTCAATAATATTTTTAACAATTAGGAAAAAATCAGTAAAATGGTCTTTCATAAAGAAGAGTTAACAATTCAGCTTTTTGTCAGGCCAATCAAGATATTTTATTAAAAAACAAGAGAAAAATATACAAATGCCTGTATCACAAATAAATAATGGCAATCACTAGAGGCTTCATTAATAATAAAATTATAATCCAGCATGGTAGCATATACGTCTTAGTTCAAGTGCTCTGGAAGCTAAGGCAAAATGATCACAAGTTTGAGGTTACTCTGGACTGTTTAGAATCTGTCTCAAAACTTAAAAATAAAATAAAAGAATTTTCTGAATATTACTAAGCCTACGAATTGGATAAAGTAAATGAAATGAACCAGTTCCTTGAAAGACATAATCTAAGACAACTCATTCCAGGAAAAACAGACGAGGTTGAATAGAACCATATCTAATGAAGATATTGAATCAATAATTAGTAAACTTAAGAAACTGAAAACACTAGATCCAGATGAGTTCACTGATGCATGCTATCAAGTATTAAATGAACAAACAATCTGAAGTTTATATAACCTTTTCCAGAAAACAGAAGCAGAGGGACTATTTCATAATTTAGTCAAAGGCCAACATTACCTTAATACCAAAACCGGACAAGGATGTTGCAAGACATAAAAACTACAGACAAGTATTTGTCATGAATATAGACAGGAGACACTTAGCAAAATATCAGAAAATGGGATTCAAGAATCAATAAAATTATTGTATGTTAAAAAGAATGCAATTATAATATTCAAAGAATATCCTATGAAACTAGGAAAATTAAGAAGCAGGGTTGGGTTGGGAGAAACGGAGAAGAATTATGAAAGGGATGATATTGATCAAGATGTATTCTACTTACAAACTAATTTGCCAAATGGGAACCTGCCAGGGCCAACCGGCAGCAAACCAGGGTTCGCAGATTGGGGTTCCTGAAATAGGGGGCAAGGACTAGGAAGAAATAGAAGAGAGACAGACACACCGGGTCTGGGATGTCCGCAGTCCAGGTAAAGACTGCCGCGTTTATTTTTTTCACTCCCGCTTCTTCCCTCCTTGAGACCCAGGGAACTTCCAGGTGTTACATTCATATGGTAAATCTCAGGTCATTTAAACAGAATAAGGCCAGAAAACAATAAGACAATAAAGCCATTGTCTGATGCAAATCAAGGTACAGTTTGATTCCACTCTGGCTCCCAACAGGAACCCCTCTGTACAACTATTTAATGATAATAAAAGTATTTTTTTAGATAAGTATCTACTACCACAGGGAGGATTTACTCAGATATGCGAGGTTGTTTCAACATTTGAAAACCAAATAAATGCAGTCCAATGTACCATTAGGATAAAGAAAAAAAATCATGGTAGTATTAAAAAAATAGGGAAAAAGCATTTGGCAAAATCTAACAATCACAAACAACAAAAAATTGACAAATTTTGAAATATATAGGAAATTCCTCAAGCTGATAAAGGACAGCTAATGAAACACTAAAGAACAGCTAATGAAACAGCTAATCAAACACTTCATAGTGAAAAACTAGCTGCTTTCTCCCTAAGGTCAGAAACAAAGATCAGATGCTTCATGTACCATTCCAATATTCAACACTGTTTAGGAAGGCCTAGCTAATTTAAGAAGAAAAGATAACAACAGATGAATAGATCATGCAAGAAGAAATAAATATGTCTGTGTTCATAATGGCAAATGTCTATGTTGAAAATGAAAAATTGACAACAGTCAAAAAGTAAAACGAAATAAAACATCACCTGGAACCAAGAAAGAACGGCCTTTCAGTATGCAAAGTAACAGATAACAGTCTCTTGCTTCTTTTTCTTTTTTCTTTTTTTTTAATTTGTCAGTCCTGGGCGTGGGCTCAGGGCCTGAGCACTGTCCTTGGGTTTTCTCAAGTCTAGAGCTCTACCACTTGAGCCATAGCACCACTTCTGGCATTTTTTTCTATGTATGTGGTACTGAGGAATTGAATCCAGGTCTTTGTGCATGCTAGGCAAGCACTCTACCACTAAGCCAAACTCCCAGCCCTCTCTTGCTTTTTTTATATGCAACTATTTATTTAAATACACAGAGAAGGAGAAAGGTATAGATCTACAATGTTGTACCACACCTATAAAGCACAAAATCCTAATAAAAGAAATCCAAGGTCTAAATGAAAAGAACACCGCCCATGTCAATGGATAGCAAGGTTCAATATTTTCAAGATTTTAATTTATCTTAACTTGCATTTAATTTCACTGGAATCCCAAAAATAAACTTTATGAATATTGAGAAACTTATTCTAATGTGTCAAGGGACAAAGATGTTAAGTAGAACAAAGTAACATAGTTTATTGACCCTAATGTTACTATTGATTTATAGCAACCAATGTGCTATCAGTAAAGAATAGATACACATTGGATTACAATAGATGCACATAGATGAACTGATTTTTGACAAGGGATAAAATTGTTTAGTGGAGAAAATATAGTAATTTCTGTAAATGATAGAACCACTGGATGTCTACACACCAAAAACAAAACAAAACAAATAAAAAATGCATCTTAATCCTAAATCTCACACAAAAAATAACTCAAAAGAGATTAGAAACTCATGATCATAGGTATTTCAACACATTTTCAGCTACAAAATCAAAAGTGTGACTCATGGGAAAAGAAATTTAGAATGGGTTTAATTAAAATAAAAAAGTTCTCTGTGAAAAATACTGTTAAGTAGAAGATAAGCCTGTGAAAAAAGTATTTGCAAATATATGTGTATATATGTGGTGGCTCATGCCTCTAAACCTAGCTACGCAGGAGGCTGAGATCTGAGGGTCAAGTTTCCAAGCCAAAAGAACCTGAGACTCTTATCTCTAATTAGCCTCTAGAAAACAGGAAGCGGGACTTGGCACGAGTAGGGGGGTAGCCTTGAGCTGAAGAGTTCAGAAACAATGCCCACGCCCTGGGGTAAGGTGGTAACCTTTAGTTGAAGAGCTCAGGAACAGTGCCCAGGCCCAGAGTTCAAGTGGCATGATCCCCACCAACCTCCCCCCACCACCAAAAAAGAAAGAAAATATATATGTGACCAAGAACTTGGATTCCCAAATGTACAAAGCATTCTTAAAATTCAGCAATAGTAAAACATCATTGAGAGAAGCAGTCTACCAGATGAATAACCATCATATAATTACCTGCTGTGGGGTCCGTAACTGCTTGACTCGTAATGCCAGATGGTGGTTCTTGGAGTTGGTAGGTGGCATTCGTGGATGGTGTGGTTGGGCTGGTGTTGCTGTTTGTCATGTAATGAGCTGGGTATGGTGAGCTGTTATAATATTGTGCATACTGACCCTGGGCAAAACTAGAATAAGCTGGATAGTCCTATTGAATTAAAGCAGAGGAATAACCCATCAGCAACTACAGTTTCTTAAGTTTTTAACAATTACATTTGTGTTTATGTGTGTTTTCTAAATTCATCTAGCCGAGTTCACATTCACTGCTGAGCTCACATACTTGCAAACAAACTACATAAGATTATACACATTTTTCAAATATCTTCTTTTCTTAGGTTCAGTCCTAGTTAAAGTAAACCGAGTTCACATTCACTGATGAGCTCACACACTTGCAAACAAACTACATAAAATTATACACATTTTGCAAATATCTTCTTTTCTGAGATTCAGTAAAAGTAAACTAATCTAAAAACCCAACTCTTAAAAAGTGTTTAAAGAAAAAAACTGTTAAAGAACTGAAGAAAGTTCTTACACTTTAACAGAAACCATTTTTTTCAAATATAAAAATATCATGCTGTAGTTAAACTTATTTTAGAAGTTAAATTGGCTCTTTAAATTACCTGCTGAGAACTGTTAAATCCAGAGGAATTTGTGAGTGAATTATTTCCTGTGTATAATCCTGATGATGTTGTAAAACTACTACCTAAAACAAAATGAAAAGAAATAAAACTTACTAAGCTACGCAGAAAACTATAACTGTGGAAAAATATCACTACGCAATACATTAGAACTGGAACTTGATTTATCTTCAACACTGGAATCCACTGCTATGAATAAAATTTTGTTTTCTTACAATGGTTAACCATTTTGATTTCATCATCTTATGAAAGATTAAGAAACTAAGAATAGAATTAAACATTTGTAGGAAAGTATCTTGAACAAAATATTTCTTTTCTTTTTCTTTTTTATTTTTTTTTTGTGCTGTAACTGAGGTTGGAACTCAGGACCTTGTAGTTTCTGTGATTTGTCATGGCTGGCATCCCACCACTTCTGCACATAGTCTATTTTAATTTGTAAGACACACTAAGATTCTTCAACCCTTTTATTAAAGACACATACTCTTTATTAATCCATTTACTAATGGATTGATCTTTGAGGGTTTTTTTTTTTCAGTTTTGTGGCTTGAACTCAGGGGCTGGGCATTATCCATGAGCTGTTTTGCTCAAGGTTGGCACTCTACCACTTTGAGCCTCAGTGCTATTTCCAGTTTTCTGATGGTTAATTGGAGATGATTGTATTTTCTGCCTGGGCTGGCTTCAAACTGCAATCCTCAGATCATAGCCTCCCTGGGAGCTAGGATTTACAGGTGTGAACCACCAACATGCAGGGCAAATTTTAAGTTTTTGGTAGCTCAAAAACCATAATACCATTTCCAAAAACTTAGTGCTTTAAGATACTATTATGTATGGTAACTCTCATTTCAATTAATAGAAGAGTAAACAGACCAGTAGAAGAACTGGATTCAATAAGGATCAAAGAGGGCCAGGCTTCGAATTTATCTATTACATGTGTTGCCAAGATGTTGTCGTTGTTCAACAAGAATCAAAAGGCATACTATAGCATATAACTAAGAGTAAATTTTATTGAATTACCTACTATCTTATGGGTAAGCTGTGTTCAAATTTTCCCATTCTTAATAGTCTTGACACACATTTCTGCAAAGGAATCAGCAATTGTGTGGTACATAAAAAGCATTAGTATATCACAAAGTTATTTGTAAACAGACATCCTCTTCCTCTTGGGTAAGGTAGTTAATGGCAGAAAAATTTTGTGCCAATTAAAAATTTACTCAAAATTTGTACCCCAAATTTTTATTGCCAGAAATGTAGGGGAGAAAAGTCACAGATAACAAAGATATTTTCAGTGTTGTTTCTAACAACAAAGCTAGAAAACTGCTTCAAGCGTTTTAAAGACTGCTATTGAGAAAAATTGAGTATTTCTGTTAAGCATGCTTAAAGGAATCACAAAAATTTTTATATTGGTCTATGAAAGCTGAAACTGAAACAAAGTATTTCTGGTGTTCTCACTTAAAAATCCCTCAAAAAGCATTAAAAAGTCTTTAAAAAACACAAAAACTTTCATTATTTCTGAAGGATTCAATCTGTGGTCACATATTTGGTTTTCAATATCCATGTCTAAACTTTCTATTCAAGATTTATATATTTTGTGATGATAAATAAAAGCCATTATTAGAAAATTTAAAAAATGTATCTCAAGTGAGTTAGAAAGGCAAGAAATAAATTGACAGATTTAGTGTAAATTTACTATTCACACATGTTATTAGGCATAAAACGGTACTTTGTGCCAATTATCTGTTTACAACAGAACATTTAAGAACTGGTTTAGTGGTCAGAAAACACAGGAGAAGGGTTTTGATTCATCAGGTATGAGCTGTTTAGACTTTGGACAACTCATTAACTAAAATTCCCTATCTGCAAAATAAGCCACCTTTATAGGTTTCTAATAGCACCAAATGAGTTAAAGCTTTACAAAGCATAATTAGCTCCTTATCATACAGATGCTAGGCATTCTTAATTCTTTCTTTCTCTACAGCATTTATTATTCTTTCCCTCTTTTTCTCTTGCTCAAATTGGATAAATATGACTTAATCTCTTTGCATAGTTGACATTCTTTTCCTATTTATGTATCAAGCATCTATGAACTTTGTGAGCCTGACCCAAGAATTGGTTATTTCCATTAAGAAGGGACTATTTCCTAAAGTTATTTCTAACTTAGTTATCATACAAAGAAGCAGCTACTCAAGAAAGTTCCCAAAATACCTATCTCAGAGGATAAAAAGAGCTCTCACTGCTAATTCTTCCCTACAAACATCTGAGCCTCCACAGATAGGCTTCTTATATCACTGCTAGTTTGCATGTGACAATCACATATTTATTAAATATATATTAAATAAGAATCTCATAGTGATGACTACATAGGAATAAAAGGCTCTCTAAGACATTAGCTTTGGCCTCATAGGACTTATCAAAGTGATAGCAGATTGATTTTATTTTTAAAACACTTGACTTCATTGGACATGCAACTCACTTCTTATGTCTTTGTGTGCCAGAGAACAAGTAATTAATAGTGACTTTTATATATAAAGATAACCTAGAAATAACAAGCATTTAAGTGTGTGCTTCTTTTTTGATTTTTTTCTTTAGCACATATATATATTTATTGGGGAAAAAGAGTCAGTAGGTTACAAAGTTTTACTTTCATTTAACCTAAACATTTTTAAGTTATGACGTGCTACTTTTATTTAAATTATACATTTTTAAGCAATAAATATGGACCACAATAATCCTCAATAATAATAAGATATAGAAGATCTATTTTAAAAATGGATGTTTTCATCCCATAAGTTATTCCCTGGAAGAAAGTAGAAAAGCCCATGGCAGCTATATTGGCATACACAAGCCAGTAAAGTGTGACAAGTAAATCACAGTTCAGTACTTCAAATGGTACCCAAGTGACTTTCCAGACTGAATGCTACTTCTAAGGCTGTACATTAGCTACAATTCAACATGTTATACTCATTTACTGGCTGACTGCGGGCTGAGATTCCATTCCATTTAGTGTGCTGAAGCGGGAGTTTAACTACACCCTAATGGCCTGACACTTAATGTAACTTCCAAAAGGATCTCACTTGCTTCACAGTGAGGTGTTCCTCTTGGAGAATGAGAGGTAGGTACTGGTCATACTAGTTTTTCAACAACAGAAGCAAGTTTGTGATACGGTTCCACCTGCTGTAGGACTTTGGTGCAGAGCTGTTGACTGTCCACATTAGATTTGGGCTAGAGCCTTACTGGTTTGTTCCTTACCTACCTGCTGGTCCTCTCCAAGGCAGGCTCTGCACAAACAGCAGAATCGTTCTCTTAATGGGCACGACTGATCCCTTCACAGTCTACTTGAAAAGGGAATGTTAGGGATAGCCTGTCACCCACACGATAAAGGACAAATCCTCTCCAGGGCTTGTTTACTAGGCCATAGATGGTCTTGGGCCTTCTTATCTTTTAGACTTGTTTGGTTTCTTGCTGGCATCCCTAAACTCTACATCCTTCACCTTAGATACCAATTCCAGTCTAAGATCAGTCAACCAGTATGCAGTTGTCCTGATGCTACTCTTGTATCACATAGTTCCTTCTTCCTTGCCTAATGTGCATTGAATATTTTTATTCAGCATGTAGTAGAAAGTTCTTTCCTCAGCCTCTCCCCATCACTTCCTCATTTCTTTCCCTCAAAGCTGGCACACCCCATCTATAGCTACCATCTACCTCTGTGATCAAATAATCAATCTATGATATGCAAATGCGTATATATGTGTGTTCATATATATACACATGTATAAACATAATCACATCTACGCATAATTAAACACCATAATTAAAATTTCAGTCTAACGACTGCTGATAAATTAACCAGGAATCTAACAAGTACTAATTATATTTGAAAAGTCCTTTCCCTATAAAGAGACTTAACCATAACAACAACAAGAAATGTTGGGGTTTACAGAAATAACCGGATCTTTGTACCCAACTCATAAAACATATCCAATATATGAGATACAGTAGCATTAAAAATAGAGTGGGTATTACAGTGCATGCCTGAAATCTCAGCACTTGAGAGGCAGACAAATGTGATGGTGAATTTGAGAGCATCCTGCACTACAAACCATGACCCTATTGTGAAACAAAACAAAACAGCCAATTAACACTGAATGCTTACTGTATATTAGGGTATATCCTTATCTTGTACATACTTTACACAATTCAAGTATATTAATACTCCAAAGAGAGAATTAGAGAGGATAACAGAACTTCCATGGGATGAAAGCAAACTCAAACACAAGTGTAACTAGTTTTAAACACATGCACTAGAAGCCAAATAGAAGTCACAAAAAGAAATGATAAAACCTCCAATAACACCCAGCCAGTCCCAGCTTGACTCCTCACAGCACACCACAAGTTACATGCGATGAGAGCCCACTGCACAGATGCCCAAACTGCCCACCCAGTATCATTAGAAGCAGGACATGCTTCAGTGATAGCTCCTAAACTCCATAATGCATTGCCTCTCAAAGTATCAAGATTCTCTTCTTTTCTTTAAAAAAAGTGCATTTAAAATACAGATTATCAGCTGACAGTCTCCCAGTCAGCAGGAGGTGCCAGTTCATTGGAGCCTACTTGCACTCTCCTCAGACACAGGAATCCCAGAGTTGTTGAGCTGCAAGGCTTGAATATGTCTTAAGAATCTACATTTTTGATCAAGTAATGTAGAGCATAACTGTAATTCCAGCACGTAGGAGATTGAGGCAGAAGCCCCAACTTCGGCCAGGCTTGACTATATGAGTCTATAACTCATATACGCTTTGTTTTTTAAATGAAGGAAAGTAATCATGCAGTTTCAGTATTCAGAGAAGCATCTCCTTGAAGCCTTCAATTATAAGACAACTGTGGTTACTGAGTCAGTCTATGGATCACAGAGAACAAAATGTCCCACAGTGATATCAGTGCAGACTTCAATGTCAATATTACAAGATGGGTTTCCTGAAGTTTAGAAAGCAAAGGCAAAACAGTAATGACACTGCAACCAAGAAAACTTGTATGTAATTGGCAAAAGCCATGAACTCTGTGCAGCCAACAAGACTTGTCCCTTTTTGTAGCAGGCTCTCACCCACCAGGCTTGAACATGGGTGATATAGAGGGTTAGCATAAGACCCAGCAAGGAAGCCACACTTTCTTACTCAGTCAGCCTCATGGGTGTATAAGAATCTTTTCTTAAAATATCCCATCACAGAATTAGGCACAGTGTGTGGAATTCCTTTGAAAAGTTACATAGAACTATTTTTCTTCCTAGATAACACGTGACCTTATGTAAAAAAAAAAAAATCACCTCCAGGTAAGTAAAACGCAGCTGAAATGTTCTATGATGAAATGCTTTACATTTTTATGTTATTTGAAGTCATGGCAACTCTTCGGGGTAGAAAGAATCCCATTTTAGGACCCATTCTTGTTCAGACGAAGAGTTTGGCACAGATTGGTTCACATGATACGCCACTAATTCTTGGTAAAATGCTGGATTAAATCACCCTTCAAACAGGCTGCTGGTAAGGCTATCTCCTTTCTCATTAGTCAAAGGAAAATCTTACCCTTACTTAAAAGGTTTACTGTTGTGAACTATTAGCTAAATTTTTCTTTTGTGTTAGAGGGCAGGGAGACACTCATTTCTAGAACCTAATGCTGGACAAAGCCAATCCTTACAGAGAATCACCACAGTACAACATTAATTTTTTCTTTCATTATCCTCTTTTTGTTTTTAGGTTTCTGAGATGGAGTCTATGTAGCCTAGGTTGGCCTCAAACTCATGATCCTCTTGTCTCTCCCTCCTAAATGCTGGGATTACAAAGTGTATAGCACTCCACAGCTAGGCTCTTCTGAAAGTTGATATATATATATATATATATATATATATTAATTTTTTTATTTTTTTGTCAGTTTGGGCTTGGACTCAGGGCCTGAGTACTGTCCTTGGGTTTTTTCAAGGCTAGAGCTCTACCACTTGAGCCACAATACCACTTCTGGCTTTTTTCTATGTATGTGGTACTGAGGAATTAAACCCTGGTCTTTGTGCATGATAGGGAAGCACTCTACTACTAGGCCAAATTCCCATACCCAAGTAGAGTTTGGGGTTTTTTTTGTGGGTCATGGGGCTTGAACTTGGCCTGGGCACTGACCCTGAGCTCTTCAGTTCAAGGTTACCACCCTACCCCTGGGCCTGGGTGCTGTCCCTGAGCTCTTCAGCCCAAGGGTACCACCCTACACTTGAGTCAAGCCCCACTTCCCATTTTCTAGAGGTTAATTGGAGATAAGAGTCTCAAGTTCACTTGTGCCCAGATGGCTTTGAACCTTGATCCTCAGATCTCAGCCTCCTGAGTAGCTAGGAATACAGGCAGCATGAGCCATTGTGCCTGGCTCCAAGTTGAGAGATTTTTATGCCCTGAGTTGGCAAATGATCTCTCTCTAATTACAAAACAACAACAAAAAAAACCTGTTCAGATTAGTTTCTTCAAGTGCATCTCCTGTCACTTTCACTATACAACTTATTTTAGAGGTTGACCAGAAAAATGTGGTTGTCATGAGTGTAGTCCTTGAGAAGAGCTTAAAAATCCCACAAACTCATGAAGAAAACACAAAAGGACATCAGCTCTCAATGTCTCCTTAAGACCTTTACAAGCTGTTAACAGGCTGCTGCTTGGCAAGGCATGAAGACACAGGGCTGGATTGGAAATTACAATGCTTCCCAGTGAAGAGCCATAAATGTGTTCCTGGCACCAGGTGGGAATCAACTGCCCACAGAAGAGCAGAATTAAAGGAGAAGGCTGAGAACGGATGCTGGGAATTTCTTCATCATTTAAGAAAAGAAAAACAGTTCAGCAAAAGAAATGATATCCTTTAGCAGAAAAATTAGAGAATTTTTGAGTGTTCAATAGCTCCAAGTTAGTACATTAGGGGATAGGAGCTATTCAGATTCAGACTCTCTAGAAGAGAGCTTGGGAAGTTATAATAAATGTAAGGCTACATATGTTCATGTAGGCTTGGAAAGCAGATATAGGCCAATTAGAGAACTATTTCCTGTGGTTCCCCATACAAAGCTCACTACATTATTTTAGGCTGTGGCCATTCCTATCCTGAAAAATTCATTCTGTCAGTTTCTCTTTAAACTATATAGTATATGAGCATCTTAAAAATTTAGATTGTGGCTGGGAGTTAGGCCTAGTGGTAGAGTGCTTGCCTAGCATGCCTGAAGATCCAGATTCGATTCCTCAGTACCACATACATAGAAAAAAGTTGGAAGTGGTGCTGTGGCTCAAGTGGTAGAGCTCTAGCCTTGAGAACGTCCAAGGACAGTGCTCAGGCCCTGAGTTCAAGCCCTGCAACTGGCAAAAAAAAATAATAAAAAATTTAGATTGTATCATTATAAATTGATACTCATATCAAATTAGCAATTTGTTTATGTATCCACACTTGGTATAATAATAATAATAAACAAATGAAAACGATTTGGCATTTAAATATAAAGGAAATTAAATGCAGGCCTTACTAATACATTGTGGATGAAGTTAACAAATTTCTGAATCTTAAGGATAAAAATCCAGATGAATTTAGATAAAATAAAATGTAGATTAATGTAGTACTTACTGCTTTGAGTATGACTGGAGCCCAGAGGAGCTTAGGGTGCCTCTCTTGGCACCCTAGCCAGAAAACCATACAGCCAAACAGAGGGCAATTCATGGGTAGCTGAAATGCCTGGGTGTATCACAGGCATATTTGTGAAAGTAAAGTCTTGCTTGCACTTGAAACACTTTGTTTCAACTACACTCTGTTTTTAATCCAGTTTGCATTGATGTCAAGATATGGTGAGAGATAGGAGTATACTTTTGTTCTTTTGCATGTGGATAACCAATTTTTTTCCAGAGCCATTTATTTAAAAGCCTGCCATTTCACTTTGTGTGTATGCATGTAGCATCGAGTGCTGAGGGTGGAACCCGGGACTTGAACATGCTAGGAAACTATTCTACTACTCTAGCCACACATCCAATTAGTTTATTACTTTTAGTCTGTTAATTTTTTTCTTTTAGATTATTTTTTTCTTTTCTTTTATTGTCAGGGTGATGTATAGAGGGGTTACAGTTGCATTCATAAGGTAATGAGTACATTACTTCTTAAACATTGTTATACCTTCCCATGCTTTTCTCCTGCTTTCCCTCCCCCCACTCCTGCCCAAGTTATAAAGCTCATTTCCAACATTGTCTTACAAATATTGCTGTTACATTGGTTCACCCTTTGTCCTTTGTCTCTTCATCTTGTTTTACCCCTTCCCTTCCTTAATCCAAATAAACAAATAAATGTATATATAATATGCCAGGTACCAAAGTCAGATGCAGTAACAACAGGGGATAAACAATAAGGGGGCGGAGAACAAAACAACAAAAGAGGAAAGAAACAATTTCATATAGTCCATTAAAAACATTCTTTTAAGTTATTTTTCAGATCGGGTCTTAAGGGACTATGATTCCTCCATCTCTGCCTCTCATATAGTTAGGATTGTAAGATATGACCTATCACACCCAGCTTATTTATTGAGATGGAGCTTTCTTAACTTTTTGCCTAGAATGGCCTCAAACTATGATCCTTCCCAACGACCTCTCAGGTAGCTGAGAGTACACAATTGAGACACTGTGCCAGGCCTTATCTTGTTCTGATCACCTCTGTGGAAAAATCACCTTATACAATGGATTTATTTCTGTACTCTCTAATCTGTCCCATTGGTCTTTGTTTTCATGGCAGTGCCGTGACTGTTCCTTGTAGGGTATTTTGAAGCCAGGTAGTTTATGCCTCTAGGTTTTCTCCTAATCATCTTGGGATCCTGACAGGGCCACCTAGTTCTATGCGCCCTGAGTGGTTCACAGTTAACAAGCAAACCCACTCCCAGAGTTCAAAATCACACAGCCAACCCATGACTTCAGACAGACATGAGATCAATTCTTGGTGTGTGACCAGCTGAAGAATGCTGCTGAACTTATTGTCAAAAACTTAAAGACAAAACAAAGGAGTACCATGCAGGTCAGATGTGAGAGAGAGGTGGGGGGAGAGAGAAAGAGAAAGCAGCAGCACCAGACCAATGTGACAGGCTTGAATCTGCTTGGGTTTGCGTGTCTGTGCCTCAAGGTTTTAGAACATTTTCCAGTGCTTACTCAGCAACAAGATACCAGCTGTCCCTTATGTATTTTCACAGAAGTCCTCTGGCTTTCCGGCCCAGCCTGTTTGCCATGGGCCGTGTCCATCATCAGGTACATTCCATGTGGAGGGAGTCAGCATGGTATGCAGAGGCAATTTCCCCAAGGCCAGATGGGCTTTTGGAAATCAAGACTTTTCCCTTGCATGGAACTTTTAAGTTCAGTAGTAAAGGTGGCAAGCTATTCTCTTTTCTGATAAAGGGATTTTACTAACTAAAAACTACAACTCATCTAGACAAGAAAATTGGAATTGATCACAAATGATTACTGTAACTGGAATTCATGAGGTGTCCATACAATTCCAATACTTACTAGTAACACAAGATGCCAAGAAAACTACCGTACAAGTTACTTCTAGACACAATTTAGCAAAGATAAAGCTAGAATGTAGAAGAAATAAAAGGACTAAAAAACAAATTTAAGTATACTGGCAAGTCTTGATGACTCATGCCTGTAACCCTAGGCACTTAAGATGCTGAGTAACGAAGATGAAAGTGTAAAGCCAGCCCAGGAGGAAAACCCCATGAGATTCTTTAATCTCAAATTAACCAGCAAAAAAATGAAGAAGAAGAAGAAGCCAGAAGTGGAGGTGTGACTCAGGTAGTAGTATCAACATGGAACAAAACATTCTTGCACAAGCTCCCAAGTTCAAGTCCCAGGAACAGCATGTAATTTTTTAATTAAAAAAATCCAAATAGACTAGTGAAGCAGTTAAGGGGAAAGTTTGAATATAAAGACAGCGGCATCCAACCTTATTGTGTTGTTGGTGCATGAAATACAAATCTCAAAAGCTTTATCACAGCTTTTATGAAATAAGATTACTATATGTTTTCCTGGAAATTTATCTTTGGGACTGATTCCTTTCCCAAAATTATTATATCTTTTAAGAGCATTAAAGGGGCAGCTAAACATTTTGCTAGGCGATTGAAGTTCTAAATAGCTAATCAACAGAAATGTTCAGCTATGCATAAATGAAAAGCTATAGAAAAGAGATGGAAGGAAGGAGCTGAGGCATGGTCTTTAGATCTTTGTATTCTTACTACCTCCAGGAGTCATCGGGCTCAGACTTTTGATTCCTTCCACAGGCCCTTTGACAGACCTCCATTCTGATTTATTGTTCCTCCTGACTCGTTCCAACCCTAATCTCTTTAGTAGAACAAACACTATATACAAAGAGGGAGTTTAAATTTGTGTTATTTTTTTTCTCTGAAAGCAATGAAGTCTAAAGGAAAATAAACAGAGCAGTTTCCAAGGCCTCTAGTTTTAGTACAGGGACATCTGGTAGCTCTTCCCACCTGTCACAGCAAATCCTGACACCTTCCTTGGTGGAGAATTACAGGAATGTCAGTCACTTCACTGCTACCCTTGGGTAATAAATCCTGCAGGGAGGTGTTCTTTATTTCTACTCTGGTGATTCTTCCCTGATGATTCAGAGATGCCTCTGATAGTAAATTAGCTAAAAACTTATATTGAAGTCCAAATCACGTCCCTAATTGGTGTAGGCCAAAATGCAGGACCCTGTTTGAAAAACAGCCAAATCACAAAGAGATTGGAAGGATAGTTCAAGTGGTAGAGGGCATGCCTGCACAGTGCCAAGCCCTGGGTAAAGCCTCAGTTCTTCCAAAACTGAAATACATGAAGACTTCCAACAGTCTAGAATCAACAGAATTAAGTTATTATGGAAAGCTGGGTTTTCCTTAAAGTGCAGGCTTTTCCACCTAAGGGATACAGTTGCAATTGTTGTATACTTGTGTGTGTGTTTGACTATCTTTGAAGTGCATATATGCTTCCTTACTTTCGACAGATTGCTAAGTTTCATTCTCCTCCATTATTCTAGACATAGTGCCCTATTTTCTGTGCTGGTTGCAACTCTCATTCGTTAAGGTGTGTGGGTTTGAAGTGGAAATGACTTGTCAGCTTCCAAACTTGAAAAACGGTTTGAAAACCGTAACTAAAATCTTGAGGTCAAGTCACCAGTCGCTTTCACATAAAAAGAGACTAACCATTGTTTATGACACACTGGCCAGATCATCTGGGACCAGTAAATCAGAGAATAAAGCAACTCCCTGATGATGATCTTACATGTAAGGGCGCAAGTACACTGCCAACTAGCCTGTCTCCCTCTTCATGTCCACACCCTTCCATTACTGAGCAGCCTCCCTCTTGCATGCATCCAGGTCTTGCTGTGGTAAGTGCAGAAAGGATGCCTGAGACCACCACAAATCATCCAGAAACAACAAGGGAAGGAAACAGGAACACACCAAAAACAAACAGGCAAAGATTTCACCATCTTGGGGCGAACTCTACAGATGCTTGCGTACAAGGACACTTTTGGCTTTCTCAGTGGAACTTAAGTTTCTAATTTTTTTTGCTAGATGTATGCAAGAAATAATTAAGACACAGAATGTACTAGTCATCTTGTGGCAAGGTTGAAAGTAATCAGATTTCCTCATCACTGAGGTTTCACTTCATGAGCTTTGAGTTAGTGCATGGAAAAGGACAATCTGACTCTTATTTGGCTTGAAATGGCTTGTGTGAGTGCGGTTGAGGACCATCCACCACAACAGAGGCTCTGAATACCAGTGTGGAGGAATCTATACCAGTGTGGAGGAATCTAGGGCCTCACAGATTCAATGAGGGTGACCAAACGAGGCGGCACTGGCTCACAAACTCCACAGAGCAAAATGGTCCAGAACTGCCAAATAAATCTACACTGTCAGGACTATGAAAGTGTTCAGAAAAGAGTTGTCTAAAAATATTTGCTAGGGTTTTATGAGCAGTGAGGAAACAAGTATATAGTTGCATGTATGATATAGTATCACCATTCTATAGATCAAGTCTATAGACTTGATCTATACATAACACAAGTGTATGTGTGTGTGGCTAGCAGTCTCTCCATTAGGTATAGTAAGTTAGATCTGTACACATGTCAGGATCAGATGGTTTTAGACTATTTTCCAATTTGACGTTAAATACCCAACCTTGATCGTATTACATAAACTGAATGTTTAATTTAATGCATTCTTCAGTGTTGTCAGATTTATCTTTTAAAGCCATGTTTCTGGCGCTATTATAAGGATTAAATGAGATGACATAAAAAATAAGGGAAAATGCTGATTGCTCATTTTATTTTGTTGAATGGAAATGGGCAGAGCTTGACACATGCTCACTTCATCCCCAGGCTTCTTTCAGCTGATACTGGAGTTTGAACTCAGGACTTTGTGCTTTCTAAGCAGGCATTCTACCACTGATCCACACCTCCAGCCTTCCCCTGTGAGTCTATGAACCACACAATGATGCTTTAATGGCTGACATCCTCCTTATTTTCCACTCAGTATGATAAGGCCCTTAACTGAGGCTTAAGGGCCTGGTTGATTTCTCTTCATTTCCCAACAATGTAAGGCCGTTTCCTTCCATTCAAGGACCCTTCTGTGGTTCCACAGCTCCACTTGCCCATCCACACCCATCACCACTGCTGCCAACTCAGCTTCTGCTGTCTTCTTATTTGCTCCTTTTTGTTCTTGGCTGCTTCTTTGTGTTTCCTCACTTCCCTTTACATTCATATACACACATACACACACACACACACACACACACACACACACACACACATTAATCATGTATCAAATGCTTTTCTTTCCATATGACCACATTAATTTGATCTAGTTCATTTACTTTTATTTCATTTTACTTTTTTGTCCTGTTTATGTGGTTATTGGAGCTCTCTTTGTTGGTCATCTTAAAATATTTTAATATTTTAATTTTGCATAAATTTTGAATATATTATATGTACATACACACATGTATCTATCCCTCCTTTGGGAACTGAGGCAGAAAGGAAGCATTTATATAGTATATATATATATATATATCTGGACGTATTCTAGGAACTGGACTAAAGTAATAATTAAAATAATAGTATGACTGCATTGCTATCTATCAGAAGAAGCAGCAAGAATAAAAGTGACCATTGAGTTCTTACATGGCACCATTTGTTGGTATGAGTAACCAAAACAGTGAAATCTAAGCTGTGGGCTAGATAGCACACCCACATGGGACATCAGAAATTAGTGGATAAGTCATATTTCATACTACAACCTATAAATGGAAGGGCAAAGCCAACTGCTTGCACTCAGCCTCTAAAACCACAACACTGAATCTTTAGCCCATTTTTTCAAGTAATCCTTAGACATTTCCTCTGAACCAATCATCCTTAAAAGAAGATAAACTAAAAATACTTATAAAACAGTAAAGAACATTAATGCAGGAAATTAACAAGGCAACAACATTGTAATAAAACAATTTTTATCTCCTCAGTTCCAAAAAATACATATAAAGATAACTCTTGTATCTACTCAAATGACAATTCTTTCAAAAATATTGTCTAAAATATGATTCAAAACTGTGTGCCTTCTAATGCATAGTCATGCCTTCTGTAAGTATATTAGAAATTCATAACTAAATATAAAAGTTTGCCTAGAAGCTCCACACTTTATGGTTTCCTAATGAAATATACAGATGTGATATGCATAATATTCCTCTAGATGCCCAATAATAAGAAATTAAATACAATGATGTAATTGTATTTAATTGCCTTGCAATGAATACAATACAGCCATTAAAGACTTCATAGAAAAGTACTTAGTAATGTGTAAAGAAATTTGCAGTCTATTTACTGCTGAAAATAGTAAGACAGTATCATAGAACATGAATACAGAGAAAACATAATAGAATAATATTACACATACGGGATCTATTCATAGTAGTTAATTTTGCTTTTTTGCATTTTCTAATTCATCAGTGATACATTTTAATATAATAATATAAAAATATTTAGAAAGATGAAAACATTTTGGGTGTTATTACTTTACACCTAGCTACTTGAGGCTGAAAAATTTTTTAAAAAACAAATGTTTGTGAAGTTATGCACCTTCTATCTGGTGAATATAATGTAGCCCTTCTATTAATCACAATAAAAAAATTATAAAAAAAACAGAAATTCCTTATTTTGCTGAAATCAAATAATTACCACATTGTAAACCTGAAATCCTCCTTTACAAGGAAAACTTAGATTTCCAAGCTAATAGAACATTTTCTGATAAAATATCCAGCAATGCAGCAGGATTTAAAACCAACATTGAGCCAGGTGCCAGTGGCTCACACCAGTAATTGTAGCTACTCAGGAGGCTGAGATATGAGAGTGGCGGTTCAAAACCAGCCAAGGCATGAAAGTCTGTGAGACATTTTTTTTTTTTTTTTTTTTTTTTGTGGAGGCTGAAATTTAAGCAACAAGATTAGGAGCAAACCTAGGCAGACAAATCCAAAAGTCTCTTATTTCCAATTAATCAGCAAAATGTCAGAACTTGAAATATGATTCTAGTAGTTTAATAACAGTCATGAGCAGATAAAGCAGAGTTGAAGGCCCTGAGTTCAAGCCCTAGTATTGGCACAAACATCTTTTAAAACAGTAAAAACTTGCTGGGCGCTCTGGCTCACACCTATAATCCTAGCTCTTCAGCCTGCCTGCGCATGAAATTCCATGAGATTCTTATCTCCAAGTTACCACTAGAAAACCGGAAGTGTCATTGTGGCTCAAAGGGTAGGGTGGGAGCCTTGAGCTGAAGAGCTCAGGGACAGTGCTCCAGCCCAGAGTTCAAGCCCTACAACCGAAGGAAAAAAAAAAAAAAGGTTGAAAATTTGCCTTCAAGCAAAATGTAGTAATAAGGAATTTAATTCAGCTACAATTTATTTACTATTAGAAGGAAAATACTGCTTGTCAAATTGATTTATACTAAAGCTCTTTGAATATCTCCGTTATTTCAGACCTATTCTTGAGCAATTTTTAAATGCCTTTACATGATAATAATCGGCTAACTGTATGTAATATGTATATATCCTTGAGAAAGCTTTGACAATGTAAACTTTGATTTGCATTTATTACTTTATGTTTTGTTTACAAGTTCAAAAACAGAATCCAGAAACAGGCTCTTGGAAGCAGTATCTTGAAGATTCATTGGGTAGTTGTAAATGTGAGCTTGGTAAATTTGGCAGATTTTTGACAGGTCATTAACACATACCTTACATAGGATTATAAGAATCTTCCAGCATGGCAAAACACGCACACACACACACACGCACGCATATACAGATTTTCCCACGCAGATAGTTGGAAAAATCTAGTGCAGGTATTTTTTAGCAAATGCTACTACAATCTCTGACATGACTTGCTTTTATCTTGCTTTTCATTCTTTTTCTAGTTGATAGTAGAGACAAAATGGAATACTTCAGCATCCTCACCCCTCAAAATGGGCACTTTTAGCAATGAGCCTATATATCATTCCACCTCGCTGATATTATTCATATGGAAATTTCATCCCAGAAATCACACCCATGCGTAAGTGAATCAGAAGTGCCTGCCATGCCTCTAAGCTTGGCCAATATGCCACCATATATAGTCTAAGGGAATGTCAGATTCACTTCACAAATGACCTTTCAGTCTATGTAAAGGCAAACAAAAGCCTCCTTGGCAGGCTGTAAACAGACCTTGCATCTGGTAGCTGTACGGTGCCTGTCCAGGTTGCGGGGTACCAAAGCTTGAGCCATAGCTGAGAAATCCCGTCTGTCCAGATGATTGAGACTGCGGCAGTCCACCTTCCGTCTTGATGCCTGCCCACAATGTACCTAAATCAGTTAGTGACAGCTTATCCATCTGTTCATTTGCAGATGCTGGCAAAAATACAAAAACATATTCTCCCATAACAGTTCATACACGAACACCTTCCCATTTTCCCTCATGTCTGCAGGCTTATAGTATAACTCCAATTTAAATTTATTCCTTAAAGTTCAAAAGTCTACATTTGAATGCCTATCCACAGGGCTCTCTCTCATTTTCACACATCCAGCTTTGTCTAAAATATACCTCCACAGATATTTCTATACTTCATTTTGTTGTACTACATGAATCGATCACCTCTTTAATTGGAAAAAAGCCAAAATTAAATGATAACTAGACTATTCCAAAATTAGCAGGTTTACTCCAAAATCTTTATGTTTTCCTGAAAAAAAAATGATTCATTAGTGCCTCTAAGCTCACAGTATTATTTTTCTCCCTGCTCCTGCTCCCCTGCTTTTCTACATGGTTGACACTGGTGTATACACACTTGAAGTCAGTAGAAGCAACACTGGACACAGAACAAAGTAACAAGGGAGAAAACCTTTCCCTGAGTACATAAATCATACCAGAAAGAAAACAGAATAGAAGTCAAATATCAAAGAACTGAACTCTGGAAACAGTAATGAAGTATAAACAACTAAAGTTGATAGGAGGAGGAGGTGTGGCTCCACTTGATACGATCCCAGGCTGGACCCAGGTCAAAAGCCCCAGTTCCTCTCTGACAAATAACCAAGAAACAGAAAAAGGAGTCAAATGATAAGAACACCTATCCAGCAAGTACAAGACCTCGAATTCTTACCCTAGGCAGCTTTGAATGGATGAATAAGTGAATGAATGATAAAAACTGCCCAGCAGCAACCTTTTTATCTTTCCTCATTTCAAAATATTCCAATAAACTTCAAATGTAGGTAGGTTAAGATACCCTTTGCTTTCCTATAATTACACAAAAAAACTAATGTATGTTTTATACAATCATATAAAAATATGCATTTGTGGTTCCCAAATAGCTCCCAAAACACCTGGCTGGCATCCTAATTTCAGGATTGGGGCTTGGCAGCTCAGCTTTGCCTCATGATTAAAGACAGTCATAAAAATGAACAAGTGTCTTTAATCTCCCTGGAGGGTGGAGAGAGACATCCATGCCAAAAGAATTCACATTTTTGGATCATTTTGGTTTGCACTAGATAAATGATATCTTTCAAATCTAGAGTACACAGTAGCCTTACTGTTTATTTCCATTTTAGGGGAATTACACCAGTAGAATGAAGTTAGGTAATTGTCCTAAGGCAGTGGAAGAATCTGATTCTTGGCAGAAAGAGCCTCCTCATAATTCCTGGAGAATCTCTGAATACTTCATAATGACCTTAACATTTAAGGCTTAGCCCAGCCTTAACATTTAAAAAATTGTGATTTTTTTTTTCTGCTGAACAGGCAACCCTAAACCAATGAATAACTTGTACATGTAAGTGATCTCTGGAGACACCTGCCCAAGACAGGTGGTTTGATGGCTTTAGAAATTCCCTTCCTTTCCTGTACCACCAAAAGGGATTTCCCTCCCTTCTCTGCATTGGAGAGCATCCTGATCTGCCTTCCTAGCACCTTCTGCTTTTAGCTTGGAAGCTCAGGATGGGAATTTGGTCCTATGTACAGGTGAGGAGACTCAAAAAGAGAGAAAACAGTCCCAGACAGCCCTATCACATCTGCTGTCAATAGGTGGCAAACTCACTTCCCTGGTAGACACCAAACAGACATACAGGTCCCTAGGAAAAGTCTAGAAATTAGCCGGACCTTGACCATCTAGGCCAAATAACCCTAACCTATTCTCTTTCCTCAGAAACAAGGGAAGGGAGAAATGTCTGCTATATTTTTCAATGCAATGGCCCAAGAAAGAGAGAACTTCAGAAGCCATCAGGCCATCTCTATGTATTCAAACACACCAAAAAAAATGTGACCAGGAAAAAATGCTAAGGATGGAAATTTGCTTAAAAGAGAACCATGTATAGCTCTGGGATAGAAGCTCCGAACACTGAGTCTTCCCCTCATGACCTTGTCATCCCTCCCTATCAGCATGTGAGGCACATTGGGAGTGACAAGAAGAGCTTCTCCAGGCAGCAGTGGCAGGTCAGTCGTGCTTTACCTGTATGTGTACAAGAAAACCCCATGTGCACTTCAAGTAATCATCTTGCAAGTTTGTGAGCATGTTAATTGGTGAATAGTAGAAACTGCCTTGACTCAAATCATAAAATAGAAGCTACCCAACGCTTCTTTCATATCAAAAAACAGTTAAAATGATAGATACATTTGACGCCAATTTAATATGATCGTAAAAACCTTTTGAGTAAAAGTCATGAAAATGAATCTAATTTTAGAAAATTCATTTTAAGACTGCTTTCCAAAGTCTACATTTCCAAGTACACAGGAGACAGTCCTTATTCCTGATAATTCTGAAATAAAACTCTAAAAGCTGAAGCTATGCATAATTTATTTTTAGTTTTATATATTCTTTAAGAAATTTACTTAAGGCCATATTTGCTTGAGGTAAAGACAGGGCACTAAGAGGAATAAAGTAGTTTAGCTTTAATTATTAACGAAACACTTGAAAAGAACATTGATTCTTTCAAGATTCTGCAGATAAGATGATCACAAAAGAATACCAGAAGAAATGTAAGAATTATGATTTAAAAATTTATTCTATCAATCACAGAATTAGTTATTCTAGCAGTCCTTTCTCCCAAATATGTGTGTGCATTTTCTTGATCATTAATTTTATTTTTCTTCACAAAACACCAATAATTAGTATATTTATGGTCAGGTCAATTTGTTTAAAAATTACAACTCAGTTGAAGAAAATGTGTTTTGAAATATGAATGGCTTTTTAGAAGTTGAACTGTGGGAATCTGGTTGGATTTATTTTTAATTTACAGGTATTGACCCTGAAACAATTGAGCTAAATTACACCAAGATAAAGATAATCTCTAGGTGGGAAGGAACAAATGCGCAATGAGGGCTCTGAATGTTTCCTGATTTGTCTCTTCAAAGCACAGTCCAAGAGGTGATATGTAGATCACTTTTCCTAATGGTTGATAATGCTGAAATGTGATAATCCAACCACCCCCACGTTTAGGGCAATAGGGCTGAATTCCATGTGTACCTCTCTAATCATAGCTAAGAATCTGATAAATAGAAAATGGATCTTTACCCCCACAGACTTCATTCTCAGAAGCTTTATCGCAAATATGCACACATAACAAAAAATGCTTTGGATTCCACAGCCAAGTGCTCAGATGGCAAGTTCAGAGTTAGGATATAAGTAGAAGAAAAGGAAAAAGTGAGACATATGACCCACTCAACCTGCCTACCACCTCTGACCTCAAGATAAAAGTTCACCATTTTTTTCCACACTCACTAGAAACAATCACAAGGAGAATCTGGACACAACAGGCAACAACACTTCCTAAAGACTGCCCAAGATTTAAGTACCACCCAAAAATACACATAGACCCACTAAAACCTGTCATCACAACAATGGTAGGATTACTCACCATAGGAGGAAATTCCATATGGCTGTCCTGGCTGTGGGTACGTGGCGTAGGCCGTGGCTTGCTGCATTCCTGTGGTAAACTGTGTTTGCCCATATGCAGCCATAGTTTGTGAGGAAGGGGTAGGGAGAATATGTGGGTATGGTCTGCTATTTGTCAGAAATGACAGAAAATAGAAAGCCCATGCATTAGATGGAAACATGCAAGGTAACCAATTAATAACCACATCACAAATTCCAGTTAAAAGAGTGTATCTTCAAAGTAAAACTTTCGAAATTGAATAGACAAAGCATCAAATTGCTTCAGGATCTCAACAAATGATGCTTAAAATAAATGTGCACAAATACATGTAAGCCTTTATAAAATGCACTTTTGTTTAATCGGGATGTAACATGTGGGTACAGACATGACTTAAAATGAGGTACAACTCTACTCAAAAAAGTTATTTATTGACTAAGAGAAAGTACATCTTACTTGGAAGGATAAATCTGCGGTGGAGAGAACTGATGAGCTGCCCTTGGACTGAAGCTGCTGCTTCCGATTGCTGAGAAGAGAAAACAAAGCAAAACAAAAAGACAAGTATTCAGTACTACAAGAAACTGAATAAATATGCGGAGAAGAGTGGTATATTAGGAACTAGATTGGTGACTCACAGAATTGGCCATTTCATATGATTCTACCCAACAGAAAGTTAAACTGAAAAAGCAAATCTATAGGACTGGATCGAGTGGCACTCATTTTCAATGATCTCTTAGAAAATATAGGCATAGCCTTAAATACCTGTCAGCTTGCTGAGATGGTTTTTACAGTGGCAATACTTTAGGAGAACCAGGAGTTCTGGCTCCAGTCTGGAAAGCCAGGCTAAAAGGGGTAGTATGGACCTGAATTGCAGGGTTGGGCACTGTGTACTGTGAAAGGTCATCTGATCTATTGTCTGTGCTCAATGGGAACACACAAACCCCAGCCTGGATTACCAAGAAACGTGGGCTAATCTTCTCTCAGGTGAATGGAAATAGGATAGATCTTCATTTGCCAGCATTGATTTAGCAATGTGTTTTAGTAAAAAAAAAAAAAATGCATTCCTATACTCTCTTAAATTACTCAAGTTGCAGGCTAAGCCTGTTTTTTCTTGTGCTGATCTGTGCTCCTTTGCCTTCTATTTATGTGTTTAACTTCAATGTTCAAGTAAAAAAGCTTTTTATTTTCTTTCAGAACGTTTTTAAGCATTCAAGCAGAACTTAATTTCTTTTCATCAGTTTTACTTGATTCACTGTGTTTCAGAAGGGTATTAAAATCCTATAAACTGCTCATTCACTCTCATTCTGAGTTAGAAAGAAATACCTCTTTTTAACTAGCATAAAGCTTTAAAATGCTAGTTTTCAAATTTGGCTGATACGACAAAATAACTATATAGACTGTCTACAATCTACATTTCCTTTTTTACAAGTGTGTATAAATATACAACAGCATACATATTTATATTTGGGTGTATATATTTATGTGTGGGCATGTGTGTATATATATATATATATATACTTATACATATATATGGTGTGTGTTTCTGTTGGTAATATATGTGTCGTGTGTGTATTATGTAATTTCTCCTTAAACTCCCTGATTTCTACCTGTCTAATATACATATTCTTTGGGTTTAATTAATTAAACATGCAGTATATTTTCTTCTTGTATTAATAATCACTGTGCTCAGAGCTCTGTGGTTTACTTCGTGTATTCTATATTAAAATGTAGACATAAAGTTTTATGCAAAGTGTTATATTTTTTCCAGTTGTTACAGCAGTGAATTTGCACTTCCCACAGTGGACTTTTCTAGCTTGTGTTATAGAGGACAATGGCAGAGTTAGGACTGAATCTTAAAACCCATAATGAATCCTTCCTGAGTAAAGCAAACACAGCAGTCTCACCAAGGAATGACACAGGTATAGATGAACCCTATGCTTGTAAACTGCCAGGCTTCCACCATCTATCAGGCTGTCAGCCTGGCAGAGATGGATGGCAGCTACATTAAAGAGGTGGCTGGGAAGTCACCATACTCTGGGAAGTCACTATACTCTGGAAGATATTCATCACACCTTGGCTGCAGGCACCATTGTGGATGCTGCAGAGGAAAACAGGCAGAGACAAGTTCTGGCCTCCCCACCTGGGATGACTGATGCATAAATAGCTGGAGAAGGACTGTGAGGTGCTAGCATATAGCAGGGAGGGATTAGGAGAGAATACTGGGACTAGGGAAATTACCTTTTGCCCAGACCACCTGCAAATCCCTGGTAACCTAAAACAAGGCAAAAGGCAAAGTGGATTTATCCACTGGCCTGGACAATTGTAATAAAACAAAATAACGTTTGCTAGACACTGGTAGCTTAAAACTGTAATCCTAGCTACTCTGGAGGCTGAGATCTAAGGATTGTGGTTCAAAGTCAGCCCAGGCAGGAAAATCCCATAAAACTCTTATTTCCAATTAACTACCAAAACCTGGAACTAGAGCCATGTATGGCTCAAGTGGCATAATACCAGCCTTGAGTGAAAAACCTAAGGGGCAGTGCCCAGGTCTAGAGTTCAAGCTCCAGTACAACTACCAAATAAATAAATAAATAAATAAATAGACAAATAAACAAATAACTGTTTAAAAGTTAAATATTGGAAACCACCTGATGATAGAAGTCACAGAAATCCTTTCATTCTTTTCTAGGTCCATACCTATATTTTTCAACTTGCATGTCATGGCTCATATGTAGAAAGAAAAAAAAAAACCCTTCTATTTAACAGGTTACACCTAGAAATTTTTACAAAGAAAACAACAGAAGGTGTCAGGATTATTTATCATATGAAGTGAGATATGTTGTATTAAGCTTGGATTTAGAGTACAGTACCTGTGTATGTAAACTACTGAGAATGGAAACTAATCACAGGATCTGAAATCAGAATTGGACACCAGCTCGGATTGAAATCCTAACTCTCCTCTATAGTTTCAGTTAGGTTATTCTAAGACTCTTTATGCCCTCCTACAAAATGATCGTAATGACAATGACTAGCCTTCGAGAACTGCTGTGAAGATCAAACGATACAATTAACATTAGGTGATTAACATTTGTATTTTTAGAATGTTTATAGTAATAAATATAACTGTCTCAAATTCCTACCATCACTGCTCTTAAATTTGCTCTTCCCATCATTTTTTTTTGCTCCTCCCATCATTTTCCCATCATTTGCTTTTCCCATTAAATTTGCTACTTTGTCCAATAAACATCATTACCACTCACTCTCAGAAAAATGCTCGGGGGGTAGGCTTGTCTCCCCGTTTTACATACAAGGAATTCAGGGTTCAAAGAAGTAACACATTTAAGCAAACAAATGGGAAAGTTTGTATTTGAACCCAGATTTTAATCTTCCTATCAAAATATACTATCTGCAATCTTCTGTACTGAATACTAGAAACTTTGTCCTTACCGAACTTCCTCCTTCTATTTCATGACTTATGAAATTCATTCATTCATTCACCTATCCCAAATCTAGAAATTGTCCATTGGTTCATACATTGAGTACATGTTCCATCCTTCTTCTGGGAACTCCAGCTTTGTGCAGGTCCTTATTAGAGATCATCTGGACAACTGCAGTAGTCATGTGACTGCTTTTTCTTTGCTCTATCCAGGGTCAACCACCCACTCATTTCTGCTACCACAGACTACTTTTATTAAGTGAAATGTTTCCACTGCTATTCACAATCTTTTGATTGTTCAAATGACCTTAAGATAAATTCCAGATTAACTGGCAGAGTATACACAGAGATTTGGTATTTTGTGCCCCCATCTCTTTCTTTGCAAGATGCCTGTACATGTCACATCTTCTTATATCTATCTGCCTTGGTTGTTTTTGCACTATACAATTCTGCCTTGTATTGCTTTTCTTCCCTCTGCCTCAGTACTACTTCTCCAGGAAACAAGCATCACCTTCTCTTCACATTAATGTCTTCCTTCCCTGAACTGCCCAGGCATATTTCAGCCATTTATCTCTGCTAACCATGAGATTCAGGGATCAGGGGTTTCCTTTGATTTCTACCATGTGATAGGACTTGGATCCTGATAACTAAGCAAACAATAATATTTGTGTGATAAGACCATGAAATTTAGATCTCTTAGCAATGTAGCTTTTTAAAGGTATAATGGAGTGAAGCAGTTTGATTATTTGAGGTTACTCATGAGCCTATAGAATAAACTTGACCCAGTCTTCAGCACTATAAATTGGAGTAAACAGTATTTCCTATAAAATAAGTGTAAAGAACCTCTGATGTGGTCTTGCTGTTTCATCAACCGAATGCAACCTAAAATTAATAAGCATCCCAAGGTCATAGAATAAATTCTCTCTTTTGAGACTTTTCTGAACTGTATTTTGGGTAGCTTTCAATCAAACATCTACATTGTCTATTTCAAGTAGTCTTTATTTAGTAGCCTAATACATCCATGAAACAATAACTCAGTAATTTAGATTAATTTCAGTTTCCTGGAACAGAATAACATAAAGCAAAGGAAATGCTTCTTCATCAACTATCTCAATAAATTATCATTTTCACCTTCCACATTGGACGTCTTGGGCACATAAGGATAAGCAATAATATCTCCTTATCTGTTGTAGCACATTTTCAATTATTCCCTTTTTTCTTGTCCTTCTAACACATGATGAAACACCCCAGCTCTTGTTGGGGGCATGTTCTCATTCACGCCTCATCTATGTCCACACCCCTCAGACAAGCACCTCTTCTAGACAATGTCCACAGGCCTAGAAGCCTGTTTTGACTCTTCTTTTTCCTTCACACTCATGTACCTGTTCATCATAAATGCTGTCACTTCTCCATTCAAAATATACTCCAAATCTGTCAGTTTCTCACTTCTTATCCATTATTGTCTTCCTGTCCCCACAAAGAGGCATCCAGAAAATGTACCTTTCATGTCTCCACTGCAAGATTGAAGGAATGAGCCCAACCACCATACTCTAGAAAAACCTATCCACACAAGAGTGTCCCATTTCTCTGTCTTCTTTTCCTTTTCTCTAACATAATCCTGCCACATTTAATCTTGCCTCCGTGGCACTTCTAGGAGAATATGAATTAATAGTCATCTATTTTTGAGCCATATAAATATTCCTTCTCTCCTTATCCCCAGTCTTTCCGTGCAATGGAAATTATAACAAGCCACAACCCACAGAACTCCAAGCGACTTTGTTATCCTTAACCAAAAAGTATTTCCTCAGTTTATCAGGATCATTGCTCAGCTAGCCCCTTATCACCAACTTAAATAAGAACTCCAATCAGCATCCATTTGTACTTCCCATGGATTATTTATATGTACCTAGACTCACGATTTACCTGTGTATTATCTGTCCTTGCTATAAAAATGAAAGCTTCAACAGGGTAGGGACTTTTCCCACATTTTTACTGCTAGATTCTCACTGGCAAGAAAATTGCTTGGTGTATAGTATGTGTTCAACAAATGACTTGAATGAATGAATCAGATTCACAAGTTTACCTTTTTGTGTGTGCCAGTCCTTGGGCTTGAACTCAGAGGGGTATTGGCACTGTCCCCTGACTTTCTTGTTCAACATTGGTGCTCTACCCTTTGAGCCACAGCATTATTTCCTGCTTTTGGGTGATCAATTGGAGTAAGAGTCTCACAGACTTTCCTTTCAGGGTTACCTTCCTGGAACCTGGAGCCTCAAATCTGTCTCCTGAGTAGTTAGGCTTACAGGCAGGAGCCAGCAGTGTCTGACTTAAAGTGACCTTTTTATAACCAAATTAAAACTATACCCTATTTGTCATACATTATTTGTTTTCCTCCAGAAGCATGCTCATTTATATTTTTCTTTTTCAAATACCCCCAGATGGAGAGATGTAAAAGGCAATAAGAGAATATCCATCTCCATAGGTCTCTGTGCTTCCTATACCTTCATCCAACTCACCAGGCCTTTTCAATTCTTTCCTCTCATGAAGAGATTCAATTTGTGGAAAACAGATTCTTTCTATATTCAGCCATTTCATCTTTATTATCTTACTACCTTCATCTGGCCCCTTTCCTAAGACCCTTTGCTTCTCCTGCATATCTTTTCGAGCTAAAGGGTACACACCATCTCAGATTCCAGATATCACAAAACTCCCAGAAAACACCTTCATTGCTATTTCTCTGGCTTTCTGTTTTCCTGTGCTTTCATGAGGACACTTCCATGAAGGATCCACCTCCTGGATAAAAACTTGGATATATCTAAAACTTCAGTGACTGGTTATATCTTCTGATGAGTCCTAACTCAATCCTGGATTGTATATATAATACTTTTCTCATTCAGTCTAGATCTTTAGCTCTGACTTCCAACGTCAACTACCAGATTCAGCGACATATTCTGACCCTAATGCCTCTCCATGACTCAATCCACAAGGATACTGGCCAACTCATTCATTAACTTAGTAAGTTAACTTATTCATTAACTTATTGAGTCCCCCTTCAGTGGACTCAATGCCATTACAGCCATTGGCACTACAAGTGTGAATATGAGTATTCTTACAGGGCATAGAAGGAAGACAAACACACACACACACACACACACACACACACACACACACACACATACTTCAAAAGTAGTGAGATAAAGGCTGAGGAAAAGGCTTGCAGAGAACTGTACAAGTTTTGGAATAAAGGAATATCTTTTTTCTACAATATTTTCATTCTCTAGCAACATATGAAAATACAAGACTCTTGACACTTTTATTACCTTTCAAAGTTATGGGGCATTATTTTCTCTTCCTAGCCTATATACATGGATCATGATTTTAAACTATTTTAAAGGAGTCCTTAATTTCTCACCTTTACTTTCTTTCATACCTTGTCTAGCATGTTCTTTACTCTGGATGGCTGGATGTCTTTTTATCTAGGTTGCTAAGCCCTTGTAGAGAAAGAGAATTCACCATAAAAGACCCTATGTTTAATCTCTTCAACTTTGTTTGGACCTTTGTTTCTCCTGTCAAACATCTTCCATATTTCTAAGCAGCTTCAGGCTTTGTCATGCTCCATAGCATTTATTTCAATCTCCACCTACCATTTAGGCTCACAAGCTTATCACCACTTTCATTCTGAATCAGTTCAGAGGAAAATGTAGAAGCACCACTCTTTCATCAATCTAGGAAAGCAAAACCAGTAGTAATGACCCCAGGTCACATACCCTGTGGCTATTGTCATCTCTCATGGAATGTCCAGTTGTCTCACTCCCTAAATCTACATGTGTTTTTCCCCTGCTTTATTACTTCATTTCTTTAGTTATTTATTGTGCTATGGTGTGTGTATGTGTGGGGGGGGGGGTGAGAAGAGAGAAAGAGGGAGGGGGAGGGAGAGAGATATCTGGAGCTTGAAGGAGGGGCGTGGGAGTGTCCCAGGGCTTGAACTCAAGGCCTGGGACACCCTTGAGCCAGAGCTTCACTATAAGTTTTGGTTAACTGAAGATAAGAATCCTGAGGTGGTGGTTTGTGTGGTTTGGGGATGAGAGAGTATAAAATAGGAGAAAAATGTGGGAGCAGGTAACAATGTTCAAGAAGAAATGTACTCATCACTGTAATTACTATGTAACTGTAACCCTCCTGTACATCACCTTGACAATAGAATTAAAGAAAAAAAGTCCCACGAACTTTCCTGCTGAGGTTGACTTCAAACTCTGACCCCTTAGCTCTCAGTCATCTAAGTAGCTAGGATTATAGGTGTGAGCTACCCAATTCCTGGCCCTCCTCCTTTTAAAAAATGGAGTGTAAGCATTTACTCTAAGAGAACTTTCATGATCAGCTCACCCCAGCCTGGTCTTAAGGATGACATTATCAAACTATCGTATATCCACCAAATTAGGTCTCAAACTGGGACAGTTATCGTATTATTCATGAATTCATAATATCACCAAGCACACATCCTGAGGTAAGTTCTAGTAACATTTTATAAAAGAACAAATGGATATACTGTGGCTTGCTATCTTCTTACTGCCTTGATCTTATTATCATATCAAAATTTGCATTTGCATTTCATTATACTCCAAAATATAATCCCTTTTACTTGTAAATCAACTGAGAGCTAGATTATCGGTCATAGGTTTATGAAGATATGGTACTTCTGGCTGAAAGGTACAAACACAGAAAATATATGAAAAAGATTAATCTTTTAAGAGTTATCTTGGGCCAGGAGTTTAGCCTAGTGGTAGAGTGCTTGCCTAGCATGCACAAAGACCCGGGTTCGATTCCTCAGCACCACATACATTGAAAAAAGCTGGAAGTGGTGCTGAGGCTCAAGAGGTAGAGTGCTAAGCCTTGAGAAAGTCCAAGGACAGTGCTCAGGCCCTGAGGCCAGGCCCAGGACTGGCAAAAAAAAGAGTTATCTCTACTGGAAGTAATATTTTAGTGAAAGAGTCCAATCTGGGTAACTCACAATAATGCAAAACCTCTTTCTCACAGCAAGTTAATTACATCAACAGTTTCTTATCATTATGACAGAGGAAAAACTTGGATATTTTGTTTGCTAGGGTTAGATTTTTATTAATATGAAAAATTAAACAAAGGACTTAAAACTTCTGTTTACATGAGACATACTAGCGAAGATGGGCTTGTAAATCTGTTTAGAGTGCACTGGGAGCAAAATAGTGCTTATCCAAATTTGCTGTATTAGGAAAAATAATTTTCACAATAAAAGAAAAGAGCACATAAATATAATTTAGTAGATGAAAGAACAAGCCAGGCACTGGTGGTTCACATCGATAATTCTAGCTACTCAGGTGGTTGAGATTTGAGGATCCTCAGAAGAAAAGTCTGTGAGACTCTCAGCTCCAATTAAGCAGCAGACAGCTGGACTGGAAATACCGCTCAAGTTTAGAGAAATACCTAGCAACAGTGCAAGATCCTGACTTGAAGTTCTAGTAGAGGCACAGCAAAGTTCTTTTACCTCCTTCATTGGATAGCAACTCTTTTTTTTTTTTCCCCTTTAATTGTCAATCATGGGGCTTGAACTCTGGGACTGAGCATTGTTCCTGAGCTCTTCAGGTAAGCTACTGCCCTTCCCCTAGAGCTACAGTGCCACTTCCAGTTTCCTGGTGATCAATTGGAGATAAGAGGAGTCTTACAGAGGTTAGTGCTCAGGCTGGCTTTGAACTGCAGTCCTCGGATCTCAGCCTCCTGAGTAGCCAGGATTACAGGCATGAGCCGCCAGCATTGGAAGACAGCAATTTTCTTGTCATTGTTGTTGGTTGTGGGGCTTGAACTAATAGCCTTTACACTGTCCCTGAGTTCTTTTACTCAAGGCTAGAACTTTATCACTTGGAACAGTTCCACTTTCAGCTTTCTGGTAGTTAACTGGAGATAAGAGTCTCATGGACGGACTTGCCTTCCTGGGAAGGCTTTGAACTGTGACCCTCATATCTCAGCCTCCTGAGTAGATAGGCTTATAAATGTGAGCCACCAGTGCCCATTAGCTCATCATATTGAACGTGTTGTACATATACATATACATGTAGCCATGTACTCATGTATACTCTATCATGCAACTGTGTACACACATTCATATATAAAGAAATTAGGCAAAATATTTAGCACTAATATGAATATCTAATTTAATATCTCTTACCTGAACCTGAGAAATTGTCTAAAGACCCATCTGCTGTGGTTGAAGCAATTTCACTGCTGCTCATTGGCTCTGTCTTAACTACAAAATAAACATACATCATATACATAATTAATAGTTGTTTGTGAAGCTATGGTGGGAATATATAACATTCAGAATAGTGACAAGAAATTACTTTTAAAATGATCTCTTCCTATTTGCCATCAAACATTAGTATTCTTAATAGAAGCTAAAGAAAAAAATCCATTTTTTTCTAATAAGAAAATCTACTACTATAAGTTATCCTCCAGAGGCAGCAGTTTGAAATTAATTATATTCATTGTTACCATATTGTTTACAAAGTTGTTTATTAATGAATTGCATCTCTAATAATGTGATGTGTTATTTCCTAGTGTTTGTAGAAAAATCTATTATTAGTCTAACACTCAAAAGAGCAGAACAAAATAATTTGAAGTGAGGAATAAATGGAGTTTCTTAATATTAGCAAATTTCCACAATGCTCCCGAGTAGGGGTATGCACATGTACACACCACACACGTGCACACATATACACACACACACACATACACACATACAAACACACCCATTCCTCCCATACCCTCAAGTTATCCAGCATAGTTTAGAGAGAGTTGGTAATTTAATAGATATTGTAGTCAAGCCATACCTGATTGCTAGCTCATCAGATGTACATATCATATATACGATTTGGGAATTGAGAAATAACTTTTTGAGTTATGGAACTAACTTTCTGAGTTATAGAATTAACTTTTTGAGTTATGAGGCTATGGAGCTCTTCAAAGCAATCTACTTCCTTGAGAGGGTGACAGAATTACTCTACTGTACCAAACAGATCAACCATGGTACATTAGAACATTTGCCTTTTTCTGTCTCCTTCACTTCAGATTTTATTTTTTAATGAAGAGCTAGCACTACTATTCTCCCTAGCAACTTCAAATGAAGTGCCATCATTGGAATTTGCTTAGCTCACTTTGTGAAAGTTACTTATTCCCTACTGCCAGATTTTTGTAACAAGTGCAGTATTATTTCAAAGTCAACTAAAAAAAATATTTCCATAATGAATTCCCCAACAAGAGAACATTCCAGTGGGTTGCCTCCAGTAAGTGAGTAAAGATGACAGAAACAAGCATGGCTCTTTTCACAGCACCACCAATCTGAGAACCACCAGAAGACAGATGCATATAATTCATGAATCCCAATGTATTCTTCCAATGCATAATAAGTTTTTAAAAGAAGCATTTTAAATAGGTGCATTGGATAGCCACTTTCAAAAAAATTACTTAGAAGGTTTCTAAATGAGCTTGGAGAGGAAATAGTGAGGCTAACAGAAATCAGCTTGCCTGCTTGCAGGTAGAACACACAAGAGTGAAACTTTTCTGGCAGTTGTTAGGTTAGAAGTCTAGTTGATGTTGATCAGTTCTGACATAAACCTGTATCTCCCTTCTCACTCCAGCTACTTAATCTCTGCTCTTCAAAATCTAATTACATCGATCGCTTAATATTAAGTGAGGTAAGCCAGACCCAGAGAAACATAGGTTGCATGGTTTTCTGCATTTGTGGTAGCTAGAAAGTGCTTAGAAATCTACACTGGGCGGGAAGCAAGTGGTTACAAATGAATTTACCAAAGTGACTCTATGGAGAGTGTAAATCACCTAGTAAAATAAGTGCTAGTACTTGTAAGAGGGAAGGATGGATGCAAAAAGGAGAGGAGTAAAAAAATAAAGAGGTGAAGGGAGGAGAATGCAGGCAATAATCCATTGTAAAAGACAAAAGGTTGGTATGATCTGAAGAGAAACCAGAATGTAAGAACTCTTTGTATATACCATAGAATTGAAAGACACAAAGGTAGAGGTGGGTCAAAACAGGGTGAAGATATTGAAATTATGACACTTCACGATGCATTATACATATAAATTGCTTTGTTAAATGCCAATAAAGGAAAAGGGTCGGTGAAGAAGGGTGGGTGGTACTTTTGGAAAAGGTGACATTGTGCAAGATGTACTGTATTCATGAACTTGGTTAAATGGCAACTCCTTTGTACAACTACTTAAGGATCCTAAAAATATGTTTTAAATCCTACTTATGCAATCATAGCTTTAGGGGAGCTTAGTGCACTTTCTGTTTCCTTCTCAGTTATGTCACACCAAACTAATGTTAAAAAGAACTTTTATACCCTAGATTCCTCTCTCCCTCTCTCCCTCTCTCCCTCTCTCCCTCTCTCCCTTTCTCCCCCCCCCTCTCTCTCTCCCCCCCCAACCTCTCTCATCAGTTGTGAGGTTTGAACTCAGGACCTCAACGCTGTCCCTGAGCTCTTTTGCTCAAGGATAACATCAAAGTGCTAGTGCTTTAGCACTTTGAGCCATAGCACCACTTCCAGTTTTCTGGTGGTTAATTGGAGATAAGAGTCTCATGGGGACTTTTCTGCCTCAGATGGCTTCAAACCATGATCCTCAGATCCCAGCCTCGTGAGTAGCTATGATTACAGGCAGAAGCCACTAGCACCAGGCTACAGATACTAGAGTTAAGCCTTTTAGACAGCTCTCCAGGTAGGTCTCAAAATTAGCTCATGAAATCCTTACTCAGGCACTGTATTTGTAATTCACATGTAAAAATGGAAAATGGGACAGGGGGGGGGGGGCGGGGTGTTCCAGTATGGCTGAGTAGGCAACATCCCAAAGTTAGAAAGACAATAGAAAAAAATAGGTGTGTTTTTAACTCCCAGGCTAACGACCCCAGCTTAAAGAAATGGCAATAAGTGGCATTTTCCAGTATTCAGACCAGCAGTCAATATTTAGAGCTAGAGCAAGGCAACGAGGGCGCCATGCCACACTGACGGTGGATCGGTACATAGAAAACCCCTACCAGTCCCAACTAACTGGGAAACTCATCACAGCCAGTCCACTGAACTTGAAGAAAGACCTCAAGTAGAAATTCTTACTCAGGGAGAAATGTAGAAGGAATTTTTCTACTGCACAGAGTATAGCTATTTGCCAAATCTAAGGTTTGTGATACTTCACTCTTGACTATATAGTTACTTATGAAAGCTTATCTACAACACAGCCCTTCTATTCCTGGTCCCTAAAATTGACATCTCTTAATCAAATGCAACTTTCATTCCCAAGAAGCACACATCTAAGTATACTTGAAACCCATTAAATCTAGGCAAAAAGAATACAAAGGAAGGGAAGATGATACTTCTCTATTAGGTCCTAAGTTCAGGGCCATTTGTCATTGTTCACATCCACCCATCTCTACACTAAGGAATAAAGATTCCCAATGAATCCAATTTTTAACAAGGCTCTCTGTCAAAGGGAAGAGGATGTCCATAAAGTCACTACCAGGACAGTCGTGATCATATCAGGTAGTGTAATTGAATACATCTATCACCAGGGACTTGATGCTAAAAAAGACTAGAGAGTTATTGTAATGTAAAATAGTTTCTGAACTGAAGCCAAAGAAAGAACAGTTATTACCTCTGGCTTTATTGTGGCCAAGTATATACCTACAGGAGGATTAAAAGACAAGAATTATCTTTAGCCACCAAAATGTTCCCCATTCCTTCCCACATGTGAGAGCACATTTATCAACAGGCTGACATAACAGGGTGCCTCTCTAAGGCCCTGACTTTAAGAACAGTTTAATAAACAAAACTCAGATTTTTATGTCATAGGTATTTAAGGAGCTGTAACGTTTGAGAACAATTAGCCATCTAAGACACCTGTCTGAAAAATGAAATATAGCTGATCTGTTATCCTCTAGCTATAAGATTACATCTACCATAGTTCTTTCAGTCACATGACTCTGGCCCACTAGAAAATAGTTATATTTTCTCTTTCTCTCTTTCTTTTCTGTTATTTGTGAGGCTGAAAAACAAGGCCAAGGCGCTATTCCTAAGCTCTTTTGCTTAAAACTCTATCACTTTGAGCGATTCAGCCACTTGTGTTGTTTGGTTTTGGAGATAAGAGCCTTCAGGGACTTTTCTGGCTGGACTAGCTTTGAACTACAATCCTTAAATCTCAGCCTCCTGAATAGCTAGGATTATAGGCACAAGCCACAGGGCATCTAGCCTTTTTTGCTTTTTCAACCATTTCAAGTTTCCAATCTTCCTTCTGATTCCCAAAGACCTTACAAAAACTTCACAAGTTCTACTTGGTCCCTTCACCAAAATTTTAAATGAGGGTCAACAGCTCATTGAAGCTGTGGAGAACACTCATGATACCACGAGACAAGCAGTCAGTACATTTTATTATATTTCTCTCTACAGATTACCAGAGCAGTTAAAACAAATTCACCACAAAAGGAATAGCTCTGCTCGCTGGACTGAGAGCCAGCCTGTACTTAGAATGCTTTATATAAATGGCAATGGCCTCAAGGTCACCCAGTCCTCCTCAGCCAGTATCTAATCCTTTCAGCTTTCTCCAAGCATAGTAGTATAGTTTGCCTTTGCTTGGAATAAATTCAGTCTTTTTTCCAACTTTGTTCCCTGCTCACTGTAATGCTCAGGATCTTCAGGTACTCAGTTGAACATACATTTCTCTATTACGCATGATTCTGTCTTGTCTTCTGCCTCAATGAGATCTTCAATTCAGTTTGGCTTTCTAAATGGTGCAGTTACACCACTGCCTACAATGGCATTACCTACAAAACAAAATGAAACTGAACGCTACCATTGATTCATTCTTCAATTCTGACAATCATGCTCTTAATGCTCATCGTAACATCTTGTCTTTCCAAGTCCTTATCCATTCTCAGACTATGGCCCTACTTTCTGCCCCTGACTGTTATGGATAGGCCTTACTCTATCTGCTGTTTAAAGTCATTTCCCTAAGCATCTGTCCTTCAAACTGTATTCTCATATATTCACCCTTAAGATGCTTTCTAGGATGTTTGACTATGGTAGAGTAGGTAACAATTTGCCTACTGAGTGAGTCTCTCACTTGAATCTTCCTTCTACTTAGAAACACAGATAATCCTCCCCTTGTCTTACATCCTTAAGTGAAGTGCTTGGGATTGAGCCCGAGACCTCAAGCATGCTAGGCCAGTACTCTACCACTGATTTGTGCTCTCAATCCCACACATAATTTGTAATGTGTTCTCTTAAGTGTGATACCCTTCCATCTGGCTTCTGTGTCATCAAGTTTCTTGGACATTTGCCTTCAAATTTCTCTCTGATACCATGAACTTGCCCCTTTTCTCTTCATGACCCCCCATTGCTTTTTTGACTCATCTGTTGTATCAGCCCTTTAAAATTTTTGGTTTTTTTTTTTTTACTAATAATCTTTTCCCATTCTAGTCTTTTCTCAATTTTGATTTTCTTAAATTCTTCTAAAGAGTAAACCTTTCTCCCTCAGTTTTTCATGGTTCATTAATTCAACACAATAGTTCCTCCTCTTCCACATATATCTGTATTTACTTTATTTTTTCCCCTTTGCCTACTTTATGGACCCATAATTCTACCACCTCCATGTCAATTGAATTCTTCTTTTTTTTTAATGATCATCATTTTTTATTGTAATTAGTAAAAGGGTTACATGATATTTGCCAGATAGAAGGTGCATTAATTCACGTACATTGATACCCTTTCACATGTCTTGGTACCCGTTTCCCTCCCCCCCCATGAATTCTTTTTTAATAATAATTTATCTTTGTCGTAGCTTTAAAGTAAATAACCTTTTTCCATAGAATGCTAAATCTTCATTGGTATGGACCTTTTTTATGGAGACCAATCTTAACATCTCAAGGTGCAACCCTTTGCAATATCCTTGCCTGTAAAGGGTTAAACCCAACCTTCCTAAACATTAATCCCTCTGAAGGGACTTCTTTTTTGTTCTTTCTTTTTTATCCTTTCTTCCTCCTTCCCTTCCTTCCTTCCTTCCTTCCTTCCTTCCTTCCTTCCTTCCTTCCTTCCTGCCTGCCTGCCTGCCTGCCTGCCTGCCTGCCTGCCTGCCTGCCTGCCTGCCTGCCTGCCTGCGTGCCTCCTTGCCTGCCTGCCTGCCTGCCTGCCTGCCTGCCTTCCTTTTTTGTTTGTTTTGTTTAATGGTATCAGTCAGGTAGACTGAAAAGTGTCTTTTATCTCAGTCTCTTCTGCCTTCTCTTTCCTCAGACCCTACTGGAAGTGCTTGTTTAGACTTCAAATGTCCCCCACAGGACTCTGTAGAAAAGACTTGATTCTCAGAGCTGTTTGAGATGTTGTAAGATCTCATAAAGGGGGTACTCATGGAGTTGTTGGGGTTTTGCCTTCAAGGAAGACTGTGAAACCTGGCCTCTTTCTTTCCTTTTCTTCCATGTCTCAGCCTTAAGATAAGTCTGTTTGCTTTGCCACATGTTCCAGTGACAATGTTCTGCTTCAGCAGGCTAACCAAGCATGGTCCAACACCTCAAAGGCATATGTCAAAATAAACTTGGTTTTCTTCATAAGTTCATTGTCTCCAGTGTTGATTACAGTGAGAGAAAGATGACTAATACATCAAATCTATAACTTCTACCAAATTCATATTCATGTCATTTTTATAAAATTTCATGGACACTTATTACAGTAAACTGCATGTCCCTAAATACACATTTAAGATAAACTGCCCTGATAAGATGTTACTGCATCCTTCAGTCTAGGATTCTTCAATCCTTCAATGCCTTACTCTCTGACATTACATATTACAAAAAAATTTACACGACTGCATCATACACATCAAATTTAAACCTAAAACACCATATTTTGTTCAATCATTCCTGATGTATTTTCAGATGTATTTTTGTTTTTCTTGAACTTTGAAGCTTCTGTGTCTCCTTTTAAATGCAAATACTTTTCTACTTTATTTTCTTTTTTATTTTTCTTTTTTAATTTTTTTTAATTTTTTATTTCAATGTATAATCTCTTAGTTGTATCTCTTTTAACGTTCAATAGATTTTTATGGTAGAATCTTTACCTTTTATGCTATTATATTTCTTTAGAATTAAGCACAATACCTGGCTCATGGTCAGAACTCTACATTTATTGAAAGGATAGATAAACTTAAAAGTGTACAATTGACTTAAAAAGCAGATTACAATTGACTTCACGCCATTAGGTATATTCTACTGGCAATTAAAAACACCGCTCAAATATAAGATGACTTCTATTCCTCTCAAATGACTACTGAGAACTTATACAGAGGTTCTTTATAAGGTATCACTTACAGGATGATACATGAAAATTAGCTAGCTTATTTTGAACAAAGTTCTATTTGGAGAAGGCATATTAGCATAAAATAATATCAACCACTGGAACTTTTGAATGTTTAGAGAGAACCCTGACTGATTTAGTAAAAACAAAGGTAAATGACTTATTGCAGATTTAATAATAATTCATATGGATGTTACCAACCAAAAGAAATATTGGACAATGCTTTGTAAAAATTCATTTAAAAATGCCTTTTCTAAAGAAACTCAGTACATAAAGTGGCTTCTATAGAACACAATAGAAAAGTACAGTGATTCAGTGTCAGGATGTGAGTTCAATGACAGTCTCTCATAAATCTAAGGAGCTTCTATATTAAACAATACGGCAAAAATTGAAATGTTTCATGTTTTAAAAAATTGCCAAATGATTTCAAACAGAAAGAAGAGAATGACTAATATTTTATATGAGATAGGAAATGAAAATAATCTTTACAAATTTACACATTTATATGCCACATGACTTAAAAAAATGTTATTGAATTACCCTCAATAGTCACTTAGCCATTTCTTCATTGAAAAATGTAAATATGTGTAGACTCGGTTTTTTAGTCTCATTTAAAAAATAAGATATCTCTTTAGGTTTGAATTGGCTCTATAGCCTGACAAAGAATTAATATTCCTCCAAGCAATAAAGTTATCTTTGTCATTAAAAAAGAGAAGAAAACATATTAGCTTTTCAAAATAGCACAGTGCGCAGTCTTATGAAAACCACATGAACAAAAGCTGACTAAACTTGAATCATGGTGCTTGAAAAACAAAATATCTTCCACAGGCTTGTGTACTGGAGCCTTAGTTATCAGTTGAGGGAGGGGCTTTTAGGAAGTGAATGGATCCTGAGAGTTGTGAACTAATCAATGGATAGATTGCTTGATGGCTTCATAATATTATAGTTTTATTAAGTATAAAGCAGGAGGTAGGAATACCTGGAAAAAATACATCACTGGGGACACAAAAAAACCACTGACCATGCACTTAAATCTCTGAAACTGAACCTGAACAAATTCTTTTCCCTTTTTCTTTCTTTTATTTTTTTGTTGTTTATTTGTTGGTTGGTGGGTTGGTGCCAATCCTAGGGCTTGAACTCTAAGTTCTTTTGTTCAAGACTTAACACTCTACTGCTTGAGACATAGTTTTACTTTTGGTTTTCCTGGTATTATAGTGGAGATGAGTCTCATAGACTTTTTTTGTGTAGGCTAGCTTTGAACCATAAAATGATTCTCAGAGCTCAGACTCCTGAGTAGCTAGGATTACAGGTGTGAGATACTGTCACCAGACAAATGCTTCCTCTTTTAAATTGCTTACATTCAGTGTTTTTATCATGGCAATAAAAGGTTAATTAACACAAATGGCCAGCGAGGAATGTTAGTCACTTTCAAAATCTGGTATTAGTAGGAAATCTTTTTATAGTAGATTTAACTAAACAGTGCCTTAGGTAAGGGTCTATGCTAGTAGTACTCTGTTTTGTAAATGGAATAATAATTGGTAAACACCGACTGTTACTTTGAAAGGGCTTTTGCAAGTCTGCTTCCTTTTTCTGTAATTCTCATTCTTGTCACACCAGCCCAGTTTCTTCATATGTAAAATCTGGACATATCATACAAGTCTCCATACTGGAGCTCATCTCTCTCCCAGTCCAATCTGTCCTTGCAGTTGATGCCAGCTTAATACTTAAAACATTTCATCATATCAATCTCTTGCTCAAAATAGTCAATGGCTTCTCTACTGGCTCTAGGATGAAGTCCAAATTCCTCAGCCTAGTATTTAGAGTGCTCCACAGTCTGGCTCCAGCAGACTCCTCCAAGCTTATCTACTATCAATTCCTTCTTTACCTAATCTAATTTCCAGTTTCGCAAACTATCCTACCTTTGTTCATACTGTTTCTTCATTTAAAATGCATTCCACATCTCAATCTTTTCAGATTCTACCCATTTCCCAACACTCAGCTCAGATTCCATGTCCTCCTTGAAGCCTGGCCAGAACATAGCAAGCTGAAGAGCTCTTTCTTCTGAATTCTGAGAGCATTTTTGTTTAGATCACTAGCTTCTAACCTTGTAGAGAATGAAATCCCCTTTCCAACACCAAAGTATTTCAGAACTCAAGTGATAACCTAGTTTTATTCTGTGGATGAGGAAAGTACATGACACAATCCCATTGAGAAACTACAGATAAAAGGTTGTTTTTGATTAAATAGAACATATCCATATTTGAAAAAGTTACACACACACAGACACACACACACACACACACACACACACACACACACACACACACACACTTGGCTTTTTAATTTTCCCATCAAACTGACAAAGATTTTTGGACAAAACATTTGTTGACATTTGGTACTAGTTGTCCAAGACCCAGTATTATTTTAAGCGAGAGACTAATAAAAGTCCTAGTCTTCATAGGTTGTTTGGAATAATATTGCTTTTTAGTTTTTGTCAAAGATTCAGAGGTTTACTTCCTCCAGCCAGGCTGTGAGCTTCATAAGGCAGAACTAATACACATTTTTCTTTGTTTGTCTTTAAGAATCTAGCAGAATTCTTTCTGCATAGTGAAAGGCAAGTAAATGTTTGCTTCTCTTTTCTCTCAATAATCTATTATAAAATTTTATCAAACATGGAAGAGTTATATAATGAACATCCATGAAATAACACCTGTTTTCAACAATGAACAGTTTATACTACTTACTTTGCTGTGTCTACACTTCAAAAAATATCTTGTGTTTCAGGAATTTCTGCAAAATCAGTTGCAGAGATAAAATATTTCCCTGAAATATTTCAACTAGAGTTCATGTTTGTTTATGGATCTTTTTTCCTTTAAGCTCAATTTATATAAATTGGAATGTACCTATTTTAAATGTGCCACTTGATGACTTCCAACAGACACATGGATTCCAAAACACAAATATTTTTAGCTTGTAACAATCATGGAAACATGAAGCAACAGAGACGAGATCCCTATTTCAATAATTTAACAATACAGCATTTTTTTCACTCCCTGCATGAGTATTATTTATATAACCTTTCAATGGATGGTAGTAACTTAAAAAGCAGTTAAACTTACTGAGCATCTCTATAACTTGGGCATTGTGCTACGCATTGTCTAAGCAAGCAGTAGCTTATATGTTCCTCACTGGCTCTATCATGTATTTGTTATGATTGTGTGTCTTCAAAGATGAAACTACAACTTCAAGATGTTAAATAGCCAACCCACATCCCATAGCTACTGTCAAATTTTTTTAATTAATTTCTTTTTTCTCAACTCACTGAAGAGTCTGAAGCCTTCTGATTATGGCTATTAATCATCCTTAATCACTTGTTCTGATACAGACCTAGACAATCAGTGAATGACACCACAGGATTGCCTGGGCATACCAGGCTACTGAGTAAAACTGGATCACTGTATGTTGCAAATTAGCAGATGGTAAAATAAACCAGTGGGAAGAGATTGGAAGCAGATGAGCTGGCTAGGACTCAGAACCTCAATCATATCAATATGGAAAAACAGTTGATTTGCCTAAAATGTAATCAATCTATCAAATGATCACTAATTTTTCCCCATCCTTCATCAACTCAGGGGAACACCAAAACAGAAATCCCACTCATACTAAGTAAAACCTAAGTAAGTACTTACTGAGTACCTGCAAAGGCTGTTTGGCAATGTGAAGGATCCAGAATAAGAGATAACATCCTTTCATCATGTAGCGACACTATAGCAGTCCCCAAAGATGTATTTCTTTTTTTTTAAAGTATAACATCTGTTATCATTTAATAATCAATTCTATTTGCTAAGCATGTGGTAGAGACCAGCAACTAATCTATCTTAGATAAACTAATCATAATAAGAATAAAGTCCTTATTTTACAATGAAGTAAGCATAGGCTCAGAGGTAATTAGGTTATAATAAGCAGTGGTCACTAAGTACTTTCAGGGAATGAGGCTCTATAGCTAACTCTGTGAATGCTCCTACCTAACACAAGTAGGTATAGTATCATCTTCATTTCACAGATTGGGATTTTGAGGAAAGGCACAGGAGCGTGACATTAGCTAACTGGTGAGTGGCACAGCCCAGTGTCTAGTAAACCCAGCCTATCTTCTGATCCCTCAGATTTCTATCTCCAAAGGATAAAGTCCTGTTAAAGTCCAACTTAGCTGGCCTTCTGCATAATGACTACATCAAGTTTAGTTGTACAGCAAAGCTCATGAGTTCCCTGTCCTGTGATATTACTTTCCCTGAATCTAAGTATCACTTGATTTGTGCAAAACAGATATTAATTTGTAATTAAGTACATGGTTCAGGTAAAATATCCTTCTTATTTCTTATCTAGGGTTTCTCTCAATCCCGACCATGCCTTTGATATTGTTTCAAAATGCTTTGTATGTTTCTAAAAATACAAGCCCAATATCATCACCCACTTCTTCTTTTTTTTTTTTTTTGCCAGTCCTGGGCTTAAGCTCAGGGCCTGAGCACTGTCCTTGGATTTTTCTCAAGGTTAGAACTCTACCACTTGAGCCTCAGCACCACTTCTGGCTTTTTCTAAGTATGTGGTGCCAAGGAATCGAACCCGGGTCTTTGTGCATGCTAGGCAAGCACTCTACCACTAGGCCAAACTCCCAGCCCGATCACCCACTTCTTTACAAACCTTCAGACCCAAATTCTGAACTGAATCCAAATTCCTGAGTTTGTCAGCTTGGACCTGAATTCTGTGCTTTGGCTGGTTGTCTTGGCCCCATCTCTGGTACTTGATGTGTAGTGTTCATGCTGCACACACAGAGACACACAGAGAGACACACAGAGAGACACACACATACATACACACACATTGAGGTATCATGCACATTCTGTACTGTGCTCTTTCTCTTACTGCACCCAGGATGTGATATTACTCTTTCAATTGTCCCTGCCTTAAAAATACTTATCTTCAATTATCATTCCCTTCCTATTTTGCAAAGATACTGAAGTACTAAGATTGCTTAGTAACTACCTAGATTGCTTTCAGCACTGCTGAAATACTTAGTCACACAGGTGCCGTTTCTAGTTGTCAAGCAGTAAGTTAATAGGGGTCAAATGCAAGTCAAATTCAAAGCCAGCAGTGCTGGTGTCAGTGGAGAGTTGCTGGATAGAGAGCCTATGAAATTGATTAGGGACAGACTCAATTAATTGGTCTGTGAAATGATCAATTTCAAAATTAAAAAGAATACATACTTTCTTTGATGGTTAACATGTTATAAGTCAAATCAGAGGATGTTCTGATTATGACTATATTATTTGCTTGAGGATATAGGGCATTCACTTAGCAAATATTTTTTGCCAACCCTTCTGCTGGATACCAAAGACACAACAGATCATGCTTGTCTTGCTTCAAGATTAGAGACTACATACTTACAAATGGATATGGTACATCTGTTACCTTGGTCATAATCTTAAATATACTAACATAAAAAGTTTTTAAGGAAGATAAAGCATTTCGGTAAAAACCAAGCTTTCTACCTAATAACCTTAGGAGTGTTATTTAAAAGGCCATGTAACAAAAGCTTTATATTATGTGATTGCTATTCTTAATGTACTATGTTACTTCTCTTCTCTTTCGTTGCCCGTTGATTAATCTCATATTGTTACAGTATCTGACTTTGTTACCTGGTATATTGTATATGCCTGTTTGTTTATTTGAAATAGAAAAAGGAAAGGGGGGAAACAAGATGATCGGGAGGCGGTTGGGGGAGGGAAATGGGGACAAAAATATGAGAGGAGGTGTCAATGTGTGAGAAGTGGCAAATGTAACTGTGACTCCTCTATACATTACAATTTTATTTTTAAAAAGCCTGTAAAAAAAGGCCATGTAACATAGCTCATATGCTACTTAAATAAGCTCATCATTTAACTCCCTCAAAATCCAGTGCACAAAAGTCACTAGAAATACTTTTGCAAGGTGCCAGGAGTACTTGCTTAGCATGCACGAAGCCATGGGTTAAATTTCTTGGTATTTACCTCCACAGAAAAAGCTGGAAGTGGTGCTGTGGCTCAAATGGTAGAGAAGAAATCTTGAAAAAGCTCAAGGACAGTGCCCAGGCCCAGGACTGGCAAAAAAATACTTTCATGAATTAAAAATTATGCAGGGATGGGAGTTTGGCTGGAGTGCTTGCCTAGCATGCACAAAGGCCTGGGGTCGATTCCTCAGTATCACATACATAGAGAAAAGCTGGAAGTGGTGCTGTGACTCAAGTGGTAGAGCTCTAGCCTCGAGAAAAATGTCCAAGGACAGTGCTCAGGCCCCGAGTTCAAACCTCATGACTGGAAAAAAAAATTATTCAGAGGGCCAAATGTTGTGCTCTAACAATTCAGTTTATGTTTCTTACTTTGCTAAATTGTATTGCTTCTACTCAAACTCCCTATATTGGTAATACGTGCAATGATAACATGGGTGGCATTTTAGGTGCTGTTTCATTTCACAGAAGGAAAAAAGTTTCCAATTTGTATCATGGGTATAAACATACCTCTGTGAAATTTGTTTAGTAGAGTTCATCTACATTTTTTGGTGTAATAGGATATTGGTGGAATGAAATAAAACTGAAAATCTGCAAAAGCAGCAAATTACCATGAACATAATCATAATAAGCTTTTACTTATAAACAATTTAAGGTCCTGAAAGTTAACATAAAGTCTTGATTAACTTCTCATAACTTACATTCTCTTTTAGTAAAGACAATCTATGTCAGTCACTAAGAACAACTCTACAAGTCAGATATCTTTCCTACTCAAAGTAGAAAAACAGGAAACATATACAACACACACACACCATTTAATCAATATATATGGCTCACTCAAAATCATTCTTGGACATCCCCAGAAATAAGGAACTACTTAAAGCAAAGAGTCTATGATTAAAGAGAGTGATATAAGCTAGGGTGAAATTTCACAAATTTCCCTGGAGAAAAGCAGAGGATTCTTCCAAAGATAGGATGTTCTTAGGGAGTTTTATTTCTATTTATACTGATATTCTAGTGCAGTACACAGATACAGCAAATCTCTGATCTTCTAGCGCACCTATATATTGAAAATAAAGGGGCACGGTGTATATTTTGTCATTAGGTTATCAAAAAGCCTAGTGTCTAGAGAGTCTACTCGTAAGCAACAGGCATCTGAATTCCTGGTTTTATCAAAAAAACTCTCAGCTAACTATCGATGATATGCTAGAGCAGATCTTCTAGCCCTGTGCCACGACTTTATTCCTCTGACTTTACTTTTCATCTTTTGGTGCTATTCTCTCTCCTCCATCCATGTGGCTCTCCTAGCTGTTTCTAGAGTATGCTAGGCATGTCCCCAACTCATTACTGCTCCTACAGGATTCTTAACAAAGCGCAACATTGTGTTATTTGGTTATTACAATTTGGTTTTCAAACTCAAGAGAAATGTGACCAGATTTACCATCAACTATATTTCAATGAAGAAAATATTTAATCTAAAGAGCTAGCAAAACTCCCAACTGCTTTTGTCTCACAGTCATAGTGTGCCAACCCACAAGTGCATATAATGACTACTGTAATGAAAAGCAGAGATGACTTCCCATCTCTATTTGATCTCAGAGAAGCTTAACATAGTCAGAAGGCTGATGGAATTACAGTTAAGCCCAAAGCTCTGAATACTAGAGAATATCCTCAAAAAATTCATCAGAGTAATAGTTGAGTTTGATAGTTGAGTTTGGGTGACCACAGGAAGAAATCACACACACTCACACACCAGAGCCTAAGGGCATAACTACTCCTGGAAGCCATATTCATAACAATGTACTTTGGTCATGTTTTTCCTGGGACTGTCATTTTCCTACCTAAAGGCACCAGTGTGGCAAGAAATGCATGAATGTATAATATGAAGGTTATTAGAAGAGGCATTTGTAGACAATTCTCATTATCTCTCTTCATAGACAAACACAATGACCTGGAAGCCTAGGTTGTGGACTCAGAACTTTATTCAAATATCAGTGATAACCTTTAAGAGCCATAGACCTTTAAACCTGGCATTATCTCTTCTGGTCAAATAAAAGTAACTATATTTATATAGGGTATAAAAGCAAATAGCCGCATAGCCCTTAATAAGTACCAGATAAAAGTTGTACAATACATATTCCTATGAGCCTAATGTAAGTTCGGCTATTATCCCCATCTTACAGATGAGAAAAGCAAGACACACCCAAGTCCATTTGCCCAAACAAATAATACAGGTGAGATTCAAACTTATACTCTTGACCATTTCATTGGCAATTTCCAAAAATTCTGAAGATTAATATGACAATGCATGGAGAATGGACAGCATAATGAACTAGAAAAAGCAAGCTATTTAAATGCAGCTATGTTATTATTAGCATTATGCATAGGAAAATTATTCATATATCTATACACATATATGAATATGTATATATACATATATATACCATAGCAGTTATGAAATTCTAGCAAATGCTTTTTTCATGGCCTTTGCCCAAGGATAATGATCAGGGTACTGGTGGCTCACAGCCTGTAATTTTAGCAACTCAGGAGGCTGAGATTCGAGGATTGCAGTTCAAAGCTAGCCCAGTCAGGAAAGTCCATGAGACTCTTATCTCCAATGAACCACCAAAAAAACAGATGTGGAGCTATGGCCCGAAGAGGTAGAGTGCTAGCCTTGAGCACATAAGGTCAAGGACCATTCCCAGGCACTGAGTTCAAGCCCCATAACTCCCTCTCCTCCACAAAAACATGCACTGAGAGGTTAAGTTGAAGTCCCTTTGTACAGCTACTTAAAGATTTTTAAAAATTAAGAAGCCAGGTTTTTGATTATAGACAAACTCAAAAAATGACACTTAAAAATTTCTTTACTCATGATTTTCCTTAATCTCTCGGAAACTGAATTATGCACAGAAAGTAAACAGTAATAAAATTAGATTACTATGTTTCTATTGACATCAGTATGTTTGACCACAAATATACAAATTTGGCCTGTATAATGCAGCCACAAACCATAATCTTATACATATTTACTCCCGTTTAGATATTTCCTATAAATAAGATTTCTTAAAGATACCTTCATTAGACAAAACTGCATATTATTAAATTAAAATTATAGTGAGAAAAACAAATTCAGATTATTTGCTTTGTAGAAATGACAACAGCTTATAATGGATTATAGCAATATAAATGAATATAATTGAAACAAACATAAAAGATATACAAAACACAACTGAATAAGTTTTAAATGGAGTCAATTTAGCCATCTAATTCAAGATTTTAATGTTATCATCTTGGATATCTGATATATCAATTCAAAATTACTACTTGAATTACCATGAGAATTCCTATAATTTATAGTGAAGATCCCAACTTTCATCTATTTTTAGGTCACTTAAAGACATATTTATCTGAGGAAAAAAAAACAAAACAGAAAAAGAAAAGAATACAAATAAAAAAGATACCTTTATCTGTTAAGAGACCAGTTTAAGAAATCTTCTTGAGTTGGAGTCTGAATTTACAATAGAGGAAACTCTCAATTTGAGTTCTTAATATCTTCACTCACACCTTTTTTGAGCCTTTCCTCACTCCCTACACACAGGCAGTCAAAAATAAACACTCCAACTAGTAACAGAGTAGATGACCAACTTCAGACTCCCAAGGACTTAAGACAAGCAGAGAAAATAAAGATGGAAAGAATCTCTACTTTGCAAACAAGGCCCTAATTAGGTGTGTAAATACAAATCCTCTTTATTATGATAGCTTTGAGTTCTTCTGAAGAAAGAGTTCCCAACAACTTCTCACACTTAACACAAACATCAGGACCAAGCTTTTTACCAGAATTGAACATGCACTCCACATAAGAAATCCCAAGAAATTCTAAGATTTAATGTACAAATGGAAACATCAATATACAAACACCTATTTCTTTAAAATGTCACTCGAAATTTTTCTCTAGTAAGATGTTTCTATTTTGATAATACTTCAAAAGTCTAGAAACAACCCGGAAAAGACAATAAAAAATAATAAAAGACAACAGTGTTTTTACGATCATCCACTCATATCCTCTAGGTGAAACACTAATTGCTTAATACTAATTTGATTAGTCACAAATTTATCAAGAAATGCGTCTCTTCTAACACTGGTCATTCTGATTCAAGCCTGACTTTCATTTATGCCAATATTTTACTATGTCTATGTAATTATATTTCATATTTCAAAGATTTATAAACTGGTAACACCAACAGCTAAATTATAATAATGATTCTCAGAGAAGTTGAAATAGAAAGATAGAAAAAGCTTGTAAGATTTGAAGCATGATATATAGAAAAAAAAAGATTTGAAGCATGAAACATTCAAGTAACTATTCTAAGTGAGCAATACTTCATCTAGAAAATAAAAAAAACACAGTATTTGATGCTTTACCCAGTGTTTTTCTGTCTTTATCCCTTAGATGAACCATGAAAATAGGCACTAGCCTGTAAGTACAGAACCTACAAACATTGAGTCTTATGATAATTTGGCAGCAGACTTGAGAAGAAATTTAATATTCTGTGCCTGGCCATTTCATTCCTTTCTTGTTTGTTCTTTAGATAAAGTTAGGGTCTTTGATACAGGAGATTTTCTTGTTTTTTTATCCTCATTATAGGGACAAGTGGTGGCAGGAAATCAGAAATGGCTCTGAGAGGAGACAACCTATATAAATTCGGGCAAAGCCAGCAACTATGTAAACTAAATGGAAGTTTTGTTGACCTAAATAATTTCAATTGAACTGAGAGTATTTTCACTCAGGCTGCAGAGAAATTGCTTATGAACTCTGTGTGTGTATGTGTGTGTGTGTGTGTGTGTGTGTGTGTGTGTGCTTGTGTAGACGGAAATATTTGTAAGAATTAAAGGAGGTGAATAATATTTTGAAAAGTAAAAATTTCAATGCATTTTTTGCTTCATCCTTTTAAAATTAATTTTCATTGGTAAAGAGTTTCAAACTAAGATCTCAAAGAAGGAATAGGAAAATCTATAATATCTATAATGATTTTGTTCCAGTGACACTTGCCAGATGCTAATGAACCCAATAATTTTAAATCTAACTCCTTTTTTGGTGGCTGAAAGGAAAGAAGAATGTACATGAAGGAACATAAAAGTAGCAAAAGAAATGTATTCACAGACTTAATTACCATGTGGACCTTATGCTAGTGTTTGGATCTAACTAGGTATGAAAAAGGGACCATGAAGAAAGATTGTGATTTATATTTTCAGACTGTAAAATAAAACTTAATGTTCCAATCAATTAACAAAAGTAGTTAATTTAATGCCTGGGATAATGTATACTGGTATTTTCTTTTTTTAAATGAATTTATTTACTTATACTATAAAGGTGATGTTCAAAGGGGTTACCATTATATGTCAGGTAGGAAGTACATTTCTTTTTTGAAAATTGTCACCTCTTCACTTGTTTGCTTGCAATTTTTTCTCTTCCGACCTCCCTTCCCCACGATGGTATAGTTCATTTTCAATATGGTATCTAGTGAGTATCACTGCTGCATTAATTCACTCTTTGGCCTAACATTTCTGTGCCCCCCCTATTATCTTTCTCAAATCAGATAAACTTACATACAAGACAAAAAGTACAAGAATGAAAAACAGTGACCATGGGGAAAACAAAAACAAAAAGCAAAATAGCAAAAAACAAAAACAAAAACAAAAAAAAAACACCACCACCAACAAAACAAAAACCTCTCATTTTTATTTCTTGGTGTTCTTTAGATAAACATCCCTTTATTCTGATCATATACACATAACTATTGAGCCTTTGTGATCCTCTCCTAAGAATATTCTCCTTTGCTCTCACTGTGTGAATGTCTAGAGTCCTGTGTAATTTATCATGTCCAAATATAATATTCTGTCTCTAACTTTACTTCCCAATCTCCCAAAACCCAGCAAACTACACCAGTGAGGAAACTTTGAAAATAGAATGAAATGAGCCAGTATTTCCCTGAAGTCAATGCCTGACCAAAAAATCATTTCTAATTATTAAACTATTGTAGAAGAAATTTTGAATTATTTCCCAAATTGAATGCTTCAAAACTTTATTAAGTAAGACATGTCATTATTCCAAGTTGATTTTAATCATGCAAAACTCTTACCAAATTAAGTAATCCAGAATATGAATAGTATATCAAGGTCAAAAATGTAAATATTCAGAAATAACTGTTTACAGGTGCTTAAAAACAAACCACACCAGCCAGGAGTTTGGCCCAGTGGTAGAGTGTTTGCCTAGCATGCACCAAGACCTGGGTTCGATTGCTTGGTACTACATACATAGAAAAAGCCAGAAGTGGTGCTGTGACGCAAGTGGTAGAGTTCTAGCCTTGAGAAAGCCCCAGGACTGGCAAAAAACAATAAAAAAAGAAAAACCACACCTGATGCCCACAGCCATCCAAGGGGGAATTCCTCCAGCACATATTCTGCTTTAGAGCTGGGTGGATTTTTAAAGTATTATTTTATCATCATCATCATCATCATCATCACCATCAACTAATTGTACAAATGGGTTTCAATTCACCATGTCAGTTTACAGTTTATTTTTAGGAAATGACTTGCTAGTAAGACTGTTGAGATAAAATCTTCTCATTCCTATTTCATTTTTCATATAAGAATTATGGGCATTTCATAAATATTGTACTCAATTTATGCTGGTGTGCTTTATTCAGCAAAGTAATTGAACATGCCTGGTCACCCTTATTTCCAGTGTGATTGTCTTCACACAATGGTGGCAGAAATGACTGTTAATGGTTTGCATGTGAGTTCCCACCATGGCTGCCCAGAATGCTGGCTGGAGTGGGCTAAGACCGGCTGTGTGGCTGTCTCCAGACCCAGCCAGCACTCACAGCAAGCATGCTCTCACCTGGAGCCAGATTCCAGAGGGAGAGGAAAACAGTACTTACTGCTGGCTTTTATTTTGCTTGATCTCTACCGTCTATTCCTACACTACAATTGCTTCCCTATACATGTTTTCAATTTCTGTTTGATTGGCTATTGAAAAGGGAAGAAGTTTCAGGTGAAAAGGAGTTTTATTTAGAGATGGTTTTGCTAGGTCAGCAGAGCTTCTACTTTTGACAACAGCTATTTTTTTTTATAAACACTCAGAATGAAAGTTTTTATCATTAAAGAAAAAATAGAGAACACTGATTTGAAAATGATTACTACTGCATAAAAATCAAGATGCCTTATATAAAAAAATATGTGCTGAGTACCAGTGGCTCATGCCTGTAATCCCATCTATTTAGGAGGCTGAGATCTGAGAATCATGCTTCAAAGACAGCTTAGGTAGGAAAGTCTGAGACTCTTATCTCTAATTAACCACCAGAGAGGGGAAAATGGATTTAAATTTTATCTACCATGAATTTCATAGCATTACAAATTTCAAAAGGTTTCACTGATACATATTCAAAAACTACCCTAAAAAACAACAATAATTGTAGCATTTATTTGGTTTATTTGTAAAAATCTGGGCACTGAAAGGCATCTCTGGTGATCAGAATCCTATAGTCAAAGGTTTGTCCAAGGATGGAATTCTAAGACGGATAATTCCTAAAGCTTATTTTCTGAGTCATCAAGAGCCTGAAGTTTAATAAGAAATAAATATATTTTGTAAATGTATGAAAAAAGATACTTTCAAAAAAACAAAATTAGAAATATAATGCAGAATGTCAGATATCCTTTCACGTGCTGAAGTTATAAAAATGCTCAGAGCATCTCTCAGCAGTACATATATAGATCCTGATATATTTCCACTTAAGATACACATGGATCAAAAACAAGTGTTTTTATTTACATAGGATTTATACAAATATCCCCACTATTAATTACACAGAAACAAGTACAGTACAACGGTACTGTTTAAGGTATATGCTATTAATGTATTTTATGTATATCTGCCAAATATCTGCATATTTTGTAGCAACTTTTTAAACTTTATTTATACAAGAATATATACAAGAACACTATAGTACATAAACCATTTCATCAATTTTTAGAAATAGCGCAGTTCAATACTCACATTTAAATGAATTTGGCTATATTCAGTAACAAAATGGAGCATAACATAAAGTAATTCCAAATTTACATTGATCCTATAGTAAAACAATGCTAATTGGTAGGATGCTGTGATCATGATCAGAGAGGAAGTAAAGCACATTCAGCAGTTAATAACGTTATATACACATGAATGCATTATACACACACATACATACATATACATCTGTGTAGTGCATACTAAAATAGACTACAATTTCTCAAGTAACATTGCTCTCAGCAATGTTAAAATAGCCTAGCAATGTTGAGCTCCTAAATAATGATGAATGGTGAAATTACTTAGAGGAGAAATAGCGCAGTACTTTAACAGAGTTGACAGTACTTTAGAAGAGCAACTCACAACCTCTCAGGAACAAAGCATATATTGATGAGGAAATAAGGTACAAAGCAGACACTCACCTTCGGTTTCATTGGGAGTCATGGAATTACTATTTATATGAGAATTATCGAGTTTGGGCCCACTGGGGGATTCACTATTACCACTCAGACGGCTATGCGAGCTGGTTAGATCCTGCATTTCCATAGACCTAAAGACAAGAAGCCTTCCGTTTGACAGAGGGACCAAATTCATAACACCACCATTTAATGCGCTAACGACTTGACACCTCCTTTGAAACTCACTCACACAAACGTCCCATTGTATCTATGTTCTCAGACTCAAAGCAGTTCCTCTTGCATTTTTACTCCAGCCATCATTTCATTATAGGTACATTAAAAGAGACATTTGCCCTTCCCATCTAGACAAATAGTTAATGGAGTTCTGAAAATCTTTTATCTTCTCTTACATAGTTGATCAAGTCACAAGGCCTAACATTAGACAATAACATCTACTTCAATCTTCAAAGAAAAAATATATTCTGGCATTGGTTTCTTTGTATTAAAAAAATCCCCAAAGGTCTTATTTTTCAAAAAGAAAAGGCAAATAAATGGAAATTGATCACTCTTCTATGGAATCTGCTTCATCTAATAAATTTACACAAGGTACTCCCTCATAATTTACCACCCAATTGTAATTTAATGGGTCTCCAAACCAAATAAAACACTTGAAACCTATAGTCTAGTGACAGGGAATGAGATAGTCCTGATGCATGTGTTTACTCTGGCAAACTACTTAATTGTTCCTCTGTTTCCCTTGAAACAAATGCAGCATTAAAACATTATGATGTCGGCTCACTGTTTGCTTTGTGGATTACATACAGCGTGCCCAATTGAAAAGGGATAAGGCCAGCATACAGTGAGTCTCTGAGAGCATTAGCAGGAGTACTTCAGCTGTCACTTAAGGAAACCAGGACAATGCTACTTCAGTGCTATTATTCTGCACTTTTACCATCTAAAAACAATTCAGTCCCTCCGGAAAGTTCCTTTAAGACCCAGTAGTTATGTTGTAAAAGGTAAAAAAGCTACTCACTGCTCATTGGGACAATTTCTCAATGTTTATATTTAATAGTCTTAGTAATAAAGAGAGGAGAAGACTTACTTGAAGTCAGTAAAATATACCTCAGTGTGGGTTCTCCTTTCTGACAGTTAGCTTTAAAAAATATGGTTTAAGGTTTAAATTATTTTTGCTTCATTTTAAACATTTTCGTTTTTCTACTACATAGATTACTATGCATCTATAACGTACAAACCCCCAGCTTAGTTTTAATTATGTTCTAATACCTATGTGCCAGAGATTCCCTTCTTGAATACTTGTTTGTTAAACATGACATTTGAAATATGATGTAAAAATCAATGATAATAAAATCTTTTTTAAAAAAGTAATAATAAGGTAAAGCTTGTTTCATGTTAGATGCATGAACTTATCTGTGTCTCATCTACTAGGGCAATGTAAGGCACAGTCATTTTAATTTAGGACACTGAACCTAAATTCACTGTGGACATCAGTTTAACATCAACAGCTTAACACGAGCCATTTTACTTCTGAACTGAGTTTTACTTCCTCCAATGCGAATTCAAAACAGCAATGATTTGGAACCCAGTTTTCTTCTGATTCTTATTCTATATTCACAGTGTTTCCAACGCAGAAAAATGCAGCCTATAATTATTTTCAAACCAATGTTTCTATTCCTTTCCTGTATAAGACTTTTTTCACGAGTGCACACATACACACATGCACACACGCGCACACATACACACATATTGTTAAGAAATTTTTAACCAAGGCTGTTGCTATTAATAAAAATAATTAAGAAATACTAGCCCCAAATAGGTCTGGGTCACAGAAAGGTAATCTACATATACGTTGAATATCAACAATATCCTTACCTGCAATGTGAGGAAACAGACACATCTGAACTGGTTTGAGATGTTTGCACCTGTGGTCAGGAGTAAAAAAAATTAGAAGCTGTCGTTACAGTACTTCAGGGTCAACTCTTAATTACACAGAGCACATGGCTGAGACCAACAATGACCGCTTTTAACCAAAAGAGAAAAACGAGGATACTGCAGCAGTGAAAGGCATATTGTCTTTAAGTTTGGGTCTCAACTGCTGTTTCCTCCTGCAGGTCTATCCTCCTCCTTCTCCTCCTCCTCCTCCTCCTCTTCTTTTCCCCACCCCTGTGTGGGATGTGTGTGTGTGTGTGTGTGTGTGTGTGTGTGTGTGTGTGTGTGTGTGTGTGTGTGTGTTGATGGGGGTGTGTGGAGGGGAGGCAGCCAAATGACGGGATAGTGATTCATCACTGGCCTATGACAGCTGCAAAGGGGACTACCCCTCCCCCAATCAACATGCAAAACAGCCTTGCCCAGGCAGTTTAGAAAAGGTGCTTGAAAGAAGGAGCAGGAGGAGGAGGAGGAGGAGGAGAAGGAAAAAAATAGCTACTACCAAAAATCAGTGTGTTTAGCAGTAGTTCAAGTAATAATCTCCCAGCATCCATGGAGGATCTTTCATCTTCTGTTATCACCAGCTGAAACAGACTCCCGCCCACCCCTTTGACTCCTGACAGTTTCTTATCCTTATCCTGATGATTTTCTCCCACATTTACTCTTTGTCATTTTCACATTCACTGGAACACCTCCCGGCAGCTTTCAGGCAGTACTGGACTCAGGATAAATAGCAAAGGAGGAATTTTCAAAACTAAAGTTACATCATAGCTCAATGTGCCTGTTTAGGGGTGCCAAGATAAAATTCAATGAGAGCTTCTACAGCTCTGCCCTGCAACACTGAAAAAACAGCTACATTTGTTTGCTGGCTGAATTCTCACCTTTTCGATTGGGGAAGCGGGGCTGAACAATCAATTCAGCATCCCAGTCAACCAGCCTGTTCATGTCTTTTGTTTCTAGATCAATCTGGGAGGCTACACCAAGCAGCTTTACAAACAGACAGATTCTAATAGCCCATGGTCCTGGACCTTCATCCCCAGGCAGGACCCACAGGTGAAGAAGGCAGGTGAAGAAGGCTGCTGCTGCTGCTGCTGGCTCCCAAGCTCAGGCTAACGCCTCCCAGGGCTGTGTTGAAAATGACTCAGAATTCCAAATCTTTGATGTGCATTTTCATTCAACCTGAACTGACATCAATTAGGGCTACAGAACAAAGATGGGAACTGAGGCCTCTCAAATGACATTCAACCAATCGTCTTCTGTTGAGTCCTGTTATCTTTTAATTATGATTTATGAAATCAAGAAAACCTATCATTCTAGCTCAAAAGCCTCATTAACATCTACGTGTCTCACTATAATGTATGTAAAATGTTATGTAAAATCTCTGGGTAAGTGTGTCTACATTCAGGATGACATTTTTTATATGGCGCTTTAGTATTAAGTGGAAATTAAATGTTAATGCCTGCAGATGTGTATTTGTGATAACAGGTTCCTATAATTTTTGTTAAAATTAATGCCCTCACACAAGATTACATGGTTTCCTTTAGAAACAGCAGCAATCTACCTCAAGGGAAATTTCTTTTTCTTCTATTTTGCCCCTATTTTTATACACATGGAATAAATTATAGGTGAGAACTAACTTAGTTTTAAGGACTCTCTTGCCTCAATTATGTGAGAGAGTATGTAAAGCATACTTCCTGTTACATGTGAAAATACATTTTCATTCTAACATTAGCTAGAAAGCGGAATCTTGAGAATACACTTTTAGTTTCATTGTATACTCTGGGAGTTTGGCTCTAGTTAAAGTTGAGGCTTATCATATCTAAATTTAGTAGCCAAACTGTTGTTAATTTAAAAATGTACTTCAAAACAGGAATTATTCTAACAAATTTTCCTATTGAGAAGGAAGCATCTGCACAGCAATGTATTTTTTTTAAATGTAGCAATCTAGTCCTCACTGTCCTTTCAAACACTCCAGTTTTTGAGAGTCCATATCCACGATCTTCATTTCATTAAGTATACTTCAGATATGTTCTTTTGTGTCTCAAGGATTATTTAAACCATGTGTTGTGTGTTACTGTATTTAAAAATGACTCTTTAATCAAAATAACTTTAAAACAACTAATCCTCACTTAGGCTGGTCAGCTGAACCCACATCGTGGTCCAGGAAAAATAAATCTACTCTCAAGAATGCGAATGCAGACAACAATTAGACACAGATGTGAGCAAAATTAGTTACAGTTTACAAAATGCTACACTTCACATGCTTTTAGTTTTTTATGTGTACTACAAGATTACAGTGCAGTAAGGAAACATACCCTTCTAATGACTTATCTAAAAAAGAACACCTCGTTCTGATTGGTGGTGCTTTGCTTTTATGTCTGACAATGGAAATTGATGGATTTTATTGGTCTAAAGCCATAATATATTTGCAAATAACCAAAGACTTTTTATTTTTAATTTTTCTTTTGCAAAAGAAGATAAATATATCATGGTTTCCAGAAAAGTGCCATAAAGTATTCTGCAAGCTATCAATTTCTAGTTTATGTTCAGGAGAGGATATGTTTCTTGTCTTCTCCTAATCTAGTATTTTTAATTCAACTACTTCTAGGAATGCAAAAATTATTTCCTATTACATTCTGGAAGGATCATCTTACATTACAATAGAGTCATTTCATTTTAATGTATTTAAAACTATTTGTAGAGAGCACACATGGTAGCATACTGTCAGAGTTGTGAAAATACAAAGATTAAAAAAAAACCAAAAAAACAAGATAGCAGAACTCCTTTGAATTTAAATTCAAGAATCTTCAACTAGTAACTTTGACTTCTGATTAGTTAATGAGGTCTTTTAAGTTTGCCTTTTTTCTAATTAAATTTATAATTCTTCACAGATGTAACTTTTGTTGATGTTCAATTTGTCTCTCTCATTTTGTTAAACCTCACATAGTACTTGGCCAATCCATTGAATAGCCACATTAAATCTGTTAATACCATGCTCTTCAACCCCAGAAATTATTTCCAGAAGGTAAACTTGCTTTGAGAGATCATCAAACAAGACTTAAGGTACACATTTTATCACATTTTCCCTACCACAGAGCTCAGGATGCAGAGCAAAATTCATGACTTTTTGCACTGTTTATTATACTTTGCTAAATTACAAATCAAAAGCATCTGACAGAAGATCATGTATGAAGCCAGAAAGTTAATAATGTTCTGTGAAAAGTAAACTGTAAATGGAAAGGGATTCTAAATCTCAGCAGCACAGAGCAAATAAAATGTAGGTACTTATCTAAATTATGGGGTTTCCATAGGCTTTTTTTTGCTTGCTAGAAGCAATTCTTATAAAAATGACTATAATTTAAAACTTTTTTTTAACCAAACTGAAAAGAAATTTTCAAAGTGAAAGTACAGAACTTATCCAAATAGAGTTAGCAGGCAAGCCAGTTGATCCAAGCATAGATCAACCTGAACTCCCAAAGTTAAAGACAATGGCCATTTTCTAATCAGACTGTATTTTAAAGAGAAAAAAAAAAGTACCTTAGCTGGAATTTACTTTATAAGCAGAAAATATTCTTACAAAAATTTCTCCACAATCCATTTCCAACTTTGGCGTCAAGTGTTACAATAAAAACATAAATTTTAAGAAGAAAAACCTAACCCTAAAATTAAAATGAAGGTCTAGGAAAGAGTAGATGAGTTCAAAATGTCAAGACTATCCTTCCTTCTTTATTAAAGACTCCACAAAGTAAATGCCTAAATACCATTGCTGATGATTTCAATGTAATATCCTATAGCACTTTTGTATGGCATCTTCTTTAAGAAAAATAAGAAAATAAAACCCAAGCTAAACAAGGATATAAAAATGCATCATTTTTGCCTAAGGTTTGAAAGATACGAATTGTTTTCAAAATTAGTACTTATTTAAAATGTGGAGGATTTCTGATGTCTGATTAAGGTAATTTTATGTCTTGCTCTAAGTGATATTTTTTCACAATGTATTCTTACAAAATAAAGTTTTGTACTCCTGGGGAAATTTTATTTTGAGGAAATCACTTATCATGTCTGAAACTTATGTAGCAATCGACTTCTAAAACTGGAACAGTGGCTCAATTAGGCTCCTGTGTCTGTCACCGCAAAGAATTTTCAACAATTGAAAGGCATGGCTGCTTATTCACTTCTAAACACTTTGGGCCTTTGAGAAGTCAAGCATCGAGAAAGTCAAATATCAAATGTTTGATCATACAAAAGCAAGACTATTCATGTATGCATGTCCTCAAACTCCAAACACTGAAGCAGAAAAATAAAATAAAAAACCTCCCACAAGCATAAAGTCCACTCTGAAAGACACATATAAAAACAATCCAAACCAATCCAAACCTTATACATCTCTGCTGTGTGCTTAACTAAACCTTTTTTTATGTTTCAAACATCAAAAAAGTTAGTCAAAATTCAATGACAGTTCTGAATTGAATTTTTGTAAATGCTGTGTGTAAAGTCAATGTGTTCAAAAACTCCTCCCCAGAAACAGAAGCCCTTGACTCATTAACAATTCACTCAGTGCTTTTGAATGGCAAACACTTAACATGATAACTAAACAGTTAAAAAATTTGCAGTTTAGGCTGCAGGACCATCCAAGTCATTCAAAGTATTAATATGACAAATAAGTTCTACCACAAATATAGTATAACAACTTTTGGAGGTGGCCCTCGATCATATAATATTTGAGAATTTATTTATTGAATCCAGAGGATTTCTTGCCTTAAAAATTGGTCATGTCTATTGTTACCTGGTGTTCTTTCCAACATTAAACTTGACTTCTTTTTTCATATCAATCTGAAGTGGGTAGGAAAAGTTACATTCAGGCAAGAATGGGCGCATGTAATCTTTCTAAAGCTTAACTCTATCGAAATAATACTGAAAGTTTCTGCCGCAGTTGAGGAAAGAGAGATGAAACACTCTCTCTTAGAACATGGTCCCACATTACACTTACTTATATAGAACATAGCTAATGAATGGTTAATAATTAATTTGGAATGATCTCTTAATTGATCCTCATCTCTGGGATTATATGGGAAGTTAAGAATTACACTTTTATGATGTACCCCCGTGGCTAAGAAAGTCCCAGGTACCAAGTGTCACCATGTCCCACTCCGTGTCATTATGTGTTCCTTTTATAACAAATCAAAACAATAATTAAAATTAAAAAACAAAGCGCTGGTGTTATCTTGTGCTTAGCCACCGGACAGCTGTTGTCAGACGGAACCATTTTTCAAACAGTCAGCTCGTACTTACGGTGCCCACATGTGCGGCAGTCCACGCGTTTAAGGTTCTCCTTGGAGTTTTCGGGGTTAGCAAAGCTCCATTCCTGACATAGTTGTGCTCCGGGGCCGGGACGCGCGCGGGGACGGGAGGCGGGCACTGCTCTCAGCGGAGCCGCGGCGCCCGGGGGCGCGGAGCGCGGGTGCTGGGGAGAGCCGGGCTCCTGGGCTGGGCGCCCGGGCGCAGCTGCAGGCTCGGGCTGCCGAGTGACTGAGCGCAAAGGCTTTCCCCGGCGAGGACCCCGCCACAGTGCACGGCCACGGGAAGGCTGACAGTCGGAAGTGGCACTGCAGAGTTTCTACCTCGCCCCAAACTCGGAGCCATCGGCTCCCACCGGTCAGTGTGGAAAGCACTTTGCGCGCAGCGCAGCGCTCGTGGCCCACCGAGCAGCAGCAGCCACAGATAGCATCTGAGAAGCCCAGACAAAGAACCGGCACAATCTCACCCCTCCAGTTGTTTGCGCAGCCTTGTAGGTCTGCCCATGAAGCCTCGGGGCTTTTTTTTTTTTTTTTCCGTTTGTTTTTGCAACGCAAACCACAGCTATTCTCTTGTCCTAACCTTATTGGTTTAAATACAACAATTGAAAAGAGCACTGCTCTCTCTGACTCAACCTTGCTGCTTAAAAAAAAATTATTATGTAAATGAACGCACCCCACGCTATCTGAATAAGCAGCTGTGGGAGAAGAACTTCTTGGACACGGTCACACACACACACACACACACACACACACACACACACACACACACACACACACACACAGAGAACCTCCTGCTACAGTAGCTCTCAATTAAGATCTTTGGGGAGTAAGTTACACGTTATCGTTTAGAATTTACCAAAACTTTTTTTTTTCAGCCCTAGAAACTTGGGGAATGTTTTGTTTTGTTTTGTTTTGTTTTCCCAGAATCTTTCCCCCTAACCTACTTACCTACTAACAGGAACATACAAAGTGGGATGGCTTTTCCATTAAGTGGAGCAAGAGAGAGCAAAAGTGCAAGGTATTACCAAGTTAAAAAAAAAAAAATGAACGCCTGCCCGATGGTTCTGTAAGGATTTCAAGGACAGCCAGTCTTCAAGGAACAATTCTCCGGATCCAAACCAGATTGTATTTCCGTGTTGGTATTTGTAAGTGGTTCTTGAGAAAAGATTCATTTTGGCTTAGAACTTTATTTTTTTACAGTCTCTGTCAGGGACAAGATGTAACTCTCTCCTAAGAGTTGAGCTGCATCTTTATGCCCTGCAAATGATAGCTTAGATCAATGGCTTTACTATCTTGTTCATTTGGAATTCTTAAAAGACAGCATTGTATGCGCGTGTGTGTGTGTGTGTGTGTGTGTTATGTATTGATCAACTCTTAATTCACCGGCTCTAAGCTGCAGATCAAATATTTTTTGAAGTTGTGTGCTCATCAGAAACAATATTATACCTTGTAATAAAATCCTCATAACCGATAGATTTTTCTTAAAATGTTTGTCGATACTATTCATATTAGTCTACTTATCTGGTCATTTTATTAGAAAACTAAAGGTCCTATCTTGTAGGTGCTCACGTTGGTATGAAAAATAAATAATCACAGTAACTTCTTAAATGATAGGAAATATACTTGTAGATCATCAGCCAATTAAGCAGACACATATAGTCTTTTTTAAAAAAGATATTGTAATTAATAGAAGGGTTACATTATATTCAGACACACATAGTCTCAATTTTTGAAAATTGGTCAAAAGAAAGCACTGTTCTCACATAAACAAAATAAAACAAGATGCTTCTAAGAACCACAATTCAAGTCTTGAAAAGATACCAGTCTAAATTCCTTGGAGTGAATACATTGCCAACCCTAAGAGACAACTTAAAACTACAAACTCACCTCAGAGTTCATCTCATATAGTACCAGCAAGCAACCACAGGGCAAGGCATCTACCATATTTGGGAAGCCAGGTCAAAAAATAGTCAATTGCTATTGGATCTGTTCACATATGCCTCAGAAATGGAATTACGTTACCACCTACAGCACTCTCTCAGATCAGTATTGGTTATTTACATACTAAAGGATATCCGCAGAAAAAGACAATCCACTATCACCAGATAAAATATAATGTTATATTGATTCAATCTGTGATCTCAACTAGGGGTGCAAAAACTTTTCACAATTAAATGTTACTGGTTCCATAAAATCTAACATTTGAGGTGCTCATTGAGACTCATTTAAAACTACATTCTGTTTTACTACCAAAGTGTACTACCTACACTTCCCATAGTTTAAAAGCTATTTTAGATATAGAGACCAAAATATTATTTCCCTGACCCATTTCCCATACACTGGGAAATCCAGAATATAGACATACCAACAACATCAGTCAAAACAGAAGACATATAGTGCCAAGTACCATGTTACCTGTAAAAATTACTTGCCTACCTTATTGTTAAATATGTTATAGAACATGTTATTTAATGTTGAAATTCAACTATATTTTTTGCATTAAATATAAAATACAATTAAAGAAATAAGGCATGTAATCATAAACTATATTATGAAGAACACAATTAATTTAATGTGGCCGCTAATCGATATGATAGGGGCCATGTTTCATAATTAGTGACAACGAACTTCGTTGTTTGCTACAAGTAACACTTATATGTGTATTTATCTCTTATAAACAGTTACTTTGCTCTAAAGCAAAACAAGATGGATTAAAGACTATCATTTCTTTACTCATGAATTTTATTTGGTTACTACATCTAAATATTAAATAATAATTGCTATTACATACCACTTAAACAAAACCCCAGTTATTTTATAATGAATAACCAAAATTATTTGCATGTACAGTTGCCATGTACTATAAATTTAAAATTTTCATTAATTTAAAGTTTCTATCAACATTAATTGCATAACTTTACTATTAAGGTCCACACTGTTTCCTAACTACAATCATACAGATAGTAGGAGAATTTAGGAAAAATTGTTGGAAATGTCTCACTAGTAGAGATAGATAATATTAGAAAACATTGCTATTTGATATTTGCTACAGAAATATTAACACGTAAACACATTATAAAAGTTTAAGATTCCCCCTAAACAAAAATATATGATTTTATCGGGAAAAGGAAAAAAAATAATCAACTATAATTACATATTTCAATACCCTGAATGAGATACAAAAATCTTTCATATCCTCTATCAACAAATATGTCTTATCTGACAATCATCTGTAGCCTGTATATAGTATTCTGTGATTTTGATAGAATTTTTCAGTGCTTTTAGTGTAATAGAAAATTGTAATAATATTTTTAATTTTATTTTAAAAGCAAAGCAGGTAAAAAGGATTCTTTAGAACTATCTAAAAGGTGGCTTGGAATGTCTGTAAGCATACATGAGTGATTAGTTAGATAATCTAATTAGATATAACAAACAAACAGAAACAAGGAATATAATTCAACAAATGTCTTGTTCTAGGTTTCATTCCAGGAATGGCAAATTCTTGAGTGATTATTTAAAAAAAAAAAGTTCAATAAAAATGTAATTCTTTTCTCTTCCTGTTTATTTTTAAATAATTTCCAGACTAAGCATGAAAGCTAAATCCTGGGTCAACAATTGGTTCATTTCTCTTCACCTGTGATTCTAATGATTCTTTCTCAAGAGTAATAATATAGTAAGTTACAAACTATGAATAGGAAAGATCAATACTTTTACTCCAAAAGCAGAATCCTGGTCATTCTTCCTCTCCCATTATGAAAGCCAATCATTTCTAGAAGTATATCACATTTTTGCAATTCAAACTGCTTAGACTGACAAACAGAATTTCCCAGAAAGCTTTACTTGTAGTCTTCCTCCTTCCTGATAAGTTTCTTTTTCTTTTTCCCCATTGTGGTTCATGCCATGTCACTATATTTCTGGCTTCTCTGTGGAACTGTAGGCACCATGTCTGCCTGGCTGAGATTAGCTGCTCCTTGGCATTTGGATGGCCACTTCCATGACCTGTGCTTCCCCCACTGGCACGAGCGCTACAATGAAGGGCCTGCTCCCACCAGCCTTCTGCTGAAACGCAACCAAGTACAACATCCTCTATTTATTTTAAGAATGATATTAAATCCACCGAACTAAATGTCTACCAGTATTTTGCTAAATGCTTTCCATTCAAACTCCAACATGAATAGCTTTTAACAGCACATTTAGGGAGGCAATTACTATTAACTGTACCATGGAAAATTATTTTCATAAATATTATAGTCTTTATGCCAACACAATATGAAAATATTACTTATTTCCTGACCTCCTAATAAGCACATTGGTTATTACATATGAATCATAGTCATTTATTTATATAGGGTTCAAAACTTGTTATCCTAGGTAGTAATGACTGCCTATAGGATGTTTTTATAAAAAATTATTATTCTTAATAGAAACTTTGAGGAACACTTCTTGAAATGAATAATGATGTCCAGGGCAGTAACAGACTTTTCAGAAAGGGACATAAGATGGGATAAGTATTTTATCTAAGAAAAATATGACCCACCAGATTTTCTATTTTAAAAAAGCAACTGATTTTCCAAGATGGCCAACAGAGTTACCTTTTCTTCCTTCTGTCAAAAAATATGTAAATAATGGGTTTTGGGAGCATATGTTTAATCTCAGAAATAAGCTCCTTTGCCTTCTCAGATTGTAAATGGAGTTCTGTTGACATGAAGCAATCTAGGAAACCCAGGTTTTCTCTCTTCCAGTTTTTTTTTTTCCTTTAAGCTATGGGTGGGGGTGGGGAAAGCAAACTTGTCAGCACCTTCCATAACATGTAAGAGGATCTGGAAATTTGCTTCATGTTTTCCAGGTTTCATGACAGCTGGATTCACAGTTTTTAACTTCGTCAGGGACAATGAACAGCTCATCGAAGAAAAAAAGGAATGAGTATTTATTACATGATTACTATGTGCCAAATACTGTGCCAGGCACTTTACATTTCTATGAATCCTGCTTTTTAAATATAAGGGTGTGTGTTTTTCTTCCCAGTATTGGTTATAGAATCTTCCTCTTTCTCTAACTCCATGGAAGCCATCTCTAAACAGCAGATGACTGGACACTGAACACTGGGACATGGCTCCTGACTGTATCACCATTTTTGAAACAAAATGGAATCCAATAAAGTTAGTAAATCCAGGAGTGCATGATGTATGGAAATGATAGATATCAACTATACAGTTGAATAGAATTGTCTATACAATATCTGATTATTCAAAATCACATATTACAAGTTAGTTTACAGGTTATAAAATAAAAGTACATTAAATGGTTAAAAGGAAAAATATGTAAAAAAAAAATCCAAAACCTTAAAATTGAATGAATCAGGATCCATAGCTTTCATCCTTATCATTTATCAGAAAAATATTATCTTCCTAAAGTAGATATGATAAGTATTCCTAATATTTTCTTCCCAATAAAAGGAGAGATTAACAACAAATAATACTACATATAATAATATGGACAACCGCTATATCAGTTTCCATTTTGCCTACCTAATTTTAATTTTATCCAATATGATATCCTTCTACATGATATATACTTGATTTCATTTCCAAGAAAATAATTTTATTTGAGCTGTACCATAAAGTTTCTTAACACATTTGAAGGCAGAATTTACCTCTATAGATCAAGAAAAATTAATTTTTACAAAGACATTACCAAATATGGGAAGAAAAGTTAGAAAAATTAATGACCTATAGGATTTTTTCCTTCTTTCAAACAGCATTAACTTTTTCTCCCTCTACCCTCCCAAATCAGAGAAGGGGGGGCGGGTGGAGAAGGTAACCTCTAAAGCTGTTTTAGACAGAAGGTCACAATTCAAAGGCTGGGTAACTTAATCCACTGTGCTGCAATCACATTGCTATTGGAATCACAACCAGAAGCACCATTATTCTAGATGTTTTGATTAAGCAACGCCAATAGGGATACAACCTGGAGCTTTCTCCCCACTGTAAAGCATCACTAGATTCAAACTTGAAGGCGATCAAATTGCTTTGGAACCTTGAATTTTATTTTAGCTTGCTGTGGCACAGGAAAATAAAGAAGGTAGACTCAACATTATATACTAAGAAAAACAATGGCTTCAATTTGCTCAAATAAAGAGAGAGAATACCTTCCCAGGACCAAATGTAAGTAAAATGAGACATTTTTTTTTTCCTGTCTCTAGATGTTCATAATTAACAAGAATGATTACTTCATGTGGTTTCCCATTTGGGTAAGTTACTGATGACTTCAATTTGTGACTCAATTTCTGTGAAAAAATTAAATTAAATTAAAAAGTACAAGTCTGGAAGCATCCACTGCTTTTTTTCAGGGCTTCTGTTGTAACACCACCAATGGTCTGCTTTGCCCAAATGGCAGTGTAAAGCAAAGCCAGAGATCTGAGCTCTTCTGTGTATTTAAATGTGCATGATTCTTAAAAAACAATGCTCTAGTTGAAAGGGTGGTATAGACTGGTGGCTTGTTTTTTTAATCAATACAAGGAAAAACAAATAGTTTATCAAGAGGTCAGAGGGCCTGTGGAGGAGCCCTCTACAGCTTGATTCTCATTGACAAGCCCTGCTGAAAGATCCGCAAAGCCCCCATTAGCTGAGGCCTCCTGGGATAGCTGTTCACTTTCCTTCCTGTCCTTGCCTGGGAGGGAGGACAAGCTCCCCCTGACAGCCAGCTTGGAAGTACAGGGCTACCAGGAGATGAAGGAAGGACTGGCAAAAACAAAACAGAAAAAGAAAGAAATTATTTGTAACAATAATCAGAACTGCCCAAGGATCACAGGCCTTTTGCAAAGAATGAATGCTCTGGATTTAGAACCTCGAAGGAGATAAATTTAGATCAAGATTTTTAGGTAGGTAGATTTTGTACATCTTAATTTGACAATTCCCATCACTGGTCTCCCTATCTTATATGTGAAAAACAGATCTAAATGGTAAATATGGATGATATAGTTCCCCACAAATAAACTGCAGATAAGAGTCTCATGGACTTCATGGACTTTCATGCCTTGGATGGCTTTCAACTGCCACCTCAGATCTCAGCCTTCCTATGAGTAACTAGGATTATAGGTGAGAGCCATTGGCACCTGGCTTAAGCTATTCTTTTTGTTAAATGTGTTGAATAATGAACATTTATCTACAATCAAGGGGAATTACTACTCCATTCCAAATACACTGGAGTTTCAAGTGAGTTCTGGAACGTGGCTTTGGAATGGGCTTTCCCTGTCCTTTGCTATTATTTATCTTCTTAAATTTATAATTATAAAATGGATGAAAGGTTACCCCTTACAAAAAGGATGGGCCAAGATTTTAGTCTAGTGGCAGAGGGTTTGCTTAGAATTCCTGAAGACCGAGGTTTGATTCCTTGGCACCACAAGCATAGAAAAAGCTGGAAGTAGTGCTGTGGCTCAAGTGGTAGAGCTCTAGCGTTGAGAAAGCCCAAGGACAGTGTTCAGGCCCTGAGTTCAAGCCCCAGGACTGGTAAAGGAAAAAAAAAGGAGATGGAAATGAAAATGTTTATTGCTAGAACAAAACTCATAGGGCCACTTAGAAGCAAGAGAAAATAGGAATTTGAATCAATGTAAGAAGAAAAAGAAGGAAAGGTAAGTAAACAAAGCAAAAAGAGCTGGTTTAAGTAGTAGAGTACCTGCCTTGAATTCGGTGAAGCCCTGCGTTTATGTTCCAGGACAGAAAATACTAAAGTGATGGAAAAAATTAAGCAATCAGACCATCCTAAATTATTTAATAGATCTGAGGAACTGGCATTAAGGAAAGCTGAAAAGCAACCCAAAATATAGGTACTTCTATACATGAAAGTAAAAGTCTGAACAGTGTAGTAGTGATCCCTCCTGGCCACATCCCCTCCACCATCTGTTGCTATTAGTTTTCTTGATCCTGGCCATTCTAACTGAAGTGAGGTGGAATCTCAGAGTTGTTTTGATTTCCATTTCTTTTATGACCAGAGATGTCGAGCACTTCTTCATGTGTCTATAGGCCATTTTTATTTCTTCTTCAGAGAAGACTCTCTTTAAGTCTTTGGCCCATCTTTTAATGGGATGGTTGTTTCTTTGGAGATTAGTTTTAGAATGATTCAATTTTTTGAGCTGTTGATATATTTTAGATATGAGGCCTTTGTCTATTGTATGGTTAGTGAAGATCTTCTCCCATTCTGTAGGCTTCTTAATTAATTTACTAGCTATGTCCTTTGCCATACAAAAGCTCTGCAATTTAATGCAGTCCCACTTATCCAGTCTTTCTCTGATTTGTTGTGATTCTTGGTCCTTATTAAGAAAGTTTCTACCTGTGCCAAGGAGGCCTAGTCTGTCTCCTAATACTTCTTGTAAAGTTTTCAGTGTGTTGGATTTTACCTCGAAAGCAGTATGGCAGTTCCTCAAAAGACTAAACATAGAGCTCCCCTATGACCCAGCAATTCCACTACTTGGCATTTACCCAATTGTCCAGAAACAAGGACATACTAAATCCACTAGCACAACGATGTTCATTGCAGCACTATTTACCATAGCAAAGATATGGAACCAACCCAGATGTCCCTCAGTCGATGAGTGGATCAACAAGATGTGGTATTTGTACACCATGGAATTCTATGCTGCTATCAGAAAGAACGACATCACCCCATTTGTTAGGAAATAGAGAGACTTAGAAAAAATCACATTAAGTGAAGTAAGGCAGACTCAAAGGAACATAGGCTCAATGGTTTTCCTCATTTGTCATAATCAGTAGAAACCTTGGGCTCTCCTAGCAGAGATTTACAATAGAACAAAACCTTGATACATAAGGCCATATAGTATGATGCTAAATGAAAGGACCTCCAGGATATAGAAACAAAAGCCATATAATGAGTGATTGTTGTCCTTAATGTACTATGTTATCTCTCATCTCTTTGGCTCTCCCTTGGTTATCTCATATTGTTACAGTATCTCACTTTGTTATCTGATATATTGGATATATTTGTATTTGGTTATTTGAAATTGGATAGGGAAGGGGGAAAACAAGATGAGGGGTAGAGGTGGGGGGAGAGAAATGGGGACCAAGACATGAGAAAGGTATCAATGTATGTGAAGTAATGCACCTTCTATCTGGCGAATATAATGTAACCCTTCTATTAATTACAATAAAAATATATGAAAAAAAGTAAGTCTGAAAAAGAGGATTACAGTCATTGTAAGAAGTAGTTAGAGTCTTTTCCCCCTTCATATAGCTAATGGAACTGGCACACTGTGGACCCAACTAGAAAAATCTTGAAGTATGTGGGGGAAGCAGCCATAGGTTACAAAGCATTCACCCACTGCATGCTGGGATTGCTTCTTCTGCTCTTTTGCATTACAACTATTTTCCCATCAAGCTTGCCTGAAGATTGCCAGCCAGACCTAAATCATCCAGGTAAATACCTAAAATCACCTTCACTAAGAATTCTTTCCAACCCAAAAGGAAAGATTAGGGATATTTATTGCCAGGAGTTTCCTATGGAAAAGGTTCAATCTGCTCATCCAAAATAGAAATAGCAAATCCTTTTCTAACCATCAATTTTAAGAGTTCCTCACTACTCTTAATATATGATAACAATTATGCAGTATTAGGAGTCTCAAGAAAGCCTCTCCCAAGAAATGTGCACACCAAATTTGGAAAAAAGACACTTGCAAGAAACAAAAAAGATCAGACAAAAGCTAATGTCATGACAAACTTCACTCTCATAATTATCCCCAGAGAAATAACAGAAGGCATTGAAGTCATGAGTCTAGTTAAGAAAATAACAATGTTTTGGGGAGTAGGAGTGGGCCAGGATCATGGAGATTAGACTCAGGGCCTTATGCCTACTAGGCAGACATACTGCTTTGTCTCCAGCCAGGCTCCTAGCCACTTGGTTATTTTCGAGGTAAGGCCTCAGCTAGCCTGGGGTGGGATCTAATTACTGGGATGACTGGTATATGCCACTGTATCCAAGCCATTGGTTGAGATTGAAATTTTGCAAACTTTTACGCCTGGATTAGACCTGAATTGAGATATCCTCATCTGTGCTTCCCACAACGCTTGAGCCACGGAACTTGGCTAATTTTTCTTTTCTTTTCTTTTTTTTTAAAGAACATCCAAATGGCTAGTAGTGGTATTCAGTGGCAGAACATTTATCTAGCATGCACACAGCCCTTCGTTCAATCTTTAGCATCGAAAACAAAAAACAAGCAAAAAATACCCAAGAGCCGAAAAGAAACCTGGGATACAGGCCTAGTGGCAGAATTGTTAAATTCAGTATGATTTGGAAACTGAAATACAGAAAGTTTCCCAGGAAACCAAAAAAGAGAGATAAGAAGTTGAGAAGAGATAATGAGTACAGAAAACACCAGAAAATAAGGAGTTATCGTATTAGAATCAGACAGCCAAATAACTGGAGCTTTAGAAAGATATGAGAGAAAATGAAGGGTAAAATGCAGACCCTTCCAAAGACAGAAATCCCCTATCTGCTAAAAACACATGTTCCATCTGAAATCTTGGTCCATGTTTCATAAATGATTTGTTTTTATCTCTTTGGAGTTTGTAGACAAGGGGTGAACAAATACAGCAGTGGTACTCACTAAACACTATGTTTAAAATGAACTACAAAATTTGTGGGTGAGGATGGGAGGGGAAAACTGGGAGACAGTAAGAGAAGTGGTGAAAAAAAGAGTACATTTCCAAAAAGAAATGTACTCTTTACATGACATACGTAACTATAATCCCTCTGTAGATCACCTTTTTATTAACAACAAAAAGAGGCAAAAAGAGAAGGTAAGGGATTAATGGTATAGAATTCCTTACAGAAATGATAGGTCCAACTTATAATTTTTATAACCTAAATTTTATAAAAGGTAGGAAAATTAAACATTTAAGAACAATATGTTCAGATGTAAATTCTCTAGAAGTTCATTGGCTAAGTACCAGTATTTGTTATCAAGAAGCTAATACAAACTATAAAGTTAGGAAGCATACCTCCATTATGAAATATATCACTCAACTAAAAAAGCAACAAATCCCAGGTGCTGATAGCAAAGAGAAATACTAAGGTAAGAACTGTGCACCATGCCTAAGAGTCCAAAATAGAGAAAGTCAAATGGTGCTGGAAAGCTTTCATGAAGATGAATGGATAAACAAAATAATAAATAAATAACCTGGTAATAACTTTATGGAAAGTAGAGTTAAATAAATACAAACAGAAATTAAATTGTGAAAAGGAATAACAAACTAAAGCCAACAGTGCATCAAAAATATTATAGGTCATAGCAAAGTAGAATTATCCTTAAGATGCAAGTTTGGTTCAACCTTCCAAATCTATTGTGATACATACTACCTTAACAGAATGAAAGAAAAAGCCACATAAATATCTTAAAAGACAGAGGAAGAGTGTTTTTTAAAAGTTCAATATCTTTTCAAGATAAAAACTTAACAAAATAGAGAAAGTTGGAAATTTTCTCAATATGACAAATTTATGGAAAGCCTAGAGTTGACATCATAAATAAGGGGGGCGAGAGGTTCTGTAAGTTCTTCATTTAATATCTGTCTCCTCACTTCTACCTGATACAGTACTGGAAATACTAACAAGAGCAGTGAGGTAGTTAGAAATAAAGAACAGAAACAGCAGGAGTAAAATTATCTATGTTTGTGTATTATATGTAGAAAAATCAGATTTTTTTTTCATTTCTCTTAGTTTTTTGTTCCTTTTCTCTTATGTGTAAGATTATTTGATGTGTGGAAGAGAATGGGAATGACAGAAACAGCAGGACAAAGAATGAACTCATGCAACACTGATACTCACACTATGTTGGATGTGAACAGCTTGTGGGGAGAGGAATAGGGAGTAGTAAGCGGGAGAAAATGAGGGCTGGGGTGACAGTGTTTAAAAACAAATGTTCTCATTACCATATTTATGTAACTATAACCCTCCCATCACCTTTTCAATAAGAAATAAATTTTTAAAAGTAAAATTTTTGAATTAGAAAACATATTTTGAGATTTTTGAACTGAAAAATAATTTGCAATGTTCTCAGAACTACAAAACGTCCTGTTGAGTTGTTTCTAGTATCCCTGACTGAAGCCTTACATCTGTATGTGATAATATTATATTTTATAATAGAATTTGAAAGTCACACTAAATGAAATAGCTTTATATGTTTGTTTATTCATTATCTTGTGTTGTTGCACTGTCTGGAGAAGAATTTGTTTTGTTTTGTTTTGTTTTTGGCCTGTTCTGGGGCTTGAACTCAGGTCCTTGTACTGTCTGTGAGTCTCCTCATGTTCAAGGATAGTGCTCTGCCACTTGAGCCACAGTGCCGCTTCTGATCTTTTCTGAATAGTTTACTAGAGATAAGTATCTCACAGACTTTGTGCCCAGGGTGGTTTTGACTCATGATCCTTAGATCTCAGCCTCCCAGTAGCTAGAATTACAGGTCAGTCACTGGTGCCCAGCTAGACAAGAAAAAATTAAAATCTCATTTACAATAGCACCAAAACGAATAAACTACTTAGAAATAAATGTACCCAGTGTGGGAAAGGTGGTGTAAAGGTAGAAAGAAATGAAATGATATTTCATGTTTGTAAATGTAAAACATATATATAATATTGTTAAAATGTTCGTACTAAATGCAATCTTCAGCCTCAATGTAATCTCAAAATTCCAGTGCTTTTTTTTTATAGAGAATTAGATAAAATGATAAAATTTGTATACAACCATAAAAGATTTTGGGTAGTCAAAACACTCTTGATGAAGAAAAGCAAGGTTGAAGCATCACACGTCCTATTTCAAATTCTATTAGAAAGCTATTGTAATCAAAACCACATGGTCTGGCATGAAAAAAGTCTCACAGGCCAATGGAATAAAGGGCATCATTGAAGTCCAAGGATCCACAGTCAACCAATTTCTGACAGTCACCAAGAAGATACATTAGGGAAAAATAGTGTCTTTCTAGTTGGTATAAGTAAGAAACAAGATATAGACATGCAAAAGAATGAGAAGTGACCTTTATTTGATACCATACACAAAAGTAACTCAAAGTGGCTTTAAAAACCTACCTAAATGTAAGATCTGACACCATAAAACTCCTAGAAGTAAAACTCTGATATTGGTCTTGAAATTACTTTTTAGAGAGATAGTATTAGATACTTTTGTACTGGTGTGACGAAAACAACTGATACACAAAATATTTTCTTACATGCTTGAAAAGAGAAGGAGACATTGAGATGAGTTTGGGAAGGGAGAATGGGAAGGAAGGAAAATGCCAGTGGGGTGGTGATTCTGATTAAGATGCCTTGAATCCAAAATAGGTGTGGTAAAATGAAGCACCCTTGTACAACTAAGAGATGCCAATAAACATTTTTAAACTGACTAACACATTAAGAGGGAAGGAGTTATTTTGGTTCTTGGTTTCACAAGTTTCTGCCTGTACCTGGTTGGTTCTGTTACATAGGGCCTGAGGCTAGGCTGTAGATACTAGCTGCAGGAGCGTGTAGAAAAGGACGTTTACCTAATGACAGGCAGAATCAAAGACCAAGGCGGAGAATGTGGCCTGAGATAAGATGCAGGTTCAATGAGAATGCTCCAGTGCTCTACTTCCTGGCCTCCTAACTACCAAAATGGGTCCACCAGCAGGAGATCAAGGCTTTATTACACAAGTCTTTTTTTGGGGGGGACACCACATTCGAACCATAATCCTCTTCTTCTTACACCTGACAGCGTAAGTCCACATCATAATGCAGAATATATTCAGTCCATTTGTAATAGTCCCCAAACTCTCAACGGACCCAAGTATTCCTTAGAAGTTCAAAGTCTCCTCAGAGACTCAAGGGAGACTCTTAGCACAAGTCCTTGTCAAAACCAAAAAGATAATTACATGCTTCCAACTACTAGGACACCGTAAACATTCTCATTCCAAAAAGGAGGAATAGGAGTCCAGCAAGGGAAATATGAGACTGAAGAAAGACTAAAGCCAAAGAGGAAAATCATTAAATGCTATAGGTTCACGTCTGACATCCAGAGAAGATGGTGTCTTGGTATAACTCCAATAGCTCGGGACAGCCCTGCTCTTATGGCCTCAGAATTTGCAGCACATGTGGCCTCTCTCCTGGGCCGGCTTTGCGAACTTCTCCAGCTTTCCTTGGCAGACATTCCAAATCCTTGTCATCTCTTACTTTTTGGCATCTTTATTATATTTTTGGCTTCTTCTTTACAACTTCAAGCATTTCCTTTTCGGGGATCGCCTACAGGGGTCCTGCCCATAACAAACATTGCTGGGCTTGCCTGTGAAATCCGGGCAGCACCTCTGGGATCCTGTTACTGTGTATACCTGCAACCGGCATTGTTTGTTTGATGGTTTGATGCTGAGATCTGTGCAGCCAGCTCAAGTAATAGCTTGTCCCACATGGACTGTGGCTGGTGTGACCTCTAAGTGCCCATATGGCTAAATAGAGGATACTGGTTCCTACATGATCTTACATGAGCAGGGCGACCCAGGTCTTTTCTTTTTTTTTCCTTTTTCTTTTTTTTTTTGGCCACTCCTGGGCTTAAGCTCAGGGCCTGAGAACTGTCCTTGGGATTTTCTCAAGGCTAGTACTCTGCCACTTGAACCAAAGAGCCACTTCTGGCTTTTTCTATGTATGCAGTACCGAGGAATTGAACCCAGGCCTTTGTGCATGCTAGGCAAGTACTCTACCACTCGGTCAAACTCTTGGTCCTGGGTCTTTTCTTTTTTTTTCTGTTTTGCCAGTCCTAGTGCTTGAACTCAGGACCTGGGCACTATCCTTGGGATGTTTTTTGCTCATGGCTAGCGCTCTTCCACTTGAGCCACAGAGCCACTTCTGGCTTTTTCTGTGTATGTGGTACAGAGGAATTGAGCCCAGGACTTTGTGTATGCCAGTCAAGTACTCTACCACTAGGCTACATTCCTGCCCCCCCGGGTCTTTTCTTATGGGTAAGTCTTTCAAGCAAGTTAAAACTATCACCCCACAGAGCTTGGGATGGTTAGGATACGGCTGGTTTCTGAGGTGCTCACAAATTATTTTTCCTATTGTTTAGATATAAAATGCTTAGCTTCTTATTTATTTACTTGTTCATTCATTTATTCAATTATATATCCATCCATTCATCAATTCATCCATTCATTCATTCATTCTGGTGCTGGTCCTGGAGTGTGACTCAGGACATGAGGACTGTTCCTCAGCAACTTTGCTCAAGGCTAGCACTCTACTACTTCCAGAAAGGTTTGTTGTTGTTGTTGTTAATTGGAGATAAGTGTCTCAAAGACTTTTCTGCCTCATCTGACTTCAAACTGCAATTCATAGGTCTCAGCCTTCTTAGTAGTGAGTATTAGAGTGACTCTGCATTCTTTTTAATGGTACTAATCTCTTTAGCAACCATACTTTAGTCCAACTTTGCATTTATTTTAGGGCAAATTTTCTCCTCTGCTTTTTTTTTTTTTTTTGCCAGTCGTGGGCTTGAGCTCACGCCCTGAGCACTGTCCTTGGACTTTCTCAAGGTTAGAGCTCTACCACTTGAGCCTCAGCACCATTTCTGGCTTTTTTTCTATCTATATGGTACCAAGGAATCAAACCGGGTCTTCGTGCATGCTAGGCAAGCACTCTACCACTAGGCCAAACTCCCAGCCCCTCTGCTCTGCTTTTTGCTCACTATAAACCTGGCTAAAATCAGCCAGCAATAAACATATGTAAGCCTAAATGCTGACCTGCCTTGATATGTCCTCCATCAGAATAATTAGTCCATCAGATTAATTAATCCATCATTTTTAAATTTATCTTCTCACAAAGTCTTAGCATATGGGCAAATGTAGATAAGTACCTTATCAGCATGTCAAATGTATGATCTCTGTCTAGTTCCCAAGAGAGTCCTCAGGTCTTCCTGAAACCTCATAAACACAGTCTTTACTGTTCACATTTCTATCTGCATGGTGGTCTTCTGAGCTCCTAGTAGAATTTCCCCTTCAGCTTCTGTGTCTAGCATTTTAAGATTTCTTTTTAGTTCTCATCTCCAACCTTTCCTAATTCCTTCCATTATCTAATTAAAAACCACCTGGTTATATTTGATCATGGCAACATTCTCACTTTTCTGGTTGTAATTTTCAATTTTAAGTACTTTGAATCACTGTGACAAACACCTGGGCTAAACCAACCTAACGGAGGTTTTAGCTGGTATATGATTTCACTAATGTGAAAGGCTGCCAACTTGGTTGATAAGAATTTGTAGGGAAGAAAGATAGAGAGGAGACTTGGACAAAATACAGCAACCACATACCCACCCTTAGTGACATCTTTGCTCTGCTGGACCCCACCCCTTAAAGTTTGCAAAACCTCTCAAGTTAAGGCCATCAATTAGAGAACAGCCTGCCCCCATGACGTTTGGAGGAATGCTACATGCCCAAACCATAACAGACAAGAAAAGCACAGGTAACAAAGACAAGAGTAAAATGGGTCTACATTAACCTAAAAGACCCTGCATAGCAAAGCAGTCAATCGAATGAAAAAATTCACACCATGTGTAGTTGATACATGGCTAATGTCCATAATATATAAGGTACCTATGAAATAACTCAATAGCCAGGAAGATAACAATAATCCAAATACAAATGTATACAAAGTCCATCTGTATAGAAGGCATAATGCAGACACCAAAAAAATGACATAATAAAAATGAGGAGGCTCACACTAGAAGGAGGAAAGGCCTGGCAGTGTGTGTATGTGTCTGTAGAGTGGTGGGAGGGAAAGGAAAGAAAGACACATCCCTATTTCAGTAGACAGTAGGCGGCACCTGAAGATGGCAGATCAGCAATAAAGAGCACAATGCAAACAAACAAACTAATAAACGTGGCCCAATGTTAAAAGTATGTTTTACTAGAAAAGGAAGATGAGAGTGCTGCAGATTTCCCATTCCACATTAGTATGAAATATTTGATTTTTAAAATCATGCACATATATATATATAATTTATTTGAATGAAATAAATGTGAAAAATAGAATAGAAATTCTCCATATATATGATCTATATCCTTTATATATGACATATATATCCATTATATATCATATATATCCTTTAAATATATCGTATATCATATATATGATATATTCTTCACATCTATTTCTCATAAATATCATACATATGAAAGAGAATAGATGTTATATATGTAAATAGATAATATATCTGTGTGTTTGTGCTATTGACAAAGTTAAAATGAAACCTAAGGTTTGGTTAGCAGGACACAGGAAAGTGTTGAATGCTATTTTAATTAGTCAAGGAAGCCCTTAGGAGATGGCGTTGAGAGGAAACCTAAACATTGGAAAGATAATAAACTTCTAAGCATGTTTTGGTGAGAGGGAAAAAGGACACAGAAATGAAAGGAGGAAGGATGAGCAAATCCATTCATTATATTCAATATATATTATGTATAAAGTAAACTTGAGGGTAGGGCTAGGAGGGAAGATGGGGAGAAGAATGGAAGAGGTGAAATTGATCAAAATGCATTGTACTCACAACCTGATTAGGGAATTGTAACCCCTTTGTAAACTACTTAATAATAAGTACTACTTAACAATAGCATTTTAAACAGAAAAGAAAAGTAAACATAAAAATGGAGGAGACAGGGGGCTGGGAGTTTGACCTAGTGGTAGAGTGCTTTGCTTAGCAAGCACGAAGACCCAGGTTTGATTCCTCGGTACCACATACATAGAAAAAAGCCAGAAGTGGTGCTGAGGCTCAAGTGGTAGAGCTCTAGCCTTGAGAAAGTCCAAGGACAGGGCTCAGGCCCTGAGCTCAAGCCCAGGACTGGCAAAAAAAAAAAAAAAAAAAAAAAAAAAAAAAAAAAGAAAGAAAATGGAGGAGACAGGAGGAAGTCTAGGAAAAGATCAGCAAGGTGAAAGAAACTAAGTATGAGGGAAGTCTAAGGCTGGGTGTGAACTAGGGAGTTTTAGTTTAGGCACCAAGATAGATGCAAAAGAATAGTAATAGAGATGTATTTTACTTCCTTTCTTTCTTTTTTGCCTGTCCTAGGGCTTGAAATCTGGGCCTGGCCACTGTCTACTTGAAACACACAGCTACTTTTTTTTTTCCTGAGTAGTTTGTTGGAGATAAAAGTCTCATAGACTTTCCTGGCCAGGCTGGCTTTAAACCACCAGCCTCAGATCTCAGCCTCCTCAGCAGTTACCATTACAGGCACGAGCCATGCACCTCGCTCCTTTTTGCTTGTTTTCATAGCATGTGCTTTATTTGTGGATTCATTTGTGCACTTTTGACCAAGTGTGGTAAATAATAATTTCTTTTAATGAAAAGATACTTCAAAAATGAGATTTAAGTTCCTATCTGTGTATTACACAGTTTGGGTGAATCGAAGAGGCTGTTGGTCCCACATTCTATCAGTTTTGCCTAAATTGTATGATCAGCTTGTGTTTCCCTTGCTTTTAATTTTGTAAAAATAGAGTACACCTCCCCCGAAATAAACAGTAACCCCAAAGCAAGGTAGAAGTGACTGTGCTGATTTTATATCTTTGGTAGAAGAAGAAGACATGGAAAAAGTGAACCAGGCATCTGCAATGTAGTGGTTTCTTGAATGGTGATCTCCTTAGAAATGGATACCCACAATGCAGTGGCCTATTGTACTTTGCTTTTGAGCAAGAAAAGTGACATATGCTTTGAAAAGACCACTCTAGCCACTGAGGTGGATAAATGATAGAACAGCAAAAGTCTGAAGCTGGAAGGCAAATCAAGAGGACTGTTGCAGTGATTCAGGTGAGATCTGAGGTCATGAGGTCATATTTGGGACATAATTTGGAGCCAATGGGAATTTTAGACTAGATGTGGGTTTGGGGCAAAGGAAGAAATGATGAATGACTCCAGTCTCTCTGTATAAGCTGTAAACACACTGATTTGACTTTCCCAAATTCTTCATTTATGTCTTCTTTCTGCTCTCTTGTGCATACCATACTATGACATAAATATAAAGAGCCTGAACTACCAGTGTCTAAATTATTCAAAGGCAACTGAAAGTCTTCTTGTGGCAATGTCATCCAACTACATCATACATTCCGGCTTCTGGCCACACTCATGCCTCACCAGCCTTGCTTTTCACATTCCCATATAGTAAAGCTTTCTCCTGTTTTTGCATACATGTCCATATATATTCCGGTACTTGCCAGCCTGAAATACATTGTGTTTACCTGTTCTTTTCTATTTAATCAATTGTTTTTCACCACTCACCTCAATCTTATCATGGTAGACTATTACCTTATCACTAGGGGAGGCTTTGTGAAAAAGACCTCAGTAAGGACAATAAGAGACTTGAATGGTGCTTTCACATAGGCTAATCGTCTCAGAACACTGATTTTGGATTTAGCTTCCATTCTAAAAGCCCAAGATAGCTATGTGGTGGGAGAAAAATCTTAGCCTATCAGCCCAACCATCATTGGACCAGACATTAGAAAGAAGCTATTTCAAATATTCCAGCCTTATCTAAAATCTGGAAATTAGAATGGACCCCAAATGGTAACCATCTGAGATTAGTCAATCTACAAGAGTAGAGGCAAATACAATAGTGGTTGGTTTATACTGTTGCAGTGCCTAATAAAAATACCCCTCCTGGGCATTTACCTAAATGTCTAGAAACAAGGCCATACTAAACCTATCATCACAACCATGTTCACTGCAGCATTATTCACCATATTCACTATGGACCAACCTATTTGCCCCTCAGTAGATGAATGGATCAATAAGATGTGGTATTTATACACAATGGAATTCTATGCTGCCATCAGAAAGAATGACATTGCCCTATTTGTAAGGCAATGAAAAGACTTGGAAAAAATCATACTAAGTGAAGCAAGCCAGACCCAAAGGAACATAGGCTGTATGGTTTTCCTCATTTGTAATTATTAGTATGGGTGTAGGATTTTCCTAGCAGAGGATCACAACAGCTCAAAAGCTATGCGCGTAAGGTCATATAGGATGAGGCTAGGTGAAATGAACTTCAGGATAGGGAAACAAGAGATTTATCCTTGTGGTTGTTGTTTTTAATGTACTATGTGAAGTTATTTCTTTACCCTTTCCTTTCCTCTTTTGCTCGCTCTTTCCATCCTTTCTTTCTTTCCTTCTTTTTACCCTTATGGTTTATTCTCTGTTGTTGGTGTATCTGACTTCGGTACCTGATATAATGTACATACATATATTTGTGTATTTGAATAAGGGGAGGGAAGGGTAAAAAACAAGATGGTGAGATAAAGGACAAAGGATGAACCAGTGTAACAGCAATATTCACAAGATAATACATTGGAAATGAACTTTACAAATTGGGAGGGGGTGATGGGGAAGAGAAAGTGGGAGAAAAATATGGGAAGGGGTAAAAATGTTCAAGAAGTAATATACTCACTACCTTAAGAATATAACTGTAACCCCTCTATATATCACCTTGATAATAAAATTTTTAAAAATAAAGTAATAATTCTTTAGGACATTAAAATACTCTTCACATTAAAAAAAATACCCACCAGTCCACCACCATGGCTTTTGGAAAGGCTATCAATTTCATGCACATAATCATAATCAAAATAAAACAGATGAGAACACTGAGAAAGTGAGGTTGACAAGGAGGAGACTGAGAGCAGGTTGAAGCTGAGGCATGTCACGTGGATGCAATGACTGGGAATCAATTGCGTCCACAACGTTTTGAGTTTTTTTTTTTTTTTGAAAGATGGGGGGTAAATGTAGAACTCATTTTAATCAGAGCTCAGGAAATTTACCAGAGCTATTTTATTAAGTTGATCCTTATGGTTTATCTGTAAAGTCAGACCTCTGCAGTCGTGCACAGCAATCAGGCAGACACATGTCTCTCCAGCTCTGCTCTCTACCTCCCAGTTCTCTTAGGGGAAAGCAAAGGCATCCAGATACAGCTTCTACCACATCACACAGCCTCTGCTTCCCATCTCTCTTCCATATCATTTGGAATTCTCTCCCTTCAGCGCATCATTTGTGGGTTTATTGGTATTTTAGTTAGGTTGAGTCTAGGATCTTACATTATAAAAAGCATTTTGTATACACACTATGGGCACAAAGCCAGTATTTAAAGCTTGAGGCACTTTAAAATTTGTTTTACATCAAGCTAATCATGTTATAAATCTGCATTTTCATTATACATCAGAACCACCCTTTTTTCCCCTAATGACATGCAAGATGAGAGGAAACAGAATGCATCTATGAAGGCTACCATCTCATCTTCCCATTTGTTAGAGAGTAAAGCTAGACATGACTGTGGGACTTCAGATGAATTACATAATATTTATAAAAGGGTCTAATAATAAAAATGATAAAATCAAAACCAGATGAAAATAGGTAAAAGCTTAATTTTCATAATTAAAATTATATTATATAAAATTGAAGTAGCACTCACCCAGTGGTAGCAAATTATTATGCAGAATACTTTGTAGTATATCAGTGTATTACATAAGAAATATCTCTGCTTGCTCCCTTCACAGACACGTATAAAGGTAAAAAAGTATTCTAATTGTTCTTCTGATGACTAAACTGTACCAGGGGTAAAGTATCTATATGATAAGCATATTAAAAGGCTATATTCACTTTGGAAATATTTCAGCGTGCAATATTATTTGCTAATACAAGAAATTATTTTTAATTTGACAGTTACAATTTAGCCCTATAGAAGGTACATACTAGTAGGGACTAATAGGAAACTTGTTAAATTATGTTACATCTTAAAGAGATCATGCTTTTATCTTTACAAAACAAAAGATACATCTGCTTATTCCTTAATTTAAAACATAAAAAATCAAAATTGGACTATGTATCTCAGAGTTCTTCAGTTATAGAATTCTGTTATTTGGTGATATACATTTTTGTTTGTTTCATCAGTTGTAGGGTATGAATTCTTGGCGTAGCCATTGTCTCTGAGTTCTTCAGCTCAAGGCTGTGCTCTGTCCCTTGAGCCACAGTATCACTTCTGTTTTTCCAGTGAATAATTGGAGATGAGAATCTCACAGAGTTTTGTGGCTGGGCTGGCTTTAAATCAAGATCATCAGGTCTCAGCCTCCTGAGTAACTGGGATTACAGGTGTGAGCCAGCAGCTGTGATATACATTTTATATATCCAGTAATCTCTGCTTCATCCTAGTGCTAGATTATAGCATGAAGTACTGAAAGTTCACACAAGTATGTTAAAATGGGTGCCAGTTGCTCATATTTGTTATTTCATCTACTCTGGAGCCTGAAATCTGGAGAACTGTAGTTTGCAGTCTGCTCACAGAGAAAAGTAAGTCAGAATTCATTTCTAAAGTAATCAATAAACAATCTTGGCTAATGTCATGGCTTCAATGATATTCTGCCAGTTGAGCAATAAAACCTAGCGAGCCTGAAGCCCTGAGTTCTAGCTTTAGTGCTGGAAAAAATGTGTAGGTCTTATGAGGATTTTAAAATATAGGAATCAGTTTTATTCTACTATTATGACAGTAGAAAACTGGCATAAGTCCATAATTGGGAAAAATGATACAAGTAAATGGATATGGCATGGAAGAAGGATATGATTAATATACAAAATGGGCAAAATTTGGGGGAGAGGTTATACTTTTGCTTAGTTTTCTTCCCAGAGATTAACTACACTCATTTAAGAGTGTCTTTTTCATGAACAATTTGAAAAGTATGATCTCATCTTTAAAAAGTGAAAGCTAAAACACCATTTCATCCTCACGTCAACCAACACTGTTGATAAAGAAGTTAAAGACTCTATTATTAGAGCATTAGAATCAATACCAAGTTTATTACAAGTAAAGTTCCCTTCATGCTTGCTTCAGTGTGGATCACAGGTGGCCCCACAAAGGAACTTGATCCCCAGGGTTGTGTGACTGGAAGGGGATAAAATCTTTAAGGGGTGGTGGTGAGGGGAAGGTCCTGTGATCACAGCAGGTGAGCATCTGGCCTCTTCCTCTATCTCTTTTTCTTTTGCTTCCTGGACCCAAGGTGAACAGTTAAACTCTTGCCTTACACTCCTGCCATGATGTGCTGCCTGTCAAAACCCCATAGCACTGGTCCGATTGATCATGTCTGACAGCTCCCAAACTATGAGCCAAAATAAACTTTCCTTTTCATAAGTTGATTTTCTCAGGTGTGTGTTAAAGTAAAGGAAAGCTGGCTAACAGAGTACTCTATGATTTCACATGAAATAATACATAAACATGAATATGGAATAACTCATGAGACTATTCACCATAACATTGTTCCAAAGAGGTGGAAACAACTTTTAATCAAGAGTATTATTATTTTTTTAATCACTTCAGCTGGCTTTAAAGTTGCAGGATAGTTACTATTTTATAGTGGCCAAAGAAATGCATGGGAACTCTATGACAAACATAAGTCTACAATCTACAATGTGTATCTTTTACATCTTTAACTATTTATTCTTATACATGCTGAATTCTTAATTTATGCTGTAAAATGTGAAACAATATGAGTCACCTATAGAGATTTACAGCAAAAGTATAAAGCCATGAGTGAAAATGATGAACGTCAACTCCAGAGAGAGGGGAAGAATGAAAACAAAGGTGGTTCAATGTTTCTTTAACACCCCATTTTGGGAAGAGGAAGGAAAAGGAGGGAAAAAAGGAAAGGAACAAAGGAAGAAAAGGAGGGGGGGAGAAAGGAGAGAATAATAGGAGAAAACTTAAAGAACACAAAACATAAAATTAAAACTAGGTAGGTATGCATTCAAGTCTTAATTCTATCTTCCAATTAATTGTATTTTAATATTAATACTAATATAATATTAATAGTATTAATGCAACTATTAGTATAACATCTATACTATTTTCTAATGAATATTATTTCTAATTTTCTGATTAAAATATTTCAAACATTTAAAGACTAACAACCCTGACTTTAGTAAATAGTGCTAGTGTGTCTATTACTATCTTTACATTACTTTCTAAAATTTCATTGCTCCTCCCAGAGATGATCAATACTGTATTAATCTTTCCATATTAATCTACTCTCTGTAAGACTGTTTCTAGTAGTTTCCTAACCTCCCTAGAAGACACATTCTGGCCTCTGGTGATACACCCTATGATAGGCAATTTCTTGTTTACAATGTTGCTTACTGCTACTAAACCTTCATCTACTTTATTCTACATATATATACATAAACATAATATGTAGCATATATTACAGTTACTTGAATAAGGTAATAAGTACATTGTGTTTTGAGCAGTCACCCCTTCCCTAGCTCACATCTACTTTAAAATTGGTATATTTGTCTCTCATTTAGGCTTACAGAACTCAATCGTTCCATATATGTTTCTTCTAGTTTAGGCATTAGAAAATCCAGAATAAGGTGACTTCCTCTTTCCTAGCTTCACTGAGATTTATAGTAGGACTTTTCGATCTTTGGGGCTCACCTTACGAATAACCTATCCCGGGTTGTGTTCTCAGATCAACAGAGGAGGGGTTGAGTCCTTCCCCTGGATACCTTTGTTGTCAGAGTACCCTGCAAATACCAGGATGGGAAAACATCCAGACCCCCTGCTGTTCTGGCAATCCCTCATCTCCTCAATTGCAAAAGCAGTAACTATGCTTTCCTTTTACCTACTCAGTCTCAGAACAAATAACTGCCAACTAAGTGCTTGTTAAGTTGGTAAATGAATTACAAAGATGTTGAAACATCAACATTCAAATTCTTCTACTAGTGCTGTCCTTTGGACAATTCTGTGTCCTGGAGTGGGTATAAGGCCAAGACATCAGGGACTCTTTTCTTAGAAAAGCCAGGCCTATGTAGAAAATCCTCAAATAAAAAGTACTTTAAAATATGATCAGATAAAAATATTTATTGTAAGCTGGGCACAGTGGCTTATGCCTGTAATCCTAGCTATTCAGGAGGCTGAGATCTGAGGATCACTGTTCAGAGCCAGCCCAGGCACTAAAGCCTGTGAGACTCTAATCTCCAAATAACCACTAGAAAATGGGAAGTGGGGCTGTGGCTTGAGAGATAGGGTGGTAGCCTTAAGCTGAAGATCACTGACAGGGCCCAGGCCCAGAGTTCAAGCCCCAGGACAAACAAACAAACAAACAAACAACAAATATATATACATATGTAGTAATGAACTCTAATAAATGGAAACAATACAAAAAAAAAAAGAAAGAAAAGAAAAACCATGCCTCTGGGAAGTAAAGTGTAGTGTATCTTACCCAGGAATCCAGTACCCCCCACACTCACTGCATATCTCTGTTGTGATAATGATAGCTCTCAAAGTGGAGGCTTACTAAAACAGTAATTTTTAAGCAGATATTATTGTTCTATCAAACCATGGCAAGTCGACTTTCATCGATGTAAAGTACTAAAATGCAGTCTGAAAGTGCTTTTCTTTTGTTTGTTTTTTGTTTGCTTGTTTGTTTTTGCCAGTCCTGAGGCTTGAACTCATGGCCTGGGCACTGTCCTTTAGCTTTCTCAAGACTATCACACTACCACTTGAGCTACAGTACCACTTCCAGCTTTTTCTATACTAAGCAAGCACTCTATCACTAGGCCAAACTCCCAGCCCCCCAAAAGATTTTTTATAACTTCCTTTGTAGAAATCGAGGAAAGAAGCAGATGGCTGTCCAGATATAATGAAATATGTATTTCTAATAAAAAATTAAGCCATGCATTGGTTGTTCATGCCTATAATCTCAGGAGACTGAGATCTGAAAGCTCAAGATTTAAAGCAAAGTAGGCAGGAAAGACTATCATTTTCAATTAATCACCCAAGAGCCAAAAGTGGAGTTTTAGCTCAAATATTAGAGCACCAGCCTTGGGCCTTGAGTTCAAGTGTCAATATCACACACACACACACACACACACACACACACACACACACACACACTAAATTAAAAGTAAATTCAAATTTCTATTAAGTTAAAAGGCATGACTACAAAATACTCAAGGGAATCCAGGCAGAAGGTGAGTGACTGAGTGATAAATTGGCTATGACAGAATATCTCTCCTCTGATCCTAGAAGAGAAAAGAATTGATTTTACGTTAGTCATCTGGAAAATACAAATTAGTTAAAATGGAAGTTTAATGGAAGAAAACAGTTGAGAAACATGCAGAGGAAAAGAGTGGTTTTTACCTATTTCAACTATCTACTAATTCCATGGCAATATACTGCTTTATTTTATTTACAAAGTGCTCTCACATACAATTTCTTTGAAAGCCCACAACAAGCCCGAGCTTAAGTAGATCAGATAAGATGTTTGCTCAACAGATAAAGAGATTAAGGCCCAGAAGGACTAAGGACAATCTAGAGATGTCATTGGATAAATACTTCACCCCAAACCATTTAACTTTTAATTTAGTTTTGTTCCAGAATGTGGCAGTGAGTTAATTTTCCTTTAAAAACCTGCTCAGTAAACATAGTTACATTGGAATTTAGAAAATTTAATAACTACTATAACTAGCAGGTGAATTTTAGCTGGGCATTTTTGCTTCTGAGTGAATAAATACGCATAGGGAAACACCTAGGAAAAGTGTTCCAAGCAGAGTGATGTGGTTTTTATTAACATTAACAGAAATGAAGTGGACCAATTTCCATGTAATACTTTGAAAATCTATCCCCAACTTTGCACCATTTAGGTTGCTGTGAAATACACATCTGCTTGTTTTATTTTGGTAGTAAAAAAAATGCTTCACTGTATTACTTTCATATCATATAGAAAGACACTTCTGTTTTTCCTCTTAGGTCAACTAATCTTTTTCCTTTTCATTAAGTTGCTTTGAGTGTTTTTCCATCTTTTGAATCACAGCAATCCAAGAGTCTCCACACATCTTGGATCAGGTCAGTCTCCAAGATAGAGTCAAAACCTAAAACATGGAAGCCAATATAGAAAAGACTGACTGGGCAGTCGAGGTGGTGGTGGGGGGGGGGGGCAAATGACTCCATGAATGGTCTAATAGCAAATGCTTTGCAGCTCAAATAGAGCTGGTGTTGTCATGCAGGACTGGAGATTCATTGCTGATGAACTTTTTAAGACTTCGTAAGAACCAGAAAGCTATACTTCTCATAAGAGAATTTGAATCGTTAAACATTGTAATTACCAGTACATCTTAAACATTGTATTGACCAACACTTGTCTAGAGTAAACTACATTTGTGGGTCCTGAGTTTACAATAAATAGATGACTAGACTTCTCTTATCTAATCATACAACTGTTGATGCAAAGACATGAAGTTCCTGCCATGGGAACACTGCTTTCTTCCATTGCTTCCAAATTAGGATGATAAAAACATAGAATATTAGAGAACTGAAGAAAGAATACCAAGAAGGAAATGGTTTGTTCCTGCCAATGTAAGGGAATGTTAATGGAAAGCCAAAAACTAAAGAATTTCAAAAATGGAAGGGATGTTCCCCTCAGCCATTTCACAAAAACCAATATTCATAAAACAAATGTAAAGTTTTACACTACTTTGTATCATCTTATTGATTAAGGGCTATGCAAACTGTTTTCGAATACAAAATTTGTTGAGCAGATGTGGGGTTTGTTAGTTCAGTTCATAACACTAAACATTTTCTTGTTGTTTGGGGAAATCAGGGGTACCAAGTGCTAAGAATGCAGGTACGTCTTCTGCCTCACTCTTAAGAGGAAATGGGCATGGATGATGATATGGCTAATGGTTGGCAGGAAATTCAAATCACTCTAACCAAGGGATAAGCTGGGAAATACTGAGCACTTAATATTGACCTAGAGACCTTAGGTCTATCAGTTTGTCTACCTGGCTGGCAGTTCCTTCTGTGGATTAAGGTGTGATATCATCCATAGTTTCTGTGGCCTGGCCTTTGTGCATCTCATTATATACTCACTCTCATTGTTCACTACCTGTGCTTTTCTTTAATCCTTTTGAAAAGTAGTTTTCAACTCACATCTTGTCTCCAAGATTTAAACAGCTAAAAAAATCCCACTGCACTATCCCCAGGAACTTCTCACTGCAGAGTATTCAAATTGAATGTAGCATCTTCCCTGAAACTTGTTCCTCTTCTTTGTCATTGATCTATTGGACACTACTACTTAGAAGTTAGAAATGTGTGAATCCTTACATTGCTTAACCTCAGCTCTATCATCATATAAGTAATCACTCAAATCCAATGATTTGCCTTAGAGCTGACTATTCTTGGAAACTCTAGTCTCTTTTTTCTCAGATTGAATCTCTTAATTCTCACCTGGACCCTATAATAGTCATTTAAGTGGTGCTTCTACTTCTACTTCTGTCCAACAAATCTATGCATTTTGCTATCTACCATCATGATCTAGCTAAACTAGATGTTAGTGCTCACCTTTACTGAAATGTGAACAGCTCTCTGCTGGTAGATTGATAAAATCACCACATTGTTTCCATTTTCTATTTTGTAAATACTGACTTCTTGTAATTTCCAGCCTCCCAGAATGACTTCCTTAGTTCTTTGATATTAATTTCCATCATCAATATCAGTAAATCATTACTAATTGCCATATTCTGCCTGCAAAAATTTGATTTGCCGATCAAAGAAATTTGCTTAGCAAATTAAATTTCTTTCAAGTATTCCTCATCTTGTCTTATAAAATTGCACTATTAGTCCTCTTGTAAAATTTAGTTTTGATGTTAATGTTACGGTTTAATATCTTTTTTTGTTTTAGCTAAAATAATTTAAAAACTATTGGAATTACCTGCAATGGTGGCTCACACCTGTTATTTCATCTACTCAAGGGGCTGAGATATGAGTGTAGTGCTTCAAAGCCAGCAGGGGCAGGAAAGTCTGGGACACTCTTATCTCCAGTTCACCACTAAAAAATTAGAAGTAGAGCTGTGCCTAGAGTGGGAGTATGCTAACCTTAAGAACAAAAGCACAGAGATACCAACCAGATCCTAAAGATTTTCAGCTGAATTTTAGGTGACACCACGTAAAGAAGTCTAAGAGGTAGGTAGAAAACCCTACTAGAGAAACAGAAACCAATAGATTGAAACAATGGCAAAAATAATTTGATATTCATATATCAACAGTCATCTATAATCTACAATATTAATATAATGAGGAAGTCCCCTTTCAAAAGCTAAGTCCATGAAAGCTCTGTATGAAACTTCTTTGGGAAAAGAATGTCTTGCTAAGGGTTCATGGTTAAACACAATGTGTTGAAAACATGTAATGTGTGGAAATTTTAGATGTAGTCCAGTTCATTCAGCTTAGATAGTCTAAGCCTGTTGTGTTGTTCTTTCATAGAAGACAGAATACATATGCCTACATCTTTCTTGAAAGTAGGAGTTTTAATAGTATAATTAAATATCATTTGCACTACTTTATAGTTATAAGACATGCAAAAACATAAAAAGATAAATGAGTAATTTACTTTAAATGTGTAGAATAGGAAGAACAAAAAAAAGGCTATGAATTCAAGCCCCCAGGATGGCAAAAAACAAAAACAAAAACAAAATGAAATTATTCTTTCTTTAAAGATAGAACATTTTGCTCTAGTGCCTTTTCTCCAAGTTTTTTTTTCTCCCACCCTACTATTTCTCTTCCGTTTGTGGATGTTAATGGCATCCTAGGGCAGTGTTAATATTTTTCATTGCTTTTCTTGCCACTTTTCACTCTGAATTCTATTGACTTCTTAGATGGTCGCTCAACGTCTGGTGTACTTTTGCAGTCTCCATTACACTACTGAGCCAATACAGTAAAACTCAGACACTGTACTTTTCACTTTTCAGTGTGTTCCTTACAGTTCTTGTTTTATTCTGAGGAGACCCTCTCTTGTCCAATAATTTCCAGAGGGCTTATTTTTATAGCAATTAGCCTAGTTATAAGAGTTTCTTTAAAATCTTTGTTAATTTCCACATTTTTGTCATCTCAGAGTTGGCATCTATTGATTGTCTCTTCCCTTAAGACTCAGTCACATTTTTCTTATCTTTGTATGGCAAGAAACCTTGGGTTATATTTCAGATCTGTCATCTTTATTAGGTTTTGAAACTTTGAACCCTGCTGAAATCCATTGTAGAATGTTGCTGCTCTGTTTGTTACAGCTGGCAATGGATTTGGCTAGATTCAGACTGCAAGTTTTATCTTTCTTGTGTGGGTTGATGGCTCTAATGTCATTTCACGTTTGAAAGCCTTTATAGCCACTTGGGGTATTGCCGTATAGAATCACTCAGGGGCTAGCACAGAAATTAGCTAATTTTTAAAATTATCTAGGTGAACAATTCTTAAAGGCTTTGTCCTGTTTGCTCTGATTTATTTCATGAATGCAGAACTCAGAGATGAGTACAGGACAAGTACCATTTAGAATATAGAATTGGGAGGCCATTCTCCAGCTTTCATCTATGAGTTCACAATATTCCATTCTCTTTTGTCTATCATACAATTGAGAATACAGTTCCTCTCAGAACTGAAACTATAGCTCCTCAAGTGAGACTTCTCTTTGAGTAAAGGCAGAAAGATTAAAAAAGAATAAAAGCCAACATAAAACTGAAATTGAGGAATACCCAGATTCTGAAAAAATTGGTGCCACTAAAGAGATATCAAGTACTCTGCACTGGAACAATAAAGCGGATACCTCAGTCTCAGGATAGTCTCAAGTGATTGAGGATCTTCCCTACAAAGTGCAAAGCCTTGAGTTCAAATGCAAGTACTGGCAAAGGGGAGGGGTGAAGCTATAAAGGTGAAGCTGAAGACAATGGAGATCTTAGGAAGTTAGACTATCAGAAATGCCAGGAAAGCTTTAAGTAGTTAGCAAAGTCATTCCGAAAGAGAGGTCAGTGAAACTCACATCACAACACCATGTCCCCCAGATGTTAGCCATCGAGCTATGGGCTCTAAGGTTTACTGTACTGGGCTTTGATCTTGCTTTGATCTAGTCTTTTCTTGTTATTTTCCTTTCCCTCCTTTTGGAATTGAAATGTTTAATCTGTGTCATTGTACCTCAAGAATATATAACTTGTTTTTTCATTTTTACAAAGGCACCAAGCTAAGAGTTTGCCTTGAGTGTCGGAGGAAACTCTTATTTAAAAAAATGTTGGGTTTGTAGAGATGTTGGGAACTCTTAAGATGGAATAAATGCATTTTTCAGTAGAAGGTGCCATGAGCCTTTGCGAGTCAGTGGTGGGATGTTACAGTTGGTATACAAAATGTCTCCTATAGGTCATGAGTTGAACATGTAGTCTTCAGCTAGTGGTGGTATTTTGGGAGGGTGGTGGAAACTTTAGGAGGCAGGACCTTGTTGGAGAAAGGTCATTTGAATTGTCCTTTGAAGGTTATACCTTGCCCCAAGTTCCTTTCTTTCCCTTCCTGTCTGATATGAAATGAGTAACCTGTGTAACATCCTATAGCAAGAGTAACCCCTCTTGCTATGGTGTCATGGCTTACCATAAAGTCAAGGACTAAAGACTACAACTGGGAAAAATCTTTTCTCCGTAAATTTGTTTTGTTACAGTACTTTGTCACAGAGCTGGAAAAAAATGATGAATAAAATCTATGAAATGGGAATAATTGGATTTAACATCTGTGACAATTCTAAAGGTTGTCATAGTTAAAAAGTGAGCTTAAAAGCTATGCTTGGCATTGAGTTAGCATTCAATAAATATTTGTTTTTCTTGGTATTCCTACTATTATAATTTTTTGAATACTTTTTACTGAATTTCACTTAGATGAATCACAATGCTTTTTTGTTTCCTTATGAATATTTTTCCTCAGCAACCATCTAAACCAGGTCATTAAAACCTCATAAGTATTAATGAAAAAGTAGACAGTAAAGGTCAGTGATGTTTCTGTTCTTGAGGTCACCTTGTGACTGAACTTGGTAAATACTGCAAGACATTCTCTGAGTCAAGTTCAGCCTGGTTTAAAAAAGTCTTTCACCAACCTCAGGAACCGTGGGTGTGTAGGATTGAGGTTCTCTTGAGAAATCATAAATAGGTGATCTATGGTTTTCTTTTGCAGATGTAAGAAGATGAAATCCAGAGCTTCTTGGCAATTAATAAGCTGAAAACAAGGGCTCAGGGTCAGCCCCTGGTAAAATAAGAACTTAATTCACAATTGCAATAAAAACTACAAGAAACCTAAAGTATACTTAAAATGAGGTATGTGAGGCTTTATAAATAAATCAGTAAAAGACTATTGAGTGTTTTAGACCCAAGTACATGAAAGATGGGCAGTCTTATTCAAAAACCATTTCAGAAACAAAATTTAAAGTATACAAAATCTTCAAGTAAAATGTCTTGGAAGGGGAGAAAATAAGGTAACTAAAATTATTTATGAGTTTATATGAAATAAAATGCATTCAAGAAGATACCCTGAAACTCTGAAGAATAAAGCAAGGATTGATTTTCCAGATAATAACTGTTATTATAAGATTATGCTAATTAAGACAGTATGCTTTGGCAGAGGAAATCAATATAGAAATGAGTGGAACAGAAAACCAAAAGTAAATCCAAATATTTATGGATATTAATATATGACAAAAATGGCATTTCAGTTCACTGGAGAAAGTAAGGTTTATTTAATAAATAATGCAAGCATAATTGGCTGGAAACAGTTACATTTTATGTATGCATTCCATATAAAAATTAATTCCAGATGAATTAATAATTCAAACATGAATGATTTTTAAAAATATTAAGAAGAAAACTAGGGTGCCATTTGTACAAGCCTTGAGTAGCTGTTATTTTTTTCCCAGTTAAAAGCCGAGACCTGAAAAGCTACTATGGAAAAGTATTAAACTGACTACACACAGAGATTTTAAACTGTTTACTTTTGTGTGGCAAATGACAGAATATCAGTCAAAGATGACACAAATTGGGTTAATAATCACAAACAAAGAACATTCTACATAATAATCAGAAAAAATACAAGTAATCCAATGGAAAATTATTTAAACCCTTCAATCAGACAACTGGCAGAAGAAGGAATCCAAAAAGCCCTAATAATTGAAAAGAAGTGCATTTACTAGCAGACCAATGAAATTCTCTCCCAAAAAGAAATGTTCAAGAGTTAAGAGCAGTGGCTCTGCAGATAAAAGGCTTAAATAGATGTGAAAAAAATGCCACATGTCACACTGGAAGGTGTGGAGAACACTACAGAAGATTAGAAACCCAAATTGGTAGTGTTCATTAAAAAAACAAAACAAAAACAAAATTCCACAGTTCACAAATATAGGCTGGGTCTAGAAAATCCAACTTTGGGAATTGCACCATGTTAAGGAATTTTACTTTCCGCTATCATTTTGGTAATGGCAAAGTGGAATTTGTTAGATTATCTTAGAGTAGGAAAATGAATGGATGATTTATGGAGTGATAAAGTTCATTCTGTTTCTAAATAGCATAAGATAGGGCTCTTAACTGAAAAACAAAAGGGACTGTCATTTTCAACTTTCAGAAATGACATATGTGCTATGGTACCTTTTATAATAAAGAAAAATGAAATAATACAACGAACATGGGAAGGTATGAAAGAACACTCCCAAGAAAATCAACACTGAATTTTTCACAAGGAGAAGACTAAGAGAGAGATACTGAAATTCTTTTTCACGTGTCCTTGTTTTATGTCACTTTTTAAAGTACAAAACATTAAAGATGTGTGTGTGTATGTTTGTGTGTGTGCATGTTTGTGTTTGCTGGTTTGGGGGCCTGCACAGAGGATGTAGGACTTGTCTCTGAGCTTTTGTGCTCAAGGCTAGCATTCTACCACTTGAGCGACAGCTCCACTTTTGGCTTTCTTTATTTTTTTGCCAGTCCTGGGGCTTGAACTCAGGGCCTGAGCACTGTCCTTTGGCTTTCTCAAGGCTAGAGCTCTACCACTTGAGCCACAGCACCACTTCCAGCTTTCTTCAGTGTATGTGTTACCGAGGAATCGAACCTGGGTCTTCCTGCATGCTAGGCAAGCACTTTAACCACTAGGCCAAACTCCTGATCCCACTTTTGACTTTTTGATGGTTAGTTGGAGATCAGAGTCTCATAAACTCTGCTGTCCAGACTGGCTTTGAACTGTGATCCTCAGATGTCAGCTCCTCAGTCCCTAGGATTAGAGGTATGAGCCTCCCACATCTGGCTTAAAGACATTAAATTTTTTTTTCTCTGTTGTTACTAAGTTGACCACATTACAGGACAGAAAATGGTGAATTCAGACAGAAATATGGTAGAGATGTCAGATGATCATGTAGGCTATGACATTTAAGAAAGTAAAACAATCTTTATCTGACTACAAAACTGATAGCTTGGCATCTCAAAAAGGAGATCCAATACAAGATGAGCAAAAGAAAGTCATAGAGAATACTGTTTTTCATTTTTTTTTGCCTGTCCTGGGCCTTGAACTCTGGACCTGGGGTTGTTGCTGAGCTTCTTTTGCTCAAGGCAAGAGGTCTACCACTTGAGCCCTAGCACCATTTTCAACTTTTTTGAGTAGTTTATTGGAGATAATTGTCTCATGGAGTTTCCTTCTCCAGGCTGGCTTCAAAGCAAGGTCCTCTGATCTCAGCTTCCTGAGCAGGTAGGATTACAAGAGTGAGCCTCCAGCATCTAGCGAGAATATTTTTTGAATGGAGGAAAAATTATAGTAGAGTTCCATTCTTATTGCAGTACTAGTGTAGTGAAAGTGATGTCACCTCAGGCACCTTGCCAACAGCAGCCAGCCTCAGCTTTGTGCACTGGCAACTCCAGTTGCCCCTCAGTAGTTAGCATGAATTTGAGCACCTCCTATATGCTCAGCCTATTATCCAAGATCTGCTTCTCATTTTACTTTATGCCAATTGTTCTTAACCTCTTTTGGTCATAAGTTCCTTTGGGAATCCCACGAAATGCATTCACCATTTCCCCAGGATAAAGTACCATAAACACCTACACACAAAATTGGGTATGCCATTTATTTTATTGCATTGGAAATCCACTCTAAATATGCAGACTATAAAACAATCTTCATGTCACAGATTTTTCAATAGCCATTATAAAACAAGTAATTATATATGTAAAAAAATAGCCTAATTGTTTTCAAAAGAAAAAGATTTTTTATAAGGGGACAGGATCATGTTGTAATGGTATGTTTATGGCATCTCTGGATGTTTGATTGGTTTTGAATTTTCATTTAGTTGAGGACTAGATCTAAACATCTTATTCCTAAAAGTATGAAGAAAAAGGAATCATTTTACATTACTCCCTGTGTTAGAAGAGGATGTACATCACCAAGTGTGTTTCCTAGAAAGTAGAATCCAAGACGATTGGCCAATATGGAGTTTATTAGGAAGGTGTAGTTGGATGGACACAATGGAAGGTTGGAGAAAAAAGGAAGATTTGGGCAGTGAAAGAGATTAACTGAAAGGTAGCTGCCAAGAAGGACTTCCTATGGCAGAGGGAAAGTCCTGAAGAATTATCCTAAGTTGGACCATTGTGTGCCCATTTCAAATACTCATAGTGTACCTTTGTCTTTTGGTCCAGTTCCTGAATGACTTACAGCTAATGAGCATATTTCATTAGCTTTCCAGAGGTAGGGGAATATATTAGTCTTTCAGATCTGGGAACACACAAGAGTATCCACCAGAAGGCTTCCATCAACGAATACTACAATTCTTTGGCTCCATGAATTGAATTCTTGTCTCATCATTTTCTGTGTTCCTAAGTCTACAGTGTCATCTCTACTGTAAGAGAAATGACAGGACCCTTTATTCCTTGTGTCTAGGCTGTGGACACTAAAAGTGCCACAGTAATACCTATCTGCAGGTGGCTTATACTTGTATACCTAGGAGGCAGAGATTGGGAAGACTGGAGTCTGAAACCAGCATAGGCATGAAGTTCTAGAGACCTCCCCAGAAGAGAAAAGCCTAGGCATGCTAGCACATATTTATTATCTTAGCTACACCAGGAAAGTGTAACAAGAAAGACTGCAGTCTAGGCAGGCTCTGGTGAAAAGTAAAAGATTCTCTCTAAGCCCAGGCTCCTTCACTTACACATGCTATCCTAGCTACTCAGGAGACTGAGATCTGAGGATCAAGGTTCAAAGCCAGCCCAGGCACCAAAAAACCTGGACTCTTATCTCCAATTAACCTCTAGAAAACAGGAAGTGGGGCTTCGCTCCATGGTAGGGCAGTAGCCTTGAACTGAAGAGCTCAGGGACAGTGTCCAGGCCAAGTTCAAGCCCCATGCCTGCCCCCACCACACACACATAGAAAAAAAAAATAAAAACAGCAACCTTATCTCGAAAATAGCCAGAAGAAAATGAACAGGAAGCTTGGGTTTGAGTAGGATAGAATCTATCTAGCAAGTCAAACCCTAATTCCACCAAAACAACAAATCTATGATCATGTTGGTGAGATGTTTTCTCTAACCCCAACGGCGAGAAAACAATTCTTACTATCATAATGTGGGGGATGATGAGAAACACATACCCTGAGAACGCTCACTGCACACTCCTGTTTGGGCCACCTGATAGCTATTGTTTGCTTGTGATCCCACAGATCCATCCTTTGCACTTTCTACCCTCCCATGTCTCTAATTCTATCACCCAGCTCTCATACTGGTTCCTGCTAGAAGCTCTCAGAAGGCCAGACGTCCTAGAGAGGTGACTATTTCTTACCTATGCTTTCCAGCTTTGTGCCATGGTTACAGCAGAGGTGTGGACCTCACCAGTCCTTTCTCCACAACGCCAACCCTCTTTTGGCATCCCACTATCACCAGTGACTGGCTGATTTGCTGTTCTTCAGTGTTTGTCTAAATCCTGTTACACTTGCATAAGTATTTCTGTATCATATAGGCTTCTACCTCTTTCTGGGATTCTAACTAATCAAACCCACAAAACTATAATGTATTTGTAATAAAAATATTTAAGAGGGCTGGGAGTTTGGCCTAGTGGTAGAGTGCCTGCGTAGCATGCACAAAGACCTGGGTTCGATTCCGCCATACCACATACATAGAAAAACTGGAAGTGGTGCTGTGGCTCAAGTGGTAGAGCACTAGCCTTGAGGAAAGTGCAAGGACAGTTGTCAGGCCCTGAGTTCAGTCTCCAGGACTGGCACAAAAAATATTTGAGATGCAAAAAAATCCTCCCAGAAACTTAAAATAAGAGTAAGTAGAATAAACTGAAAGAAAGTAATCATTTGGTAATGTCAGTCATACCCCCCCATATTAGGTTTTTGTTACTGTAACAAACACCTAAATTTACAAAAAAGAAAAAGCTCATTACATTTACAAAAAGTGTGTTTTGGCACAGTTGTAGTGGTTGCAACTCATGAACAGAGTACATGTTATTTTGAAGCTCCTGTTGGGGCTGGAGCAGAACACATCCTGGTAAGGAACTCATGGTGGATCAAAGCTATTGACCTACATGAGAAGGACATGAAACGAGTTAAGAAGAAAGCTGGACACTACTCAGGAGGCGGAGATCTAAGGACTGTGGTTGTTCAAAGCCAGATTAGGTAGGAAAGTCATTGAGACTCATTTCCAACAAACTACTCAGAAAAAGCTACAAGTGACACAAGTGGTAGAGTGTTAGCCTTGAATATAAAGAGGGTTCTGAGACAGTGCTCAAGCCCTGAGTTCAAGCTCCAAGATAGGCCCCCCAAAAAAAAAAAGAAGAAAAGAAGAAGAAGGAGAAGAAGGAGAAGAAGGAGAAGAAGGAGAAGAAGGAGAAGAAGGAGGAGAGGAAGGAGAAGAGGAAAAAGACGAAGAGGAGAAAGGAAAAAGAAACCAGTGTCCCAAACCTTCAAGGCACAGCCCCCATTAGGCTCCATCTCTTAAAGTTTTTACTGTCTCCCAACTAATACTGTGCTGGAGTCCACATCTTTAGCTTTGGGGATCTGGAGGCCATTCTAGATCTGGACTATAGCTGTCCCTTAAAACCCTGTTTCTGTGTCAAAGCTCTGTTCTATATAACATTTCTGCGTGGCATAGATCCATCCTATTTTAGTTGCCATTTATAATTATACTGAAACTTTGTCAGTGTCATATCCATGGAGGTATAAATATGACTCAAGCAATCTTCTTATATTTATAGCTCAGTGGCTCTCAAGTGTTGATAGCAGGAGAGGTGGGGGGAAGGAGGGGAAGCATTATCGCTTTTCTCTATACAGGCATTTGTCAATGCTTGTAGGAACTACTGTGCATAATGAATAGACAAAAAGAATGTTGCTAGGCAGTCCACCTAGTCCCAGACAGCCGTCTACAACAAAGAGCTATTCAACAACAGAAATGTCAATAACACCACGGCTGAAAAACCTTGCCTCAGCCCTACCCTCCAAGCTCCTGATTCATATTTTTGGCAGTTGAAAAGATCTCCCTAACAAAAACATGAGAAGGGGTATCAATGTGTGAGAAGTAATGCACCTACTACCTGATGAATAGAACTGTAACCCCTCTATACATTATCTCTATAATAAAAAAAAATCTCCCTAAATTTGTAGAGATAATTTACTCCAAGTATATTCTCCCTGTCTTTATTCTCAGATCTAAAATAAGTCCCTAAGTCTGTGCCCTTTCCTTCTCAGTTTAGAAATCCAAAATTATGCCTGCCTCTACTTCCCTAAGTGATCTTCTTGTCCACTTCTATTGTTACCTCAGGCCTCTACTCTCATTTTTACCATACCTATCGTAAGAACCTTGGCATGTTCTGTTACTTGGCTCTTTCCAGTCCTCCACTCTTTACCCTGAGACCTGAGTCATCTTTCAAAGGACAAATGTGACCCTCTCGGATTTTATCTGCTGTCACAATACTTGGTTCTGACATGGCAAAATGACATCCTGTAGAAATGATTCATGCTGTTTACACAGATTCCCAAGAGTTAAAAGGTTTATCATTAGAATTTCACTTTTCTAAGCTTCTGAGAAACTGAAAAATACTTCATTCCCTGGCCCTTCATCACCATTCTTTGCTTTTGCTATTTCTTGCTTGCTGGGTCACAAGTTCCTCAATATGCCTCAGTACTCTTCAGGTCTGATCCCATTTTCTCATTTGAACCCATGAAAACTTTTGCTTCTAGAACAGAACATTTCACCTTGATGAGTGACACAAACTTCTCTCTTCATCCTTCTTCCATATTTATAGCTATCTAAACAAAAACATCTTTTTGAAAATCCCAATTACACATCATCTCAGAAAACAGTAACATGCTTCATTTATTCAACAGATATAAGTGTTGTTTGTCACATTCAAGGCACTAGTGTAAGCATAGAAAATATAGAACAAAAAAGGAAAAATCCTCACCAGTAAAGAGCTGAAGGAAACAAAAGTCATTGATAGATAGTGATGGCTGCTGCAAAGGAGGAAGTGGGCATTGGTATGAAGAGCAATGGTGATTGGACAAGAGATATTGCTCTATGCATTGTAGCCAGGATGGTCTCTGATAACACTGAGTAGAGGAGTCAGAAGACAGGAGAACAGCAGTTGGAAGAGAAGAGGAAATCAGATTTCTGGAGATGGCTAGATAGGAAGCCAGAGGGGAAGAGTTAGAAGTGAGAAATTCAGTTTCACAGGGCCTTGAGGGCCATGGCAGGGGCTATACACAGTAACATGAAGACCCACTTTGTGGACGGACTTAGCAGAATCCCTCTACAAAGGTTGGTTTTGCTTGTTGGTTGTTGGTTGTAATAGGATTTTGAACTCAGGGCCTTCCACTTGCTAGGCTCCATCAACATTCCTTTAAAAGCTTCACTGGAACTTCTGTGTTGAAAGCATACTTGAGGGAGACAGAGTGAGAGCAGGAAAACCTGCATATGACACCATTCCATCACATTATTACATACATGATCTTAATATCATACATATTGCAGTGTTCAGGTCATGTGCAGCAAATCATCTTCACTTTAAGACAGCATAAATCATACCTCAAGAGTAACTGTATATTGATGAGACCTCTTAAGAGTATATGCCAAAAATTATTTTTCGTTATCACAGCACTGGCTAAAATTTCACTCCATTGTAAAAAAAAGAAAGAAAAAGTTTTGCCTTTGAGGCACTCAATTTTCCTTTCATTAGGACTATCAAAATGGTATCATGTTTCATATTTGTTTCCACTGTGTTAGGTGGGAGGTGACAGTTGAGCCAAATTAGCTATGAGTGGGAAATGTTTGAAACTGGAAGTTACTTAAGAGTTCTGTATATAATCATGGCTACACTTACCCTGAAATTTCTCATAAAAGATCATTTTAAATTTCATCATTTGACAAGACTGCCAACAACAATGCAAAATTATTTTACATGAACACTTTGATAGTTCAAAAATTAAAATTAAATTAAATACTAAATCTAAGGCATATTTAATACATGGTTATGAAAATAGAAAAAGTCTAAAGATGAACTGTAAATGATATTAGGAATTTTTTTTATTAAATTGCAAATGCAGAATGCAAAAATACCTAAGAGCAATTCTCTTCCTTATTTTTTCAGATACAGTAATTTGATTCCTTATTATAGTTGTTTTAAAGAGGGATAAAAAGTTATCCCTAACAAGGCCTGCTAGACATATAGACTGAATATACTTAATAAATTGCACCTTCCTTAAAAAGAAAAAGGTGATAAGCTGAATGGTGTTTAGCCCAAGCATGCATAATTGATAGGTTCCCTGGTGCAAATAAGTGTCTAATAAATAATTAAATTTAATCTCATTATAAGAGTTTTCATAATGGGATAATTTAATTAAATGAAAGCCAAAAGGGTTTCTAAGGGTTGAAAGATGTTAATGTTGCTATATTTGGCTAATGGTCAAGGGATACTATTGGGAAGAAGGCAATTCACATGGGTACATGCATTATTTAATGCATCCCTCTGAGATAGAAGAAAGGACAGATCGATGATAACTTGTCATTTTATCATTGCTTACAAAGCACATTTAAACAACCTGGGATATGTTAAAGGTAGGAAACATGCAAAAATGAACCATTCTGTCAAAAAGAGGAAAAGCTATCTCCATAATACTACATAGGAATTTAAAGAAAATTAATATATACATTTCCCTTGTAACGTGACTTCTACCTTCTAAATCTATCATTAATATGGAAATAAATAAAATCTCATAAGCTTCTTCCATCAGGTCTGATCTGGCTCTAAGTGAAACTAATAATGGATAGAGCATGTATATCTGATACTAAAAAATTGATAGCTGAGTCACGAGGGACCCATTAACAAGCTTTTTGAGGGAGCAGAGTTTTGTGCTTCAAGTCTCCAGAAGCACTTAGCCAGACTAGAATAGTAAAATTGTAGTCTGGGTATTTATCCCAGTAACAGATGATCAGTTATGAGTTAATATGAACGGTGAAAGGTATCATTCTTCTATCAGATACTATTTTAACATTGTGTGGGAGCAAAGGTGCAAGCACTACAAAATTTGAGCCAGTTAGTCCAGGTGGTACCTTTTGTCCCCAGCAGAAACAAGGCAATACCATGTGTGGACCACCCACACCCTTGATTTTTTTTAAAAGAAAGCTAAATATAACTTTTCATGGGATAGCCATGTCTGAATTTGTATTTGAAACAACACTGATCTTGGCTCCAAAGTCCAAGGTTTGCACCTAGGAACCTGGCCCATCCTCTGAAACCTGAGTCGTGGGGCTCTTTACTTCTTGGAAAAGAGGCATCTTGTTTATGGGGAAATTCCTCGTTTTCATCAAGAATAAAGAGATGGATGAGCAGTGGATAGTTTCTTCGCTCCCAGGTGATCCATCAATTCCTTTCATAGTGATGCTGTTGTAAGGCATCGCATTGAAACCTTGATGAATGTTTCTCCTGGACTGGAATTTATCACGGAATCACACAAGTGTGGACATCTCCTAGTCCAGCTGCTTCCTTTTACAATGGAGAAACTAAAGAAAGGTATCTCACTTGTGATCCTCCAACTCTTTGGTTATAGAACCAAGACAAAAAAGTCTAGGTTTTCTGAACAACAGTCTAGATTTTTTTTTTCTACTATGCCAAATTGCCACAAGGAATTTTCAGTGATGGGGTCATGATAGTGTTCCTCAAAATGCATAAGACTCTAACAGCTGCGGATTAAATCGAGTAAAATGGCTTTGTCTGCTTTTCAATGAGTCTCCTCCAAGCTTTATCCCTTCCCACCAATCCTCAAGAGGGTTGGGAGGTCAAAATTGAACTAATGTGTTCCCTACAGCACCCGCTGCTGTGCCTATAAAATAAGTTATGGTGTCCATGTGAAATAGAGGGGATGGGCAGACACAGGGTTAAGGGCATCCTAGGCTTTGGAAACGATTGGCCTCCATATTTTAGATTACTTTTGTGTTACATTGACAAAAACACCAGCTTTTTTTTTTTTTTTACTATCAGCTTTTAAAGATGAATTTTTCTTTAGTGCTCTGATACCCCCTTTTAGTTATTTCTTTTTATCTGAATGTCTGATTTCACTTAATTTAGGATAAACATTCCTGTACTTGGGAATTCCATATGCAATATGTATCTGCTTTTCTGGCTGACTTTTAGAAACATGCTCACTTTGAGGGGGAAGGCTTTTACATACTTTGTTTTGTCCAATTTTACAGAGAAGTTAAATGATAATCAGACTCGTTTTTCTGGGAAAAGGCAGACAACATATTGGGCAAGTGATTTTGTCTATTCTCTACCTGAAGACAAGGTACTCTCCAGGGCTGCCGCCACTCTAAGAACCATGATTCTGGTTACTGCTTTTTGGGAATCAGAATGAGTATACCCAGGTAGTGGAAAGTTTGCTTCAGTCTTTTCTCAGCCATGGAAATGTATTATTCACAGCTGTTTTGTTCTTGGTCACAATCAGGGTTGTTCTCTACTATTGTGCATTTCCAAGGAAACATGCCTACATTTATTAGAAGATTTTTAATAGGTCAAAAGTATTTTTGAAAGTTGAATGTAGGGCCAGGAGTTTGGCCTAGTGGTAGAGTGCTTGCCTGGCAAGCACAAAGACCCAGGTTTGATTTCTTGGTACTACATAGACAGAAAAGGCTAGAAATGTGCTATGGCTCAAGTGGTAGAGCTCTAGCATTTTGAGAAAGCCCAAAGGCAATGCTTAGGCTCTGCGTTTAAGCCCTAGGACTGGCAAAAAAAGAGAGATGAATCTAAATAATGACAATGGCAAGCAACTTTAAATTCTCCTCAACAACAGTACAAATAGAATTTACTCTTATTTCAATGTCCCTATTTACTAATGTAATCACCATGGCTTTTCAAAAATGATGTGTATTTTCTAATCCATCACATATTTGCTTTTATTTTTCAAGCTTGCAAGAAAAACCTAGAGTTAAATTGATTTTATTCCTCCAGGATAATAATAATAATAATAATAATAAATTTCACTCAGTACCTAATTTCATTGCTTTTCTGGTTTAGTTACCCTCATTTTCTTCCCATTGTGATTGTATCTTTGCATACAAGATTAGTGATCTATGTCAAATAAATGTAAGGAGAAGAACAAATGTCTTCTTGGTGATTTTATTTAATGTGTTTCAAATATTCAATTCTGTATTGCTAATTGTCTGATGAAATCACTTATTTTTCCCCTGCTGTGTACTCTCATTGTTTTTCTTAAAAAATCAGTTGTCAGTAAACAATATAAAACTTTTGATTTAAAAACCTCTATTGTGTACACAAAACTAAAATAAAGTAGACATAATCTTCAGTAGGCTGGGATTCAGTCGCTATTGGTTCTTTGTTCCTCTATATTTTGCTACTACTTTTATTTCTTTTGTATACCTTAACTTGATGTTAAATAAAACATTAAATAATGACCAGCAAAAGTCCTCTCCTTTTAAAAATTACCAGCTTCTAGTTGCTTTTAAATATGATATCTGAAAGACAAAGCTTAGTGGAATTGAATCACCATCAAGTCCCAGACGTATATCCCTTTTTCTTTCTTTTTTCTTTTCTCTTCTTTTCTTTTCTTCTTTTCTTCGTTTCTTTCTTTCTTTCTTTCTTTCTTTCTTTCTTTCTTTCTTTCTCTCTCTCTCTCCCTCCCTCCCTCCCTCCCTCCCTCCCTCCCTCCCTCCCTCCCTCTCTCTCTCTCTCTCTCCCCTCCCTCCCTCCCTCCCTTCCTCCCTCCCTCCCTTCCTCCCTTCCTCCCTCCCTCCTTCCCTCCCTTCCTTCCACCCTTCCTTCCTTCTTTCCTCCTTTCCTCCCTCTCTCCCACCTTCCCTTCTTTCTTTCACCTCTCTCTCTCTCTCTCTCTCTCTCTCTCTCTCTCTCTCTCTCTCTCTCTCTCCTCCCTCCCTCCCTCCCTCCCTCCCTCCCTCCCTCCCTCCCTCCCTCCCTCCCTCCCTCCCTCCCTCCCTCCCCTCCCTCCTCTCTCTCTCTCTCTCTCTCTCTCTCTCTCTCTCTCTCTCTCTCTCTCTCTCTCTCTCTCTCTCTCTCGACCTAGGTACTGTCCTTGAGCTTTCTCAAGGCTAGTACTCTACCATTTGAGCCACAACACCACTTTTTCTGTGTATGTGGTACCCAGGAATCAAACCCAGGGCTTCGTGTATGCTAGACAAGCACTCTACAACTAGGCCACACTCCTGGCCCCAGAAGTACTTTCTAAGCTAGAATATGACTTATTCTAATCCCAAGAAGTATTCAATAATAAATTATGTCCAAGGAAATTTTTTCTTGGGACAGCATACAAGGGGATTGGTTTCCTATGACCATTACACTCAGATCCATGATCTCTCTTTTTTTTTTTTTTTTTGCTAGTCCTGGGCTTGAGCTCAGGGCCTGAGCACTGTCCTTGGACTTTCTCAAGGCTAGGGCTCTACCACTTGAGCCTCAGCACCACTTCCGGCTTTTTTTTTTTTTTCTATGTATGTGGTACCGAGGAATCAAACCTGGATCTTCATGCATGCTAGGCAAGCACTTTAACCACTAGGCCAAACTCCTGGCTCCCCATGATCTCTTTAATACATGTACTTCTATAACATATTTATGTCTCATGAGTCAAAAATTAAACAGTTCCCATTGTGCTATCCTATAATGCTGCTTCAGTGTTTGTTTTATTTTACAAACAAAAACGATTTGGGGAGGGGAGGAAAAGATGTATAAACACATTGACGTGCCCCTAGATAATTCAGAGGAAAAACCCCATATAGTTATCAACAACTCCCTCAGGCATGAGATGTAAAGTTTAGCAAGGAAGAGTTTAGGAGGTTCTTTCTACTTAAAGTCTGTATTCTTTGAAATGTTTTCATAGTAGCATGTGCATATTTTATTTAATTAAATAAATTAAAGAAAAAATTAAAGAATCCATGAGACAACAATGATTAAAAAGTACACAGCAAGGAGGGGAGGGAAGCCAAGTAGTAGAATGCTTGCCTAGTATGCTGGAAGCCCTGGGTTCGATTCCCCATACCACATACACAGAAAAAGCTGTAGGGGTACTGTGGCTCAAGTGGTAGAGATGTAGCCTTGAGAAAACCCAAGGACAGTGGCCAGGCCCTGAGTTAATGCCCCAAGACTTGCAAGAAAAAAAAAGTACGTAGCAAAGTATGCATGACTTTTGGTGCTGAAAGAATAATTCTAATATTAACGCATAATGTTCTCAAATGTTTTATTTCAGAGAGAGATACACCATGACCATATATAATATAGTATGTATAGTATTATTTCTATAAAGACAGAAATTCTCTCAAATTCAAGACTTGCCTTAATAAAATAAGATGTTCATTCAAACAAAAGTCTGTTAGAGACAGAATTATTCTTACTGGAAAGGTTGATCTCAGCAAGATGACAGACTTGGCAAATGTCACCTTATCTGCCTAGCTGGGGAATTATGTTTGCAATCTACACAGTTTTTTCCTCATGCTCTAAAAGATCAATATTAGTTGCCCTTGAACTTTTTGCCTACTAAGGTGTTTTTTGTTTTAATTTAGGTTAGGCAAGAAGTCTTCTGTAACACTCTCATCTCAATCCTCAGCCTGGTTTGATGGGTATTTTCCTTCTCCTATAGTAAGACTATTCTAGTAGTGTACATACTCGTAGTAGGAAAACTCACTAAAATCTTAAAGAAATCCAGAAGAGAAAAAGATGTTCCTCATGCATATTATACATTGTTGTTCAGAAAATACACTTAATTTCTTAAATAGGGAAAAGCAAACAATACCATGTTGAAATGGTAAAATATAATTTATAAAAATAAAGTATGTTAATGATTCTTACAAACATAAAAAGCTATCTCCCTAAGATATCTTCTTTTTTTTCTTTTTACAAAGTCTTCATATTAGTTGTAAATAATCTGTTCTAAAAGAGTCAAACATCTTTCCTGTACTAGGGGGAAAGTAAGAAGAAATACTACTAAGAAGTGAGAACTTCCCTTACCTAAACAGTATATCAGCTACGTAGCAAGACCCTCTCTCAGATAAACAAAAAAAATAGTGTACTCAAGAAACATCCAATTCATATCCAGATTTGGGTACTTTGGGATCACCTTGAGAGGTAAGTTCTTTAAACATTTAATTGTGTGTGTGTGTGTGTGTGTGTGTGTGTGTTTGTGAACATGAATATATTTGTTAGTATCTCAACTCATAATTCTAATCTCAAGCAAGAATTCTGTTGCAATAGTCTGAACGAAGAATAATAATCCAGGGCTGGGAGTTTGGCGCTTAGAGGTCGAGTGCTTACCTAGCATGCATGAAGACCCGGGCTTGATTCCTCGGTACCACATACATAGAAAAAGCCAGAAGCGGTGCTATGGTTCAAATGGTAGAGCTCTAGCCTTGAGAAAGTCCAAGGATAGTGCTCAGGCCCTGAACTCAAGCCTAGGCCTGGAAAAAAAAAAGAATAAGAATCCAAGGAACAGCTAGACAGACCAGCGAAGGCAATGCCAATTGCAGGGAGAGAATCCAAGAGGAGACTCTTGAGATCAACTCAGTCCCAAGCTGGATGTTCAGAGGTCTGGGATGGCAAAAAATATTAAAAATTTTTAAAAAGGGCCTTGACTAAAGCCACATAGATATAAAACTGAATTTGATAGGCTATAACACTGTATTTATTTTTCTAGGATGTTTAGATTAGGGGAGACAAAACTAAAGAAGGGAATATGATATCGTCTGTTCTAGTTGACATGTATAATGTTGAATAATACTAACATGCATGTATAAGTTAATCAAATACTTTAGTATGGATTAAAGCTAAAGAAACCATAGGATACAAAATATAGGTTTTAGTGACATGATTTCATAATTACAAGACCTTCCTATTGCAAGATGTGCTTGTCCTTACATAGATGTATTAACAAGTAAAGTGAAATTCACATTGACATGTGAAGCATCCTTGAGTTGTAGGAGCTAAACTAGGAAAGGGAGCACACTGGAGAGTAGGATATTGAGCATATAAGATCGATTCAATGTATAAGATTCAGCATTTGCCAAACAAAATCTAACTGGGGTCAAGAAGACAGGAAAAACTTGGGGTGAGAGAAGTTTGAAGTAGATGAAATGTTCAGGTAACCACATGGAAAATAGGAGTGAATCCCTTCCTGGTCCCTAGTTCAATGAAAGGGCTGTCTTCCAGAAGCCTTAGGCATTTTTCTTTTTCTTTAAAAAATATAGTGGTGTCTTTATTGGATTATTTCTTCTTTTAGGTCTGTTCCTCAATATTTAAATACCAATACAAAAAATAAAGATCTAGTTTACTGAAAAAAATGTATATCAAAGATCAATAAAATTAAATTTTCTTCGTAAGTAATTACTGTTTCCTGCATCTACCCCTTGTTAATGTTGTAATTGCTAGACTGTTTTTTTTTCAAACTAACTGCTTTTTTTTTTTTTTTTTTTTGCCAGTTGAATTCAGGGATGAAGCACTGTCCCTGGGCTTTCTCAAGGCTAGAACTCTACCACTCGAGCCACAGCACCACCATTTTCAGGTTTTTCTATACATGTTGTACCAAGGAATCGAATCCAGATCTTTGTGCATCATAGGCAAGCACTCTACCAAACTCCTTGTCCCCCAAATAGTTGCTTTTTAAATTATCTTCAAGTAGCTGTACTTGAAGAGTTGCTATTTAACAAAGGAGTTTATGAATGCAATATATCTTGATCAATGCAAGAATTGTTTTTAATGAAGAGGAGAGAGGGGAAAAATGCAGTCAAAACTCCAGTGTATATCCTACAAAATTAAGATGAGTGAGGGAACGGGTAGAAAGGGAATAATGTATGAGAATATTGAAAAGGGCGACATTAATCAAGATGCACTGCATTCAAACTGTTTTGTACAACTACTTAAAGACAATTTTTTTTGCCAGTCATGGGACTTGAACTCAGGGCTTGAGCACTATCCTTGGGCTTTCCTCAAGGCTATTGCTCTACTACTTGAGTTACAACACTACTTATGGATTTTTTTTTTCTATGTGTATGTGGTACTTAGAAATAGAACCTGCCCAGGTCTTTGTGCATTCTAGACAAGCACTCTACCACTAGGCCAAGCTCCCAGCTATATTGATTCTCTTTTATGGATTTTCCACTTACTTTCCACTCCCAAACCAGGACAATTTGGAATGAAAACTCTAGAGACATGACTTAAAATTTGAGTTGTATTGAATGACATTATAAACTATGATTGCCAATTGATAAATACAAGTGATCTCTAACAGAATATTGTACTTGTTGGAATAGACTGAAGAGAGAACAATATTCCGGGGGAACTTGGAGGCCTTATCATACCTTTCCATTCTTCACTATTACTGTTTCAGTTTACAAGCAGTTTAGAGCTCAAATTCCTATTCTTTTGACAGGTTGCAATGCTTTGTTTTTTTCTTTCTCTTTCTGGATTTTGAAGTCAGTTTTGACATTGCTTCGGACGGGAGTTTTTAGGAAGCAAAACTGGTTAATTACAGCAGCTTTCTTTCCCACCTTCCTATTTTGTTTGGTTAGCTTGTTCTATCATTTCTCCTTCTGCTGTATTTTATTTTGTGAGTTTTCTTTTTAAATGATAAAGACTGAAAACAAGAGAAAATAAGTTTCCCAGGAATAAAATCAAAGTATAAAAGAAGTGAAAAGACTCAAAACAGTTAAGAATGAGACAGGCGTGTGGCCTAATGGTAGAGTACTTGCCTAGCATGCACAAAGACCCAGGTTCGATTCCTCAGTAACACATACATTGAAGAAAGCTGGAAGTGGTGCTGTTGCTCAAGTGGTAGAGATCTATCCTTGAGAAAGCCCAAGGACAGTGCTCAGGTCCTGAGTCCAAGCCCAAGATTGGCAAAAAAAAAAAAAAAAAAAGTTAAGAAGATCAATCTATTGAGGAAAAACTTATGATAGCCTGAATTTACTCCATGTTACTATTGCTTCCTCAAAGACTAGTAGATAGACCCTGTGATTTCTTCATTTCATTATTGGCTAAGATTGTGCCTATATTTTACATAATGCTTGGTGAAGCCACTGATATAAACATTTATAATATGTTAGTATACAGAATACTAATGTAATTCAACATACATGCTACAAAACAAAAACAAAATAAGCCAGCCTAACTTATAACCCTAAAGCTTATATGAGCTGGAGCAATAAATCATTTATATTTTCAGGGAAGGTTCATATGTGTGAGCCGGCCTTGGCTTGTGGTCATGATTTCATTGAATGAATCAATTAAGATTAGAAAGCAAGATTTTGGCTCACAGGACAAAGAATTACTAACTGAAATGTATTTCCCCAAAAGAACTTCTGGTGATGTTTTTGCCATTTTTTGATTTTTTGGTTTGTTTGTTTTTAAATAATGAGATGGAAGACTAAGGGCAAACATGAATAACTTTTTTAGGGAAGAAGAGTGTAAATACAATATATTTAAGTTTTACATCTTTGTACCCAGCCAGGTTGTTGTTAGGCAGAGATAAATTAAATTAAAAAAAATAATAAAATGCCAGGATAAGATTTATGCAATTCTTATAAAACTAAATCAGTCTTGTGAATTTTAAGCATGTACAATTGCTATTCTATAGAAAAAAATTTCAATGCAAAATACATGAATAAGTTTGATCTCCAAGGCATAAACCTGAAATATCTCCTTTTTTCCTTCCAAATACAAACAGAACTCAGGGAAAATTTAGTGCAGAGCATGAAATACACAGACTTTCCTAGAACAAGATGCTGCTGCAGCCAGTTCTACCCCACTATCTAGACTAGTTACCTCAATCTGAATAAGAAACGCTGTTAAGCTTAACAAAGAACATCTGTTTTTCATTTAAGGTGCATTCAAGTGTTCATTAAAGTGTCCTAGCTGCTCTTTTCTTGTTCTATTTCACAATGGCTTTCCTTTCTAATATTCTTGCAAGTTCAGCATGTGACTTAGAAAACCTCAGAGTCACTGTGGCATTTCCTTTGAAAAATGCCAGGAGAAACAAGAGAGAGAAAGCTGAAATCTCAAAGCTTAATAACATTTTTATTACCATTCGCCTTTCCCGTACTTCCTACGGGTGTTTATTTTCTACAATTATTCAATAGGCTTCATTGAACCTGAATACCCCAAATGCCCCCACCCGTCTCCAGGGAGGCCTAGGAAAAAAGAGCCTCAAGTGAGTTACTGGCATTAGCTCCTTTGATGGAAGTATTTGGTCACCTTCTATAAGAAAAGGAATCAGTTCCAAATAGTTTATATGCAGTGTCTCAGACTGCGTGGTTCTGCCAAATCCATTTCAATATATGCTTTAATCTGACTGTCAATGTAATAATTTATCAAACTTTCTTTTGTTTTCTTGAAAGCATTGTCCCATTTAAATAGCAAATGAACTTGAATACCAAGAAAATAACTTCCTTGAAGAAAATGAAAATATTTTGTAGACTTATTGGGCAAACTTGTCAAATTTTAGTAAATAAATTGCATCTAAATAGAACTATAATAAATGATGGAAAGTAAGTCGAGCACATATTCATTTCTAAACATATATCTCTAAAGAGTTTTGCTGGGCCAGTAATGTGGCCTAGTGGTAAAGTGCTTGCCTAGCATTGCACGAAGACCTGGGTTCGATTCCTTGGTACCACATACATAGAAAAGGCTGGAAATGGTGCTGTGGCTTAAGTGGTAGAGTGCTAGTCTGGCGAAAGCCCAAGGACAATGCCCAGGCCCTGAATTCAAACTTCAGGACTGGCAAAAAAAACCGTTATGTATACTTCTAAAATAAAAAGCTTTGTGTTTTAAATAATTTAGGTAAATATGTTAAGGTATATTAAATTGGTGAACATCTATTAATAAGAGAAATGCAGAATCACTTGTGTGGCTGGAAGGTCACAAATAATCTCAGTATGAAATAGACTTTTGCCCACCATGCTTACATAATATGAGGTCTTAACAAATATTAGGCACTCAAAAATATGTATTGAATGGCATGATGGATGCGATAAGTCAAGAACCATCATCTGTTTCATGGAAAAGGGGTTTACATATTTCTGGGTAGTATTTTCGATTTACACTGTTGGTCCTTTTGGATAATACTTCACAGAGGACAGTTGTCATCTGCATTCCATTACTACCTTACTCTTATTATTAAAAGGGCATACTATCAGTACCTAACTATGATGATTTATAAAATTGGGTTTAGATTTTTGTGATTATCTGGTCAAAACCCACATGATTATTAAACTTTGGCATTATCAGTATAATCACTTGCTCTAGGTAAAATGGTTATGGAAGATCTCTAATATGTGTATGAACGTATAGGACGACTAATATGTATATGGATGGATGATTTGTGGGTTCATGGATATATACTCTTAAAATGCAAATAAATTAATGCTAGAAAAATAACTTAAAATAACCGCAAAGCCTTATTGATATGGCCCGAGTCTTAGTGAAGATTAAAAGCAACTATATTTTACATAAAAGTGTAACTACATGGTCAAAATTTTAATTAACAGGTTTCATTCTTGAAAGACTTCATAAGAGCTTGCCTTTATTGATTATTTCTGGGCCAGCCTCTCTGCTAAATCCTGTATGGTTTTTTATTTTTTAATCTTCCTTATAACCATAAAGAGCTATGATAAAGAGAACACAATCTTTTTCTTTTTCTTTTCTTTTCTTTTACCAGTCCTGGAGCTTGAACTCAGGGCCTGGGCACTGTCCTTGGACACTTTTGTCTCAAGGCTAACACTCTGTCATTTGAGCCAGGGCACCACTTCTGACTTTTTCTGTGTATGTGGTACCAAGGAATTGAAACCAGGGTTTTGTGCATGTTAGGCAAGCATGCTACCACTAAGCTATGCTCCTGGCCCCAGACACAATCATTTTATCGCATTATTTATTTCATCATTTTTATTGAGAAGAATGTTGTTCAGGGAGGTTAAAAATACTTTCCAGCATCACCCATACCTGATTAGGAGCAGGGCTGCAAGTATAAATTCAAACCTGTTAACTTGAGTACAAACATTATCCTGTGAATATAGTAAAGTAAAAGGGTGAATTGGGCTAAGGAATAGTGGGGAAACTATATTAACATTTAAGAAAAGAGGGCACTAAAAATAAGATGGAAGTCATGAATCAGTAATGGTTATAATAATACTCCATGTCATCACCCCAGATTTGGGCTAAGAACATCCAGTTGTGGAGTTTCTAGAAATAACTCATGGTAAATAATTGATTCCCTTTTGGGAGGCTGGAGCCAGCCATCTGGGATGCTGGCCAAGTGGTTGTTATCCTTGAAACCAACCAGGACTGAGGCTGTAAAGATTCCTGAAGTAGCCAGAGAGGAAGAAGCCAGAGGTTAAGAATGGAGTCTTAAGTCTAAGAGTCAAAGCTACCTAAGTCACAAACTCTAACGACAATCAAAAGACAAGCTCTGTGAAATAAACTATAACAAAATAGGAAATGGAAAACTAATTCAAAAACCCTTCAGGTCCAGAGAACAAAGTTATAGCTAGCTAGCTTCACCAAGTATATATATATATATATATATATATATTTTAGAGTCAAGGCAGATACACAAAGCTCCAGGACATAAGAGGAACTTTTAGTCTAGCTTTAATGGTTATGTATACCCTAGAATGTAATATCTTAAATAGTCCTCCCCTCATATTAACCCAGACACTAGCCAAGAAATCTATTAATATCTCTGTTGAATGTAGATCATATTCTTATTCCTCTGTGACACTCAAAGAGAAAGGAAAGCAGATACAGTCTTTGTTTTCTAGCCTTATTTACAGGATAGGGAAGGAAGAAATAATCTCTTTCTCTAAACTTCATATTCAGTGAGCATCTTTCTCATATGACCTACCTAGAAATCGGGGCAATTTCCTCTGCCTTTAAAATATCTCTAACTCCAATATGTTCTTTGGTTTTTGTTTGGCCCCATCAGTCTGGTGCCATAAACATAGACGCACAATTTGTAATGCCACTCTTCTGTGGATGATTAACTCTGTGGGAGACCTAGACTCATAATTCTGACCATATCCAATCCTAAGGCCTTAGTATTCAATGAGTATAGGAAACAGGTCTAACCATAATGAAATCACCATCTTTACCAAGAAACTTCTTAGGGCACTGAAATAAGTTCATTTGTATTGTACTTACCCCCAAATGAGGAATCGAGTGGGAAACCATGGCAAAGTCACTGAAAGGCAGACCATCATTCACCAACCTGAAGGCTAATGGCTACTCTCTGAGTGAGGAGAGAAAGCTGTGGAGAGTTTGGAACCATATTTGACTCCCAATTTAGTGGAACACTTCCTGCTGTGGAGACTACACACAAGAAGATGAAGCAAGATGTGAAGGGTGATAGCTTCCAGGCAGGGGTGAGGGGAGGGAGAGGGGGTGGGATCTGGTGGTTGAGGGAGGGGAATGGAGGCAGCAGAAGTAAGGAGAAGTGGTCAATCCTTGATGTCTTCTAGGTAGACCCAAATGATTTGTGAGTGGTTTGGATGTGGAACAAAGCAAAATCAAGGATATTTCCAAAATACCTTTTGTCTAGTCACCTGAAACATGGACTTGCTTTTAAATGTAGATAAGTATTTGACATATATATTATTCCTTCTCAATGAGGTTAATAACTTTCTAGGTAATACATTAGCTTTACATCGAAACTTTGAGAAACGTCATGCTTTAGCATCTAGCACACCATTTCGCACAGGTGGATATTCGGATGTGAAAGTATGTAACTAAAAAGTACCTCAGTTTTCTATAAATTTCTTTCTCAAAACATGTTCTTTAAATAGTACCTCAGTGGCAAAAATATCTAAAATTCCCTCCATGATATCCATACATTTGAACCATGATATTATTCAGGTTTTACCTAAGGTGGATGTGAACTACTGTTATTGGTAGTTAGGAATAAGTTAACCAGAGTTGCTGCAGGATACAGGAAAGAACGACTGCTGAAGATTTGAAAAGATTTTATTTTATACCAAATCAGAATAATTAACAGAATAGTTGAGTATAATATTGACAAATAAAAAACACTGGAGGAACTAAAAGCCCAAGTAAGTACAATCATAGAGGTAAGCTGTCTTACAGCAATTTTACCAAAGCAACATTTATTTTATAATAAGTGTATATAAACACAAACAATGTGTATATATGTGTGTGTATATATGCATTATATAATGTATATATGCAATATTTATATGCAATTGTATGTATATATATATTTATTTATATACACGTTATACTTACCCATAAAACCTCCTAATTGGGAATCAGAAAAAAAAATCACAGTTCTGAAAATGTAGTCAATGTATATTTAAATTAAACTAAAGTCAATTTCTCCAGAATTATACTTCCATCTATTCAATTCTTATCCCTCATACAATGATCTGGGAGGCCTTCTTATACTTTTTCCAGCTCATGGCAATTCTCCAAACTCATTCCATTTACTTTGATTCTATTCACATGACTGTAATCAGAGTTGCCCCATAGAATCTCACACTAGTTTTGTACTTTTAAAGCTGCTATTATTGTCTGTCATTTTAATGTTTGTTCTACTAAATTCAACTGCGAGTTTCTTAAGAGCACAGTATGTAGTGGTATTATGTGTTTTGTTTTTGTTTTTGTTTTTGTTTGGTCGGTCATGGGGCTTGAACTCTTGGGCCTGGGTGTTGTTCCTGAGCTCTTCAGCTCAAGGCTACCCTCCTATCCCCGGAACCACAACGCCACTTCCAGTTTTCAAGTGCTTAATTGGAGATAAGGATCTCACAGACTTTAGTGCCCTGGCTGGCTTTGAACCTCGATCCTCAGATCTCAGCCTCCTGAATAGCTAGGATTATAGGCGTGAGCCACTGCACCCGGTTGCATTATGTATTTCATTAACTAATTCATATGTAATTGTTAAAATATATTCACTTTCCTCCTTTTGATGATTGAAATTATCTATTAAAACACAAGCTAAATAAAAACAATCACTAAAGATTTGTCTTTGGGATAAAAATGGTCATGGTAATGATTCTACCTCTTATTTAAGAATTCTGAGCTGGGTGCCATTGGCTCACTCCTGTAATCCTAATTAGTTAGGAGACTGAGATCTGAGGATTACATTTTGAAACCAGGCAGAAAAATCTGTGAGACTCTTTATCTCCAATTAAACACAAAAAGCTGTAAGTAGAGCTGTGACTCAAATGGTAGAACATTAACCTTAACACCCAAAACCAGGGTTCAAGCCCAGAACTGAGGGTGAGCAAAAAAGAATTTTGGGATCATGGGACCTATAAAAACAAAGCAGCATCTCTTTTAGAAGCTTTTCTGGTTTTTCTAGCCCTGTGTATGGCATTTCTCATTCTGCTTAAACCTCAAACTCATATTTTTATATAGCCATAATTAAACAAAGTGTATTTGGTGTCACAACTCTCTGAGGAGGTTTTTCAGTAGCTGCTTTTGTGATTGATTCTTATGAAAATGTCTTGATACAGCGCCTTTGATAGGCTACTCCACTCTGCTGGGATGAGGTTCCATTAAACTTATGACATGAATTTTAATGTATCTAACCATATAAATGTATTTCTTCCACATCACCAAAACCATTTTAATATTAGTCTTCAAATCTTTCACAACATATTGAAAACAATAGTGACATTTAATGATTCCTTTAAAAAATATTATGGTGCACTGAACCTATAGTATAGTTACAAGAATCATTTGGAAGAGGAACAGAAAGGCTTAACTATTCCAGTTCATAATGGAATCTAAGCACCTTAGAATGATGTAACCAAATGTACCCGAAAGTAGCTTATAAACTCTAGCTTATAAACCTCTATTAAAATGAAAGATCAGATGACACAGCCCACAGACTACCCAATGGAAGATTTACATTTCACTTATGAATACTTACAGTAAGTAAAACAAAAAAATCTTCTCAATAACCCACTCCACAGAACATACCCTAAGAGAGAACCATTATTCATCTTCCTGATGTATATCTTGTACACTTACACCCTGTCAGTGTCCTTCCTCGATATTACCATTTAGTACAAACAGAGAAATAATTTGTTTAGCTGTATAATCAGGAGAGGCTGCACACAATAAAAGAAAGCATTCTGGTTTTTAAATGAATAAAAATTGATTGTGTCCCTATAAAAACTAAATTGGCAGAGTGTTAACTGCATTTCACATAAACATCTGCAGCAGACTGCGCCACTCCACTGGGCTGTAATGCAATAGAGGACACTTAGGAATAAATGCATCCTCCAGATGAGTACAGAGAGATTTTTTTTAAAGTGCCTGATGAGATTGAACAAATTAGATTAGTCAGAACTGCTAATGACTCTTAAGACAAAGGGAAATCTTTAAACAAAATTATTTTGCACTTCTTCTCTCTGGATAAATTATATGCAAATTAGTATTGATTGAAAATGTTTGCCTGGAAGGTAAATTCACCCTAATAAAGTAAGGTTGTCCTTCCTCAAACACAGTAGCTCTCATTAGGGAAACTTTAAAAAATGAATCATATTATTTTGTTATAATAAACTATTTTCATAAATGTTAGAAAGCTCTTTACAGACATTTGTGCGTTTTTTAACTGCTTTTCTGGTTATCATAATTACAATCAAAACACAACTTTCATTTTATTGTGACTTCCATATCTTTCTATATATGTGCAGCTTTATCTATGTAATAATGTGTGTATTATGTATATAATATATCCTATATGACCATGTATTGCAAAGCATAAATACTTCCTTATATAACCAAGGTTCTACATTTCTTTTAATTCATTCCTCTGAGGAAAAGCTAGTATTTTGGTCAGGATTTCTTGTACTTTTAGATCATTTTATTGTTGGTATAATTTCTTAAAAGTTGTCTTGGGATCTAAGTAAGTATTTTGGGTTTTTATCCCCCTATAATAACAAAAATCAAGACCATATATTCTCAGGTTTTGTGCAGGCAGATGACATGAACAGAGCATAATATTATACCTGTATATTTACTATCACTAGAAACAAAGTCAAGGCGATTTGTGCTTCAAAGTATGACACAGAGCTGGAGGTATGGCTGAGTGGTTGAGGATTCACCTGGCATATGTTAAGGCCTTAAGTTAATTCCAATAACTCCAGTACATATGCATAAATACAAAAATAAAATCAGAGGAGTTAGGTATAAAGATTAAAACAAAAATTCTAGTTTTTCATAAGCTCATGTAGTTTCATTTGTAAATTAGAGAAAATGTGAAGAGAATATATGATAGAGAGAAAAAAATACATTTTCATGAGTTATATACCAAGTCTGAAAAGGATAACTGTGTGAAAAAAATGCTATGATTTTTGAATGATGACAAAACCAAGATGGATATACATTTGAGAAGTAAGAACTTAAAGAAAGATTATCTGGGAATATTTAAGTTTTGTGATACATAAAAATATTCAGATCAGGAAGATCTACAAAATAGAATTTCAACTGATAATGGCTTTTGATTTTGTAGTAACATAAAAGGTGACTTTCAAATTCCCATAGATTTATGACTCCTAGATAGAAATGATTTTACTGGCTTGGTCATAACCAGAAAAAAATCAAAATCAAAATATTCTCAATTTGTATTTTCTTTCCCAAGAACAAAAAAAGATTTTGTAATTATTCTAGGGTGCTAAAAATGGCCTTTAAAAGACAATAAGAACATATTCAACACAGGATCATATTCAAGAAATTGATCAGAATCAATGGTATTTAGATAATTTATATAATGCATTAATTTATCATAAATATTCTAGATGGATAATAAAGCTCAAACTTTCACTATCTGATACATAACACTGTCTGAAGAATTCCATACATAGAAATCACAAATCTTATCACCAAGATCATTGCTCCTCATGGAATAATTATAGACACTTAAAACATTTAACATGATTAAAATAAGCTATAGGTAGAAAGTGCTGTCGGGGTGGGTCAGTGCAGAGGAACAGTCGGCAACAGTTGCGTAAGGGAAGTGACTTTTGAGATGTGGAAAATGTGTACAGGTGAAGGTAAAGGATAGGGTAACCAAGTGGAGAAATGTGAATAAGCAGACCACATAAGAAACATGGGTGGGAATACCTTACCCATAATGTGGAGCTAGGAAGACAATATCAGATCTGCAGCTGCAGTTTATACAGAAACAGGACAAAACTTACAAAGAAGAGCCCAGATCAAGTATTAGAGCTTTGTATTTAGAAAGCAAATTCTGAGAAAAAAATAAAAAGATTGACCAGAGAAAGTGAAACAGCCAGGCTACACTAGAACTTTATTAGCCAGGCTACAGCCATGTTTGGAGGAGCTGCCAGGCAGGGACTCAAAGACAAAGCCAGAGAATTGATATGGGGATGGTAGTTGTTAAACAAGCTGTACCAGTGAAGACTTATTCTCCATGCTCATTATATAATATAACCACAAAGCTAGAGTTAAACCCAGAGTGCTTAATCACCTGATTCATAACTCTCACTTACTATCACCTACCAAATTATCTGACCACCCTAATTTACTGTTTGACTCCACAGTCCAGTGTGACTTCCAAAGTACAGGAAAGATTGTGACCGGGTGGTTAAGCTATTCACTGTAAGTTGGAGATGGGGGTATCATATGATTCTTGGAAATGTCTGCTCCAAGATTTAACAGTCATGTGTTAGCTGGGAATTTAATTAGCAGTTGATGTTTCAGGTACAACCGTGATTCTATCCCTTGTATGTCAGGGTAGGTTCAAAGTTTTCGGCTAACTCATTTAATAGATACTCATGGAGCTCTTTCCCATTTTCTGTCATTCATAGATTGATTTGTTTAATCATTCGTTCTAGTATGAGTAGCTCAGAAGTGGAGTTGTGAAGCTTAATGGGCTATAGCAATCCATCCCCTAACGATAATAACTCAGTTGCCAGGCCACTTGATCTGGTAATTCATTACACAAGGCTGTAGGTGACTTGATAACTTTTGGAACATGCACAGTGGATGAGAGATGTCCAATAGAACAATGTTCCAAATTTGAGCTGCTATGGAGTATTTTGTGAGGATGGAGCTGACAATATGTGGAGAAGGCTTGAGGTAGAGTTATAAGTTTGGGTTCAGATCCACTGGGAGCATGTGTAGGAGAATGCCCATCTATTTCATTTGTAGGTGTGCCACTTTATTCTTTATTTCTGCTTCTGGAGCACAAAACCACAGACTTGGTGATTTATAAACCCAGTGATTTATGTCTCACAGATCTGGAGCCTGAGAAATCCACTGGCGTGGAGTGGGTACCTGGCAAGGTCCTTCTTGATGCATCAAAGGATAGGATACTTGGGCAACTCAGAGGAAGAAGAAAGGGCAGTAGAGCTCATCCCTTCATTAGGAAATGATTCATATGGTAACTCACTCAGGCTTGCAATGATGGCATTAACCTCTAAGAGAGGAGGAGCCATAGAACCCTAATCACTTTTCACACACTCCACCTCCTAACTCTACCAAGGAGAACAAATTCCCAGTCAGGTCATTGAGTACAAAAAGAGAAAAATAATACTGCTTCTCCATAGCCATATACATGCCTGTAGGAAAAACCCACTTAGCTATGTAGATTATGTGGATCTCTTTATAGACCAACTTGTATGACTATGAAAGGCAAACTTAGTCTGGTATTCATCAAAACTATTGAAAAGTCCAAAAAACACCAGACCCACATATTCATGCATGAAACACAGAAAAGAAAAACCCCATGATTTATTATAACACAGCAGTATTAATTAGGCATTTTATAACCAGCTAAACATTGTTAACTGTATATATGTAAACAGAAAAGTAATATAGAGATGCACTCATAATATCCTTTTCAGTCATTTACTTAGTGACTCAAAACCACCATCCAAATCAAATTGAAAGGCTAATTTCTGTCTGTCCCACACAAAATGAAAGATGGACACCAGTGAGATAAATTTAAAGCCCCACTGGAGCTTTGTTTCTTGCTCTGGAGTAATGTTGTACATTCATTAAAGAAGAAATAATAGTGACTTATAAATTTTATATTTATGGATTGAAATACAACTCCTGTGTTTTCTAACTATAGAAAAAAGAAGTTAATAAAATTTTCAAGTCTCATTTTCTCATATTGAAATTGAGTATGAAATATACCTGCTGTGAACTGAATGTGTCTCCCCTAAATCCATCCATTGCTTCCATAATTCCCAATGTGACAGTGTTTGGAATTTCAGGGAAGTCATTGGGGTAGATTTGTCCAAGAAGTCAGAGCTATTGTCATAAAGTAATACACTTACAAAATTAGGAAGAGACATGAGAATTCTCTCTATCTCTATCTCTGTCTTTTCCTACCTTATCCTCCTACTTCTCTCACCTTATTCCAGAATGTACATAGGAAAGGCCATATAAGGATATCATGAGATGATTCTATCATCTATCTATCTATCTATCTATCATCTATCTATCTATCTATCCATCTACTTGTCAACCTATCTGATTGTCAGTCTGTCTATAAACCAGGAAGTGGAATCTTACCAGACATTGAAGCTATATACACGCAGATCTTGGATTTCCCACTCCTAGAACTGTAAGAAACAGTTACAAGAAGCCTGAGCCGACTGCTGTGAATGAGGTAAGTAGGTTGTTATAGCAAAAAGGTTTTTAACCTATTAACACAATGCAACACACTAAGCCTTCACATGCAACTCATTTGAAGGTTTTTTTTTTTTCCCCTAAAGGAATAGACTGACCACTCAATCAATGCATCTCAAGAGAAATGGATATTTTCTTTGAAGACATTCCAAGGCAACTGAACTGCTCCCTAGAAAGCAAGATTCCTGAAATTTTCCTGTTTGTATGTGCTATCTTAACATGTACAGATGAACATCTCCAAATTTAACTACTGATTGTATCTTAAACTGCAACTCTAAAATCTATCAAGCTGCAGGAAATTTCTAGTTCCTTTCCTTTACAAAATAGTTTCTTTTATAAGCAATCATTAATTAGGAAAGGCAAACTTTTTCTCACATTCATTAAAACTTCTAAGTTGTCGACTTTCAATGTATGCCATATTGAGCCCCAATTTTATTGAAGTACAGTATTCTTAGTTTCATGTGAATCAACTCAGCATATCTTAAATACCACTAACACATGTCATGTTTTTACAAGTAAGTTGTCAAAAAATAAGCAAACAGATATGTTTGATGTAACTTTATACAATCATGGATCTAGTACAGAGTACTGCATACATAAATACTTTATGTGCACTCTAATTGTTTGTATTCCCATGATATACCTTCCCAATCAGAGATAATGAGAGTGAGTACAATACTATCAGCCAATGAGATATATGGATGACTGTTCTAGATGAGTCACTTATAATAGGATCTGTCACAGAGAAACAGAAGAAAACCTTCAGTCCCAGAACTCAAGACCTGGTGGGAGGAGGAACTCAAGCTTTAGGCCAGCCAAGACTATAGAATGAAATCTTGCTTTGAAAATCTGCTGAAAGAAAAAATATCATATGAGGTATTAAATTATAACTTCAAACAAATGCCCTGGAAGAGATGAACAGACCACTGATATATCATATAGGAAAACCCAACTATTCTGTGATGGCCTATATGCTACTTTTATGACCAGATATAGGTCAAGATTTCAGGGACTTGAAAACAATGCAAGAATTATTTTTAATATATAAATGGATTTTGCAAAAAGGCTGTGCATTAAGGATTATCTACAACTCTACATGGAGCTGATTGCATTAGTCTTTTCCTTTAGTTGATTCCCTCATGTCTACCCTCAAAACAAAAATGAATACGCACTGTTAGTGTTTTGACCCATCTAACCACTGGATCACATTGCTCTAAGCCCAGATAGGTAAGCCCTCAAATACTTCAAGTCAAAAGACCCCTTTATTAATGGGTACCATAAAATCAAAATGTTATGCTTGCACAAAGCAGAATTTTTATACAAAAGAAAAAAACACAATAAGGATGTTAAAATTTTAGAAAAAAAGCAGACAGCTTTTGGACTATTTCTACAAATACTAGTGAACTTGTTTGCTCTAGGAAAGTGAGATCCACAATCATTTAACTCTAAAAGTCCATTAACTGGATCCCTACATATGTGATAATCCCTACTGTATGGAGAAATGGTTAGTTTGCCAAAGAGAGTAAGTAGTAGTTGTGTTTGTTCTGCTACCTTATAGTTAACTTTGATCAGTGGATCACGACAATTCTGGTGACCACTATAAATAAATTAATTGATTTTTAGAACCTGGAATCAAGTTCCAATATCCCTTTCTACTGAAGCAGAAGTAATTCATGAGCAGGATACATCAGAACAAATGCAAAGACAGATTTCCAGAATTAAACACAAATATAGTTGATTGAGTACTTGTTATTCTAAGAAATACCAAAGTGTGGGGACACAATAAAAAATAGGGCAAAGGAAAAACAAGAGTCATTGGAAAGCCTGTAGAAAGCACAATAAAATAAATCAGGTACCATTTTCTAATTACAGAACATAGACCAAAAATCAGAAGGACAAAGACAGTGACAAAAAAAAAAAGTAGATAGGCTTTGGTAATAGGGACATATAGAGAGTATCAAAATTTTACCAACTTAGATTATTTTTTTTCTGATTAAGCTGCGAATTTTATTTTTCACACAGGGGTTTATTATATGCCTCTTCAGGAGAGGTAAGAGGGGGTGGGGTACTGCTTGGGGTAGGAGGTCAGGTGGTAGGATGTTTGCATATCAACACAAGCAGGCATGTGTTGTTTAGTGACCTGATTACAAAATGTTGCCCTTAGGACAAGGAACTATGCAGGCACATTTTTACTCTAAGAATTCAGGGAAGGGGAGAATGTTCCCAGCATCTCCTCCCTAAACCTTAAAATAAGTGAGGGGCGAGGATTTAGGCAATATCTTCAACTGCTGGTGCATATCCTTGGGAGGGGGGGGGATTACCATTTAGCATCTCCCACGTCTAGGCTGTTCAGTACTGGATGGAAAATTCCCTTCACCCATCCAGAGTCACCATAATGGCCGCAACCACCTAGGGGACTTTGAGTTTAGCACAGAATGTCCCATCACCAAGAGTTTTTAGTTTCAATCCTCTCAGGAAATGGCTGTGTGGTGGTGGCGGAATCAGGCAGGACAGAATATGTGGCAGCAGGCTCATCTCTCAACTTAGATTATTTTTATGATGGTCCTAGGGCTGGTCACTGTCCTTGAGCTTTTGTGCTTAACGCTAGTACCCTGCCTGGGTGGTTTTGAATTGTGACCCTCAGATTTCAGTATCCTGAGTAGCTAGGATTGCAGGGCATAAGTCATCAACATCTAGCTAGATTAGTCTTTGGAAACTAGATTTCATTATTTTTAATGAGTGAATAGAAGGCCGTTTGTATATGTACTACATTTTCTCATTTGATAACTTTAAGTTGATCCCATTTCTTGGCTCTTGCAGAGACTATTTTAATAAGCACAGGAGTTTATATAGATGGCACTTTGATATAATGATTTCATTTCTATACAGTAAAATGATTGTATGTACTCACTCCCTTACATATGAAATTCTCACCCCTCTGGATATCATTCTGACAATAAAATTAATTAAAAAACTAAAAAAGAAATAAAAATGATTACATATAACAATAGTAAGGACTTTCATATTTCTAAAAAGTTAAGACATTGAATGTTTATGCCACAAGGATATAATAGCATATCTAAGGAGATAGACATGCTTATCCTGATGTGAGCATTACATAATATATATGTAGATTAAAACATTACTTCATTTGACAATAGTATGTACAATGTCATCTATACTGATGTCAAGTGGAAACCATTGGGACTAAGACACGAGTGAATGCACTTCCTAGAAATTCCTTCCTCAAAGCAGGCACTGGTATGTACAAAGGTTAGAAATTTAGGAGCTGGAATATTATATCTGAACTTCTTTAAAAAGGGATTCCTCTAACCATCGAAGTTAGATTTGAATTGTCCATGCCATCAGCTAAATGTAACTTTGTAGGAGGTAGTGATACTAAAAACTATCAGTAGAAAAATATTCCTCAAATTGGTCACTGCCAAGCCTATTTGCGGAAAAATGTAGTTTTTAGGGCCATTTTAAGATTTTTTCCCCCAGGACAGAGATCTTAATTTAAATCATGTGTAAAAGTAGGAGAATGGAACTGAAATCAGAGCCTATCTGAATACTCTCTAGGTTTTGAGGAGATAAATAATTCAGTGTTTCAACATTGCCACGGATATCATCATTTTTGCTTTATTTTGCTTATTTTGTGTAGTATAGATGTGTTTTGAGGGATTTTAAAAAATCTGCTTCCCATAGTCTAACTGAATTAAGACTTCTGTTGAAAGATGTCTGAAATTGTAACTAAAGTGGGAACTGTATTGACAGGTAATCACAGAATAGCCATTAATAGCCTATTAATTAATAAAATACAAAATTAGACTTACCTACAATGTATGCTAAAGAAAATATTGTATTTTATTTCTGACTGTTTTGATATATAGTAAGACTGTAAGAAGTTGGAACTGATTATGTGAATGATCTTACTCCCACTTGAATACTTGTTTTCGTTGTTGCTTGTTTCATAGCCAGTGCTCTGGCCACTTGAGCTATATGTCCAGTCCCGCATTTTTGTATGTATGTGTGCCAGTAATGGGGCTTGGTGGTATTCTAAGCTTTTGTGCTTAAGGCAAGCATTCTACTACTTGAGTCCTAGCTCTATTTTCAGCATTTTAGTGGTTAACTGGAGTTAAGATTCTCACAGATTTCTGTTGGGGCTGGCTTTGAACTGTGATCTTCAGATCTCAGACTCTTGAGTAGCTAGGATTACAGGACCTTTCAGATGTTTCATGATTTCTAAGGTAATGACATTAATTAGTACATGTTCAATTTGTATTAAATTTTGAGTGAAAGGACAGAACACAAATTTTGTTTAGCACAAATTAGTCAGTATACTAAAAGTATCCAGGAAGTTTGATAGGAGTTTTAAAAATAAAGACTGATGATGAAGGTGAGTTTTCTATTTTGATTCTCAATTTCTAGGCATATGTTTTACATTAAAATTACTGCCAAAATATATCATTCTAAATTTTATATCTCAGTGTCATAGGTCTTCATATTACATATAGCCTTTCTTCTATGCTCAATTCCTAAACCTAGGAAAACATAATTGACTCAACCAGGTGAGTATACATTATAGAGTTTTCAGATATAATAGCAGAATAAATATATTCTAAAATCTTTTTTATTTCTGAAAATCCTTCAGAATCATGGGAAACATTAAATCAGTATTTCATAAGATTTATTGATATCTATATACCCTCTACCTCATTAAACTTTTAAAAATATTATATCTACTACCTCAACAAAGCATTCTATTTTGGTACATGATTTTTTTCTAATTTTCCTCTTGTATTACAAATTCTGATAAGACAGGTGACCACCAATTCATTACCATCAATACAAATAATAGAAACTCTCTTTGATTTACAACCATGGCCACCGGTGTTTATCTCTGACTGCTTGTCTACATTTCTGAGCTCACACATGCCTTTATTCAGTCTGCGACTACTGCCATTCTGATAGATTCAAATATAGTTACCTATGTGTCCCAAACATGCAGAAGTTGAAAAGAATGCTAAAACATCCCATATATTACTTCACTGGGCTCTTGTGCAATGTTTTTGTCCATACTAGTTGTGGTTATATTAATGCAGCAGTTGAGAAGTGCTGAGGGAATATTCCCTAAACCTAGCGTAAGTCAATGAATGCTATGAGCACTTAGAATTCTCTGAAGTTGTAGAACTGTCATTCTCTGAAACCTCAAAATCAGGGATAATTTACTTCATCATTTACGTTACACATAAAGACTATAAACCATGGATGTAAATTTTGTGTTTCCTCCATTCTTGCAAGATAGTAATCCTCTTCCTTTTTCATCAACACTTGTCCTGCCTCTTCTTCGAGGGTCTTCAGCTTCCCTGAATTTTAGCCATATTAATTAAACTTGCTTTAGACTACTGCTCAGAAGGAATCATCCGCAGTCCACTTGTACAAAATCTGAAATAAAGGCAACTGCAAAGTCTGCAAATTTCAGACTTACTTCCCAACACCCTCTCCATGAAGTGCATGGTTCATCTCACAGAGCAACTTGTAGTGCTTTTGCATTTCTGCTGAGTAGAATAGCATTTGTCCTCAACTGCTCCAAGCTCTTTTCAGATTAATCTTTGTGCAGTTTATATTTATGAGAAAAGTTCTACCTAATTATGTTGATTTAAATTATGGTAATTCACTACCATCAAATCTATATACAAAGCTAGAGAAAGAGCCCCATAGAAGTACACAGGGTAGAGATTATGACTTGTGGCTATTGGATTCAGTAGAACATTATAACCACAAATGTTTGACTATAATGCTTTTTTTTCATATATTTTTATTGTAATTAGTAAAAGGGTTACATGATATTTGCCAGATAGATGGTGCATTAATTCCCATACATTGATACCCTTTCACATGTCTTGGTCCCCATTTCCCTCCCCCCCATCCCCACCCCTCATCTTGTTTTCCCCCGTTCCCTATCCAATTTCAAATAACCAAATACAAATATATATGATATATCAGGTAACAAAGTGAGATACTGTAACAATATGAGATAACCAAGGGACAGCAAAAGAGATGAGAGATAACATAGTACCTTAAGAACAACAATCATTCATTATATAGCTTATGTTTCTATATCCTAGAGATCCTTTCATTTAGCGTCCTACTATATGGCCTTTTGTACCAAGGTTTTGCTCTATTGCAAATCTCTGCTAGGAGAGCCCAAGGCTTCTACTGATCATGACAAATGAGGGAAACCATTGAGCCTAAGTTCCTTTGAGTCTGGCTTACTTCACTTAATATGATCTTTTCTAAGTCTTTCCATTTCCTAACAAATGGGGCAATGTCATTTATAATGCTTTTAACGTCCTTAAAATGATTTTATAGATAAGAAAAGATCATAAGCAAATAACAACAAGCAAAAGAAGAAATGCAAATAGATAACAGATAAGAAAATGTTCATGCACTCAGGCCCAGGTATAGGGTGGTAGCCCTGAGCTCAAGAGCTCAGGAACAGCACCCAGACCCAGAGTTCAAGCCCCATGACCCACCACCCCCCTAAAAAGCAAGAATGTCGGTAGTTCACGCCAGTAATCATAACATTTTAGATGTCTGAAATCTTGCATATCACTCAATCAATGTATTACTTATAAGTTTGTGAGCTAAATTTAGCTTTCATATAGAAGGAAAACACACATCCTTTGTATCTCTGGGCCTGACTTACTTCACTTAAAGTATTTTCCAGGTCTTTCCATTACTTTCTAAATGATACATGGACAAAGAGAATTTCCCTCCAGAAATAGCCATCTCTTTGTTAACCTATTGGATTCCTTTTGACTGGAAAGCACTAAGCAGCACATAGATTATCATCTTGGTCCATATATTATGACACAAAGAGTTAATAAGATGATCTCTAAGGCTAATTCCACCTTGCCAATAAATACATGAAAGCAATATTTGATGTACAGTATTTGGAACCATAGTTTATGCTGAAGTTGTTTCTTGATAGATGCACATTCTCTCTATCGTGCATGCTCTGTTTATCTTGATGTCTTTGTCACATTGGTTTATGTAAACATATGAGGAATACTGACATTTACATACATGTACAAGTGTATGTCCTTTATTTAACTGCAATACAATCGGTACTCTCCCATTCATACTGGTCTACCACAGTTATCACAAAGTTATTTCAAACATTTCTTCAGACCAATGCTGAATTTTTTAAAGACCACATGTTTTAAGTTTAATTTTCTTATTTCTGCTATCCCTACATTTCCCCCCTAATCTTGGAACTTTCATTTTTATATTTTCTCTGGGGTAAAATATGTAAGAACAAAAAGTATTAGTAGATTTAGTTCACAGAAAGTAATCCTTCAAAGCTGAGATTTAAATTCACTGTGCTTTTTTGGGTCCTCTTCACTGTTGAAATATATAACCTACTATATATATTTTCTTTTCTTTTCTTACTTTTCTTTTCAACCCCACATGCCATGTTTAAGAATTTTCCCTCCTACTCTTTGTCTCCTTATTAACACATGCTTATTATTTCTTTCTTCTTTCATGAGCTAGTTATTGTATTCTGAGCTATAGCAGCTTAGTCAGTACCTCTTTCTGATTTTCCTAGGTTGTGCCTCTTAAAAAACAAAGGACACTCAAAGAAAACTCAACAGGTAATGTAGTGGTACCCAGTAGTCCCAATAGATACAGATAGACAATACTTAAGGAATGTTTGTGCTCTTAACATCATCACAGTGGTTGAGTACTTGGTACAGTTACATTAGTAATTCTAGCATAATAGTGGTTTTGTTTTTGTCTTTTTAAGGCTAGTTGTACTATAACCGTAATAGAACTTGGTATTTCCAAGCCTTAACTTTTCCTTTCTTCTAAAAGAACATAATGTAAACTACAAATTATAACCTATAGCCATTCTTTTAGATATAATAATAATAATATCTTGTGTTCTCCTAATATAAAACTACAAGCCTTGGATTTCAATCTACTTCTGACTCATTTCTTAGATATTTTAGAAAAATGTTTCTGATCTCACATTTGAACTTCTGAATCATCTGGGTTTTTTTTAGTTGTCGTTAATTGTCAAGGTGATGTGCAGAGGGATTACAGTTACATATATCAGACAGTGAGTATATTTCTTGGTGAATATTGTTAACTCCCTCTCGTTTTTCTCCCATTTCCCTCCCCCAATCCCTCCACCCAAGTTGTAAAGTTCATTTCAGCATATCGTCTTGTATTGCTGTTGCACTGAATCATTTGCTTTCAAAAGCAACAAAAGATCATCTTACGCAGCTCTAAAATACTAATATTTCTTAATGCTTTAATTCACACAGGAGACCCAGAAATAACTTTAGAGAAACTTGGAATGATAATGTATAATAGCTTCATCTATATTTTCAAAGGCTACATGTCTAAATGTAACATTTCCTTATTGATTGATATTTTGTTCAGGAAGAATTAAAGACAAGAATTCTATTATATTTCTGTTAATACTCTGTTGATTGCCTCTCATCAATTGTATTTAAAATGCAGATATATTGGTTAAATTAAATAAAATGGAAGCCCCTCATAAGTGCACATACCTATAACCGGTCAACAATAGAGTTAGTTAAAAGGAAGAATCTCCAACAAATGCACCATTATACAAAAAATAGTTACTTTTCATTTAACATCCATGTGTGTATTAGCGATGGTTATTGTGTGAATGACATTCATTGTCATGGAGGTGGTGAAGAAAAGGTTGTAATAGGAGTTAACCCATTCTGTGCTCCTAAGTGGGTTAGCTCTTACAAAGGCAAGTGGGAAGTTAGGCACTCATGCCCTTCCAACCTGCTGTGCCACGTAGGACTGACATCTGTCCACACAACAGGCTATATGAGCCACAGAAACTGGAACGGTAATAAACAAGTCTGCATTGTTTATGAGCTACCCAGTGTGAGGTATTTTGCTAACGCAGCACGAATGGGCTTTGATAGTGATGTGAGCCTATGTTTCTTTATTTGGAGGTTATAAGTCAAAATCACATTTTATATAAAACACATCAGCAGTGCATTTCTTGAGCATGTAGACCAGCCATGAGAACTTTGATTTTCCTGAAGCAATCTAATGCAGTATCTTTGAAGATGTTTATATGTTTATTTCTCTTTTACAGTGGTTATGGCCCTCGCTAATTAAAGAAGAACAATTTTTCACTAGTCTTCTCCAAAAGTTGAAACCTAGTTCTAGAAATAGCTCATTGCATTCATATGCTTACACAGTACTACTTGTGTGAAAAATAGAACAGGTACAAAAAGGTTTAGGAGCAACTGACCCTTAGCAAGCATATACAAAATTAGCAAGAAAAAAAGTATTGGCTCTTCTAGAAACTGTAGTCTTTATACACCATCAAAGGAACAACATTAATCCAGATAAATGAAGGTTAAAAGTGTTCCTATTCTAGTTGATTTTCTAAATACAAACTTTGCTTCTCTTTAATTTTGAAAGCTTTTCTGTTCAGTGTGCTTTGATGGCTTGTAACTGCTATTTGCATTTTGTGTAGTTTTGGTTTTCCTGGAAACATTCTTAAAATACAGAGAAACTATCATGATAAATTTTCATGCAACCAACAACTATTCTCAAATTCCTAATTTAAAGGTTAATTTTACTGATACTAAAATCAGACACATTATTTTACTACAAACTATATGCAATGCACTGTGTTTTAAATTCAGAGAATTTTTTAAATGTTAACTTATTTTTCAAACATAAGTGTAATGTATAGTGGAAAAAATAAATGCATAAGATATAATCATGTATTTTTATAGCATAAAAGGGATGGGAAAATAAAGGGAATATAGAGTTTAACTGTAGTATAGTTTATTATAAACTACAACATAATAAATTCTAATTTGTCTACATCTTCACCAAAATTCAATATGTTTATTGTTGGCAAAATAAATTTAATTTAAGGTGTTCGTGTGTATGTGTGTGTGTGTGTGTGTGTGTGTGAGTGTGTGAGTGTGTGTGCATGATAGATGTCAAGACACAGACAAAGCAATTAGAGAATTAAGGGATTATCAGGATTACATTTCTGTCTGGAAGACAGAATCTCTGTAGAGATAAGGATATAACCCAGAAGAAACATAGCTAAAAGTAGTGATAGAGTTTGATTTTTTACATTCGTACTTAGTATTACTATTCTTTAAACAGCACACATTTGTTTTATGAATATTTTCACAAGTATAATCCTTTTCTTCTATAAAAATAATTTTGAACTGAGTGGTTTGGTACATACCTATAATCTCATATACTCAAGAGGTCAAAATAGAAAGGTTGTAATTTGAGGCTTACCCAAGCAACTTTAGAGACATATTCTATTTAAAAAAAAAAAACAAATTCAAAAAGCAAATGAACAAGAAATGAGGCATAAGTGGTGAAGCATCACCTAGCAAATACAGAGCCCTGAGTTCAATCTCTAGAACAGCAAAATTAATTAATATTAAAATTAGACATAAGGATAGTGCTTCAATCATTGTCACATCGTTGAATGTTGCCTTTGCTAATATGCATTAAAGAGATGGTGGCATAAGTGAGAATCATCCATAATGAATAATGGCCCCAAATCCCCGGAAGAGGAACAGGTGTCATGAATCCCTTACACCACACAGTATTCCTCAACTTCCTCCTCAACATCTCCTTAAGACCCTCTGACCCCTCAATAAGTCATCTCTTTACTGACGAAAATATTGTTCCCTTCAAGAATTTAAAAATATCAGGGAAAAGAAGCAATTTTCTACCCAAAATAGACAGAAATTAGGAAAAAAGAATATGAAAAGTTGGGAGTATATATATATAGTCTCATGGATCGCTCCCAGATTTAGTCACAGTTTCAGAACTACATCATCAACATGAAAGCCCTGCCCACCAAGAAACAGGAAGCGCGGGTTCTCCTTCGTATATTTTACACTCACGTTATTCTTGGGAATCCAGACATTCATCCCAAAGAACATGCTAATCTCATTTTGCCTTTCTAATTAAAAAATAGATTGTAGATAGTCTTCTTGATGTGACTGCTCCATTTATGTGCTCCTCCAAAATATTTATTCTTATCAATGTCATTTGTCATTTGGTTTAAGATGTTCCGAGGAAAAAAATTGCAGCAAGTAAAAACCTACTTACTATTAGATTCTTTTGATAAGGTAAAAATTTCATAGACTAGGCTCAGAAACTTGCATCCCTACTAAAAAAAATGGTATCTGTCAAACCAAGGTATTTCCACAAGTCCTTTTTGATATTATAGAATCTTACTGTAAATCAGAAGATATTTTCTAAGCAGAAAATCCAAGGCAACATCACTCACCATGTTAAAAATAATTACAGGATGCTATTCATTCATCTATTCTTCAAATTATTTCCAATGGGAGAGAAGGGCACAAGATTTGCAAAACAAAACAAACAGGTCATGTCTGCGGTTTGGTAGAACATAAAAGGCTGAAAGGTGAAGGGAAGGTCCAGAGAGACCTCTGCCCTGCATCACTAAGAAAAACTTCTTGCTTTGGAATGATAAGGACTTAGGCAATGAATTGATTTTTTTTTTCAAAAAAATTTCTCAAAGTAGTTGTACAGAGAATGTATTGATTTTTCAAAGACGTTTCAGAAGATGTTAGAATAGAATGAGTAATAGTTTTAAACGGACAGGGCGACTCATTAGCAATGAGATACTCCACTGCAGTTTTGGTGGCTCCCACATGACCCTAAAAAGATCCAAGCAACAACTCCCTAGCAACATCATATTTACATTGGGGCAGAGAAGAACGAATACGTTTCTTTTTGTGTACAGGAAAACATCGTACACTCAAATCCAATGTTTGTTCAGTAAGACTCTCACCAGACTAGTATTAAGTGATGAGAATACACTTGAGGAAATTTACAGTTTACACAAATGTCAGAATATGCAGCATTGTGCTAGCCTAGATTATGACTTGACTCAATTATGGTAGAACCCAAAACCTACCAAAGAGAATGACAAAATGCAAATAACTGTAAAGTAGCGATAGGAATGCAGACCATTCTGTGTAAGCAGGTGCAGAGATATAATACCTAATCAATATTCAGGACTGCTGTACACACTACAATGTATGATCACCGATTTAGAGTTCTTGACTAAAAGTTTCCCAATAGAGTCTCTTACGTGTGGTTCTCAAAAAAAGTTGTTTTTCTAGATGAAACACACCATTGTTTTCTGATTAGAAAGGAATGAAAGTAATCAAATGAGAAAATATCTATCTTTACAAATGGAACAGGCGAGATCGTAGAAGTTGAGTTAGAGGAAACAGACTTGCATTCTTGCTCTCCAGTGACTCGGTGGCAAGTTTTGTCTCTGGGATTTGTTTAAACACCATTTGACCCAAAGATTTAAGTGATTTTTTTTTTAAACTGATGCTCGCTGACACTGAAGTTTCCATAATACCTTACAGCCTTTATTCATATCACTAAATGGCATGCTAGTTGGAACAAAATAAGTATACAAGCACATTTAAAACATCTTTTGCACGGATAGAATTAAAGATGTAAGTCTATTTCACTCATTCTTGAGAACTACAGCCGGGTTCTTCCCTTGAAAGTAGCAGCAGCAAATGTGAGAGAAAATTATAACTCTATTAAAAAAAATACTCATGAACTGGGTGTCTGTGGCTCATGCCTGTAATTGTAACAACCTGGGGGAACTGAGAATGAAAAGATCACTGTTTAAAGCCAGACTTTCCTATCCAGGAAAGTTCCTAAGCTCCCCTTCTGAATCCTTAGTTGAGTGCAGTGGTATCACTTGTCATCCTGACTCACATGAGAGATTGAGATTGGGGAGTTTTCAGTGCCAGTCCAGTCAGAAAAATCGGAGGCTTCATCTTCATGAAGGGAAGCTGGGTATGGTAACACATGCTTGTGATCCCAGTGATTACGTGAAGACTAAAAGTTGGTGGCTTGTGGTTCAGGCACACACAAAAAAATGGAATGCTTGGCTTGAATGTTTGAGGGTGTGGCTAGTGAGCAGCATTTCAGCCTAGAGATCCCGAGTTCAACGGCTCCAGTAGCACCAACTCTTAAATGACACATGAGTATGACTTTTAGAATAAATACACTTTATTTATTTTTTGTTTGCTTATTTGCTTGTTCATTTGCTTATTTTTGGTGGTAGGGCTCAAACTCTGGATCTGGACACTGTTCCTGAGCTCTTCAGCTCAGTGCTGTCGCTCTACCACTTGAGCCACAGCATCACTTCTGATTTTCTGGTGGTTAATTGGAGCTAACAGTCTCATCGACTTTTGTGCTCATGCTGGCTTTGAACTTTGATCCTCAGATCTCAGCCTCCTGAGTAGCTAGGATTACAGGTGTGAGCCACTGGCACCTGGCAAATATATGTACTTTAAATGTATTCATTTTCAGGTAAACATATTGAAGTATATGAAAGTAATTATTATTCTTCCTAGAGCTCAATATTTTTAAATGTTAAGCTAGTTTTATTTTTGCTGTTAGAAATAACGTGACAATGAGCACTCTTGTATAACTGTATATATGTGACTATTTGCATAAAATATTCCTACATGATAAAGCCTCTGAGGCAAAAATAATACACATAGCCAGCTTCATACGCATAATAAGAGACTGCTAAATTCCTCCCAAAAAGGCCTTTTATTACTTAATTTGGATTAGAATCCAAGAGGTCAAAGCCAATTTATATCATCATAAACAGATAAATTGAGGAGCCTTTCCTCACGTATCTCAGGGAATCTGAAGATGTTCCTACTGTGATCACGGTTTTTTAAATTGTTGATATTCTTTCTTTTACTTGATTTTTTTTTAAATTTAGCATTGTATGATTTTAGAACTCAATAATTTTGATGATGGTGGTATTGAAGTTTGAAACCAGAGCCAAAAGCTCTATTGCTGAGCCAAGTCTCCAGCCCTTTTAACACGGGTGGTTTTCTACATCTAGTCTTATCTTTTGCTTAGGCTCACCTGGACAAGGGTGTGCTACCATGCCCAGCTTCCTCCACTGATAGAGTATTGTGAATTTCTGCCCAGGGTGTGCCAAAGTGCAATTCTCCCAACCTCAGCCTCCCACTTCTCTAGGATAACAAGCATGCCTCACCACCTCCAGCTTGTGTTCAAGGAATCGTTCATCTATGCTGTGCTGGGCTGGATCTACACTTCTCTTAGTTTTAACCTTCTAAGTAGAGAGGATTACTGAGCCACTAGTGCCAGGCTGACAGTCCAGTAGCTTTTAAGATCCACTATGTCTGAGACAGTGTCCCATAAATTAGGCATTAAGATTCATCTTAGAGGCTTACCTACTAAATGATTACAGAATAGTAAATGTTCTATATGTCATCATCCTTTGTGACTTATTTCCATCTGAGAAGGAATGCCAGACAAAGTAAGTAATATCTAGGACAAAAAAGAACTTAATGTTGTTGTGGTAGTTATTGTCTGTATCTTTTGTTTTACATGTTAAACAAGTTATAAGCTGTTTTCTGGCTTTCAAATTTGGTAGCTTTGGAATCCTCGATGACTTTACATGTCTCTAGGGTGCCATTTAAAACTCACTATTTTGTAATTAATTCTGAGAGTTATTTTTTGACGGTTCTAAGTGCCTTAGGGCCTCTCCATTAGAGTCACTGAGTGGGATGAAAGCATATCAAAATACATCACATCTAAAGTGATCACCAGTTAGTATAGATTCTGACAAAAATGATATATTAGTATGCATATGTGTATCTACACAAATTTCTGAAATACGAATAATCTGAAAATAATAATTTCAAAATGGTAGAATGTTTACATCATGAATTTTATTGAATTTTCTGCAGTGGGACAGTGATCCCCTGCAACTAGTTTAGTCTACAACAATTTGAATTTCCTTTCTTGTGAGTTAGAGGAGTTACTGATTTGACTGAATGAAACTATACTTCATTGAACATTTGCAGAAAATCTGAAGTACTGACTTGGACAAAGTTTTAAAGGCAAAGTCTCCATGGTAGCCCTAATCTAAGAAGAGTGTTCAACTGAACTAGACTAATAGTGGGGTCTCTAATCCAGCAAAATATTCTCTGTCTTCCTAGAAAAAGAAGACATTTTCAATTACATTATACTGACATATTTTCATTAGTGAGATTTAATGTAAGAAAAGTATTTTAATGGCATAAATAATTAGCCCAACTTAGCCCCATGGGGAATAAAACGTTCTATTTAATAGCAGACTTGTCATTAAAACCCAGTCTCTGCTTTTCCCATTCACTAGGATTTCTACTATTCTTTTATCTAGGATGCTTTAATTTACGTCTTCTCACTTCATACTTCTAGGGGCAATAGCTTTGCAATTCTAGGGCTGTGGAAATCATGGTGCAGTTTTTTTTTTTTTTTTGTTTTGCCAGTCGTGGGCTTGAGCTCAGGGCCTGAGCACTGTCCTTGGACTTTCTCAAGGCTAGAGCTCTACCACTTGAGCCTTAGCACCATTTCTGGCTTTTTTTTTCTATGTATATGGTACCGAGGAATTGAAGCCGGGTCTTCGTGCATGCTAGGCAAGCACTCTACCACTAGGCCAAACTCCCCGCCCCAACGGTGCAGTTTTTAATCAACAAGGTAGGAATGGAAAATGGTGGAATATAGCCAAAATTTACATAACTTTATAGGGTTCTGTACGTAGCTATTAACAGCTTATCATAATTTTCCAAAAGTGGCATAAATATGCACAATGAAGTCATATAGTACCTCTGAATGTAGACTTTACAATGGTCACCAGTGTGTTCATATTTTACTACAATAAAAAAATTCCTTCAACAATTTTCAGTGATGTGTTGTTACTGCTCTTTCTCATGTCTGAACCATTTTAAATTTAATTGTATTGTCAAGATGATCACAGAGGGGGTAGAGTTACATATGTAAGGTATTGAGTACATGTCTTGTTGAACACGCGTTTTCACCCACTTTCCCTCCCCTTCAACACTCCCCCAACTTGTAAAGTTCATTTCCAGCATAGTGTCTTGTGAGTGTTGCTGCTGCACTAGTTCGCCCTTTGTCCTTTGTCTCACCATTTTGTTGCTCTCCTTACCTTCCCCAATTCAGATAAACTTACATACAAGACACAGGGTACCAAAAAACAAATACAACAATAACAAGGGATAACAAAGGGGAGAAAAAGAAAGGAAAAAAAATAACTTCACGTAGTTCATAAAAAACAACAACAAGGGCTGGGAGTTTGGCCTAGTGGTAGAGTGCTTGCCTAGCATGCATGAAGACCCGGGTTCGATTCCTCAGTACCACATACATAGAAAAAAGCCAGAAGTGGTGCTGAAGCTCGAGTGGTAGAGCTCTAGCCTTGAGAAAATCCAGGGACAGTGCTCAGGCCCTGAGCTCAAGCCCAGGACTGGCAAAAAAAAAAAAAAAAAAAAAACAACAACAAATTCTTTAGTTGCATATGTTCAATACCCAATTAATCTATGTCTGACATAGAATCTATGTCTGTCCAGAATTTGGGTTCATGTGCTTTTTTGAGTTCTGAGAGTCTCTATGTCCACTTAACAGGAATTCAAAATTAATACTTACCAAATGTATTTATTTTTTGGGTCCTTGATTCTGTTACTTTTTTAATGCTGGTACAAGGGCTTGAAATCAGGACCTTATGCTTTTCTCAAGGTTGGCCTTCTACCACTTGAGCCAAACCTCCATTTCAACCTTTTGCTGATTAATGGACATTTCTGCCCAGGCAGGTTTAAAACTTTGATATGTGGATCTTAGCCTCCTGATAATCTACAATTACAAGCATGAGCCACCAGCACCTTGCAGTTATGAGTTTCATTATTATACATTAATTTAGCCTTCTAAGGGGAGGATACATGTTTTATACAGTATTTCTTTGTCCTTTCTCTCAAATTATCTATCTTAAATGCAGCTAAATAATATTTTTTGAAAATGATATGTCATCTGAACAATAAGTATATTCTCGTCTAGTGTGAGGATTCCTAGCTTGGAACCTGCTACTGGAATAGATGTAATGTTCATTCATTTGTTTTTTTTATTAATTCAAGATAGTGAGAATGATTCCTGATCTGTATCAGTCATTCTACTAGGTGTTAATCTAGACATAAATAAGGCTATCTGTCTTCAAGATGATTAAAACCTGGGAGAAAATAACTGAAAACAAATAACTTTGTCAGTTTGGAAAAGATTGTTTCCTTTTTTCTAGTTGGAAACATGTTGGTGACTGTTGAAGATCATAACCTCTAGAGTCAAAGCTATATACCAACAATTCTACTACATAACTAACTAACCACATGGTATGGAGATGCAAAACTTCTCAAACACTTTCCCTAGCTCCCTGGTCAAATGCGAATGAAGCAATGCTTCTCTCACAGTGCTGAGAGGATCAAAAGAAATGATGCTGTGGTGCTTAGCACTTGCTTTACATGTTACAAACACCTCATAAATCTCAATTCCTTCTGAGGCCATACATCATGACACTGGACTGAAATACTTGTTTTAAGAGACCTGAAATCAGTTGTGCATTCAGACATAGATTATGCAATCATTTTTCTATAATCATACATGATTATTTCATTTAAGCATATTGAACTTAGGCAGATGCCAGTTAGATGCATCCCCACGTCACAGGGGCTTCTCTTAAATGTAGACCTCCAACTGTCTATCCTATCAGTGCCCTTGATGTTCCTCATGCCTGTAACTGTCTCATCAGAGGAGAAATGCCTGCTCCAGATCTGATTAACTACACTCTCTCTTGAGATTCATTGATTATCTAAATGAAATTTCCAGAGAAATGAAAGATGATTTGGGTCTGAGATATCCCAATAGCAGAACTCTGTGTTTGGGTTCCTTCACTGACTGACCCAGCTGCGAAACTTTTGGAGGTTTTGGTTGTTTGGCAACACCTTTGGGTCTCTAAACAATGACAGCATTCTTTTAAAGGTTCAGTTACCAGAGTTAACAACAACAAACAGAACAGAAAATTAAGCTAACATTGGGAAAATGTGGTAATGTCCTCCAGCAAATTGACCATATAATTCCACTTTCCACCAAATCCAACAGGGTCTCCAAAGATGGCTTACTCATTTGGTCTAAGCAATCACTTTCCAACAAGGTTTTAAAGAACAAAGGGAGAGTTGAGTGAATTTAGTTTCAAATGATTTTCTTTTGACTCTGGCTTTTATCTGAGTCATAGAGTTAGTCAGTCCTTAACCGTGATGTTCCTCTCCTGTAACTCATCACCCAGGCATGAATTTCAGAAACTAAAAGTAACCAGCTTTGACTTTACTACAAGAGCCTGACTTCCCTTTTCTAGAAAGTGAAGTATTTGAAGCATCTGCAATAACTACTGACCATCAAAAACAGAAAGATGAAAGGAATACTAGAGATCTAAAAAACATTAACCCTATAAAAATGATCTTTCTTTTGTTCAAAAGTTCTATGTATTCAAAGATCAGGTAGGAAGTATCTATTTGATGATATGAACCTAATTCCGTACAGCTAAAAGATATATAAATATATATAATTCATAAAGAGAACCATATTTACTTCATACTGCATAAAATGTTAGATTTACCTTTAATTTCTGGTGAGAGTTGTTAGTGTGGTTTTTTCCAAGTGTTGTAATATAATAAATAAACAGTAATGCCAACAGACTTTTTCAAAAAGCAAATGGAAGGGAAAAAAACCTTACCACTCAGAAATTTGTGTTTATGTTCCCACATCTTTTAAAATGTTATTACTCTTACTTCACTCATCCTGAGACATTAGTTGTTCTCAAATGATGTGTGGTTCAAATTTTTATATGTGGTGGTCCTGGTTCAAGACCCTGGGCACAGCAATCCTCACCATAAAACTGATGTTTCACAAGACTCCCAGGACTCAATTAGAAGAAAGTCAAAATTGCCTCTTACTCTGGGGAAAGGGTCAGAATTCAGTTCATTTGATTATTATGAACACAAATTGGAAACAGTTGTTATGCAATTGCATTTTCAAATGAATGTAAGCAATGATAGATATATGCAATCTGTTTTCTAAATGTAGTGTTTATTGTCTACAAAACAAGTGTATACAAAACAAACTACCACACAAGATGGTTAGTATAGTAATAGTTCATATACTTTTTTTTTGCCAGTCCTGGGCTTGAGTCCAAGGCCTGAGCACTGTCCTTCTCAAGGCTAGAGCTCTACCACTTGAACCACAGCACCACTTCTGGCTTTTTTCTATGTATGTGGTACCACGGAATTGAACCTGGGTCTTTGTGCCTGCTAGGCAAGCACTCTACCACTAGGCCAAATTTCCTGCCCCGAGATTCACGTACTTTTAAAATAAATATTGTATATGAGTATTTAAGGCTGTAGATGGATGTTTCCACGCATGTGTATGTATAGGTGTGGACATACAGGTAAGCAAATCTACATCTATATTAAAATAGATTAAACCTGGAAAAAATACTGTTCATTTTGCTGTTAGTTTTAGACAAAGTCTTGCTTTGTAGACCAGACTGGCCCTTCACCTCAACCTCCTGAATGCTGGGATTGCAGGCATACTCTTTTCTCATAGATAGGGCACACAAATTGTCTAGTATCCAATTTCTAGACTAGATCCTGGTTACACTTGCAATGTATACTAATAAATTTTGAAGTTCAGGTGATTTGATTATGGGAATATAATCAACTGTGACATAAAGTTTCCAAAGAGTGATTTTGTTTTCTTTTCTTTTTTCCTTCATTCTTTTATTTTCGTGGATGCTTAGATGTCAGGGAAGGGAGAGTAAAAGGATTTTATCATACCATGGACATAATATTTCTGGGTTCATGTTATAATTATGGTTATCAAATGCCTAAAATTTACTTGATTTCAAATCACACAACCCCCTGTTCTATGTGGTCTCTCTGTCCCTTTTAAAGCAGCCATTTAAATTGGAAATGCAGATGGCCCCTTGTGTGCTTACTGAGAAGCCTATGAAAATCCTTCAGATGCACATCCATTGTGCAGAGGGGACCCCCACTAGTCCTAGAAACCAAGAGTCCTATCTGAGTCAGTGGAAGAGATATAACAATCCTTTTAAGCTGAACGTATGGCAGCCTACATCGCACCAAAAACGTTTACCAGATTCTGCAACAGTATTTGGTCTCTTGCAAAATTATCTGCTGGGCTGTATTGAGCTAGTGCTTTCAGCCTGGTTTCTTCTTCTTTCTCCTTAAAAAAAGGCATTCAGCTAATTTCAAACAGTGCCTACTGATAGCCAATTGTCTTTTGCTCTCTGTCAACATTTTCTGTTAAAGGAAAAGCACATGACTGAAGGAAACGTTTCCAGCACATTTAAAAAGAAACTAAAACGTTCACGTAAGTCAATCAGCAGAGGAATTGGCCTGAGATGGTGGCAATTGTTGAAATATAATCTCATTACAATTAATTTCCTTGAATGGCACACACCAAAGCTCACCATTTCTTCTGTATCATCTGGATTGTCAATATAACCCTGTATTTATATTTGAATTAAAACTGGATCAAGACATAACTATCCATTTTGTTCATTAATTATGCAAGAGAGTGCTTAAATATTTTAGTGCTATTATTATTATACCAGGCATGAAGAGATTTACAGTGTACAATTCAATTTGTTTCACACAAAAACATATTCTTAGTAATACTATTGTTTCTTTATATAAAAATAATTGTGACTCAGAGAGATTATAATATTTTGTATAGGTAACTTCATTACCAAAGTACAATTCAGGGCCGGGAGTTTGGCCTAGTGGTTAAAGTGCTTGCCTAGCATGCATGAAGACCCGGGTTCGATTCCTCGGCACCACATACATAGAAAAAAGCCGGAAGTGGTGCTGAGGCTCAAGTGGTAGAGCTCTAGCCTTGAGAAAATCCAAGGACATTGCTCAGGCCCTGAGCTCAAGCCCAGGACTGGCAAAAAAAAAAAAAAGAAACAAAGTACAATACAGTACAGTGACCAAGTCAGATTCCATGCAAATATTTGTTGTATATGACTTTCAGATATAGTTTTGATACATGTACATATGTTTATGTGTCCATGTATGCATGCACATATCGGTTTCTATCTACTTACATTTCCAGCTACCATCTAGACAGAGAAAGACCAGCATATGAATGAGGGTACTATTTAATTATGAAATTAATTATGTAAGGGAAAACATTTAAGTGCTTCCCAAGAACACATATGAGCATCTTTTCTTTCCCATTTAGGAAAAGTTTAAAAAGGATAGATACAAAATGATGACATGTTGATTAATTTGTTTTATATCAAAAATACTTGTTAAACAAGGGGACTAATGGTAAAAATGGAAATAAAACCAGACTGTTCATTGAGTTTCCACTCTAGTAGAGTCGTCCATCAACAAATTCTGTATATAAAGTTTCAGAGGAAGACAGCTCTATGTTTCTATGGGAACATAAAGTAGAGGCATCTGTCAAGGATGTCAGAGATGTTTCCCTTAAAGTAATAATGCTTGGTTACAAATCTGAAAGATGATGAGACAAAAAGAGATGGAATCATCCAAACAAAGAACAATCTGTTTAAACCCAGAGTGAGATCACAGTATAAGACAAAAGAAACCAAAGAGATACCATGTATTCTAATTCACAAAAATCAATAAAAGTCTCCTAGGAGATTGGCAGTAGTGTTTTACACCTGTAATCCTAGCGGGTTGGGAGGATAAAATTGGGAGGGTTGCAGTTCAAGGCTAGTCCTGGGCAGAAAAGTTCACACAACCTGTTATTAACTTATAGCTGGGTACGGTGGTATGTGCCTGTCATCTTTGCCACTTGGAAGACAGTATTGGGAAGATCACAGTTCTGTGGTCAGCCAAGAAAGAAAAGTCAGTGAGACACCATCTTCAGAGGAGAAAACTAGATGTGGTGATGCATGCCTGTCACTGTAACAACTAAGGGAGGATAAAATAAATGGATGTCTTTCCAGGCATATCCTTGTACAGGAAGCAAGACCCTATTTTTAAAATAACCACTGGAAGACAGGACTGAAGATGTGGCTTAGTGGTAAAATATTTGCTTAGTAAAGGTGAGACCTTGAATTCAAACCCCAGTGTCACCAAAAAAGAAAAAAAAAAAAAGAGGCTGAGAGTTTGACCTAGTGGTAGAGTGCTTGCCTAGCATTCACAATGCTCTGGGTTTGATTCCTTGGTACCTCATACACTGAAAAAAAATCCAGAGGTAGTGCTGTGGCTCAAGTGGTAGATCACTGGCCTTGAGGAAAGCCCAAGGACAGTGCTCAGTCCCTGGGTTCAAGCTCCAAGACTGGCAATAAAAAGAAAAGAAAAGGGAAAAAGAAAGAAAAAAGAAAAAAGTCATTGGAAATAACAATTTGCATGCCACTCAGCTTGTATCTGTCTCCATCAACATATAAGCTGAGAAATAGTAAATATATTTAAAGATTCTACCAGAATGCAGAGAAATGCAGAGCACAAGAGAATAGAAAATAGTATTTTCATGATTACAGACTTTATTAGCCTTAGAAAAATGAGTACCCATTTGACAGATGGAGCAAAGAGAAAAATAGTATATCAAAAACAGAATAAGATCTCTGGCTCACTAACAGAATGGAACCATTACAAGCTAATACCTGCCCTAGGAATGAACCCGCATTTACTTTCTCTGAAAGCTGTGGAAACACTCAACTCTTCTTACTCATGCTTGGCTTTTTGGCCAATTAATTGGAGCTCATCACACTGGCACAATCTTGGCTTCTGACTCATCTACCAAATATGACCATTGGACTACACAAACCGGGCAAGGAAGGAGACATTAAAAGAAGAAATGCTCTTATCCAAATGGACTTTTCCTAGTATCTACCACTAGGATATCACTTTCCAGGTAAGAGCACATCACCAGGAGAAAATGGGCAAAAGACTACATTTTAATCTACTTTTCTCAGTACCTATACCACAAATGCATCTGGCTCCCCATGACACCATGTATTGTAGCATAGAGAAAAAAGTTACTAGCTAGAGACCTATACAAGCCTGACTCTCACGGGATACCCACTTATTCTCAATACTATAATTTGTTTTCAGTTCTGCTCAACTAATCTGAAAAGGCTAAATGTTAAATATTATATAAAATATTTAAAATGATAATTACCTAAAATGGTCTTCTAGAATGTCCCCAAAAATTGTATAGCCAAAAAAGGACTTTTATTTCTCTTTCATATAAAAATGTATGCAAATGTCATTTGTAATTAAGATGAAAAAGAAAAAAATTCCTTATGTTTATCAAAAGAGGGCATGATTAATTAATCATAGTTCATCCAAGGATGGGCACTCTACAATAGCCATAACAACATAAATATGTTTATGTGTTAGCATGTTACTAACAAGATAGTCCATTTTATTTTTCTTAATCAAGATACAAGCTCACTATGGTGATTTAAGCCTATAATCCTAGCTACTTCAGAGGCAGAAATCAGAAGGATTTCATATTCATGCTAGTACTGGGGCTTGAACTCAGAGCCTTTAAGTTTTTTTGCTCAGTGCTAACATTCTAACACTTCAGCCAAACCTCCACTACTGGCTCTTTGATGATTCATTTGAAAAGAGAGTCTCATGGACAATCCAGTCAATCTGGCTTTGGACTTATCTTAACCTCCTGAGCAGCTCGTATTACCAGTATAAGCCACCCGCTCTCTAGCCCCGCTGACCCTTATTTTACAAAAATACATAAACTGATCCTGAAATTCATACAGAAATGTGAGGTACTTAGAATAAACATAACAAATTATATCGCATTTCCTGATTTAAAAATTTACTACAAAGCTACAATAATACAGTAAAGTTCTAGCATAAGGATAGGTTCATAGGTCAGTGAAATGAAATTGAGTATCCAAAGCTCACGCTCACATTTATGGTCAAATTATTTTCAACCAAGGAAGCAAGAGCACCGACTTCTAAGGAACAGTCTTTTCAACAAGCAGTTCTGAGACAAGCAAAGGGCTGCACTTAGATCATTACTACTTGGTGTCACCTAAAAAAAATCACAAAACATACAAAGGGAAATATGAGATTACATCTTTGGGTTACTTATTGACTCTTAAAATGCTGGAAACACTGAAAAGTATAAATAATAGTAAAAAGTTAATTGGACAGCAAAACTAATTTTAGACTTTTGGGCTGGATTGCTGGTGGCTTATGTCAGTAAGCCTACTTACACAGGAGGCTGAGCACTGAGGATTGTGGCTTAAAGTCAGCCTGGGAAAGAAAGTTTGTGAGATTCATTTCCAATTAAGCACTCCCCCCCTCAAAAAGAAAATAGAGCTATGGCTCAAAGTAGTAGAGCGCTAGCCTTGAGCACAAAAGCTAAGGAACAGTGTTCACATCCTGAATTTAAGCCCCAGGAACAGCACCAAAACAAATGAACCAAATCCTTAAAACATTTGTGTTTTAAGGTAACTTTCCAACATAAAAAACCACACAGAAGTAGAGAAAATACACGCAAACCATTCCTCTACCAAGTATTTATTGCTAGACTGATATCTGACAATCCAACAATAACAAAGACTGGCTGGTGACAGTGATTCACATCAGTGATTCACAGAAGGCAGAGGTTTGAGCATCACAGTTCAGTGCAAGAAGACAGAAATATCTGAGAAACTCTTATCTTCAATAGGTAGCCAGCCAAAGAGTCAAAACTGGAAGTGGCATTCCAAGGGTTAGAGCTCCAATTGTCAGCAGCTGGGAAGGAAGAGGAACAGCTGAGCAAAAGCACAAGGTGCTGGGTTTAAGCCTATTACCAACACCTAAACACACACACACACACACACACACACACACATACACACACACAATAGCCCCTCCAGATAACATTTTATCATCAGAATGATTAAAAACATTCACAGGAGCCATGTTGTTTCAACAAAAATTTATTGAGCACCTACCATGTACAAGGTACAGTGAGGATACAGAGAATGGTTATTTTTGCTTAAGTAGTCTTTGTGGATATCAGAAAGAATGTAAAATGATAGGATCTTTTGCTCATAGCCCCTCAGTGAGTCCTAGTTATTTTGGTTTTGAACAAAAGCCACCATCTCACACCGTCCTAGAAGTTAACTCATGGCATTGGACTCTCCCTCATTTCACCCCTTTTACCTCTCTGACCTCACTTCCAAATTTTTAGCCTCTATCCTTTCACTTACAGACATTGGCCTCTTTGCTATTCCTCCAGATGGAGGTGGGTCCCCTCCATTTCACCATTGCACCATATTTTCTCTGTATTTCTTCCTGGTTCCTGTTCTCTGCTTCCTTCAGGATCTGCTCAAATTATCCCTTCTCAGTGAGGCCCATCTCCATTGACAAGCTCAACCGAACTACACTCTCACCCAGCATTTTCCTTTCTCACCTTGCTCTAGATTTCTTCACGTTCCATTTTAACATGCTATGTCATCTCCTGACTTACCATACAATGCTACTGTCTCCCATCTCTGACTAAACTGCATGAGGATAAAGATTTACTTTCTGTCTGTATGGCTCAAATGACCACTCACTCCCTAGCACTTTCAGTGGTGTGTATTCCCCAATAGCTGGATGCATGGACAGAAATGATACCAGTCTCTTCAGAAGACTTTCCTTAGGAGAAAGTCCCTTTGAGCTGGTTATTTGGGGACACTGTTTTGGAGTACCTGAAATCCCAGATCCAAGCCCGTAGCCTTGCTGATGCAGCCAGCCTCTCAGACAGGTAGTTAATGACACCCAGTCACTCAGCAGCAGATAACATTTCCAAAAATACCTGAATAGCAGTCAAGTGTGCCTCCCACCCTGTTCTGCCATTCACACCTGTCAGTGAGCTATGTGAGGGGACAAAACTTGTGCCTATGTAAAATGTTCACCAGGTAATTATTTACTCTTCCCATTAACAGTTCAAAAAAGACTGGAAATAACAATCTGGAAAATCTAAATCTTGTGTCTAAATCTTCTCTGTTCTTAATATAATCCTTAAACCTCTCCAGGGATACATGGACTCATGTACCTTTTTCATTTTCTCATCTTGCTCTGAGTTCTTTCATCCTCGCCACCAGGAAAAAGAAGGAAAAATATAAAAATCACTGGTGCTTTAGGCCTCAGTTAAATCCATAATAAAGTAGTATTAAAGTTCCTTTGATTTTGTTTGTAATTCTTGTCTAATTGTGGGCAGTCACAGGCTAAGAAAACTGAAGCCCATTTAATCATGACAGTTTTAATCAAAAGAAAGGACTTATGAAAATGTTCATTTAGAAATGTGTGAAGGTTGTGAATGGTGATTATGTGTGGACAGTGAGATTATCAGGGTACAAAGCAAGGCGAACTGAAACACCTTTGTTTGTCTTCACACAATGGAACAAAAGCCCTGCCTGTGCTGAGAAAGGATGCTGCTTTCTATTCTCGTCACTGGCTAAATCACCTGGACACAGGTATTGTCTTGAACTATTTCCACTAAATTCCATGGATTTGTCCATAGAATTGAGAGATTAAGATTAACCTCAGAGCAATGTATTTACTCTCTAAAGTTAAAAAAAAAAAGTATAAGCACTTTCAGCCAAAAACTAAAGATCTCACAAATGCCTTTCTTGTTTTCAAAACCTGACTTTAATTTCTCAGGAAGTCTAAAGGAATGGTTTCTCAGTTCTGTGGAGTTTGTGGTAATAGATTTAGTACAAAAGAACTAAAACATATCTGGTGCACCAAAAATATAGTGTGAGGGGTAAATTAAGCTTTTAAAATAAATATATAGGCAAAATATCAACCTGTTTAGATGCTTCTAAAATAAATACCAATTATTCATACCTCTTGTATGGTAAAAGATTGTCTTTATGTGTACATATTCACATTAAAAAGCCTCAAAATGACATAAAATTAAAACTTCGATTGTGTGTGTGTGGAGTGTGTGTGTGTGTGTGTGTGTGTGTGTGTGTGTTGTGTGTGTGTTGTGTGTGTGTGGCCAGTCCCTTTATAGAGACATGGTGAGACTGTAAGAACCAAGTAGAATGAGGAAGTGAGGGCCCAAGGGGGCACAAAATTCAAATCAAGCTCTGAGGAAGAATTAGCCAATCAGCAAAATCCCCAGTAGCCCTATAAAAACCTATTCCCAGCCCCACAGCAGTAGCTACATTCTCCTTGGCTGGGCTGCTCCCTGCTTCTCATAACAATATACTAATGAAGCAAATGAAAAGGCTCGCTGCAGACCAAGAAAAGATGTTCAGAAAATACAAACGACTTCTATCTAGAAACATAGAAAAAATTCTTCAAACCAGTAACAAAAATGGTTGAGTACCCTTATAGCAAAAGAACAAAAGATCGGAACGGGAAGGAATTTGACAGGAAGGCCCTCCAAACGTCGGATAGGCACATGGAGAGGCATCTAACACCGTTACTAATCATGACGATGTGAACCACAGTTACATGTCAATGTTTATTTGCCAGGAGGGTGAAAGCGCAGACACAAGTATTGCTGAGGATGTGAAAGAGCTGTAAGACTTACACAGGCTAATAGAGTTGAACCTGGTCAAAACTGCATTGGAAAGCTGTCTGCAATTAGACCTTAGTCCATATCTATCCCAGGAATCCCATTTCTAGTTGTTTAGTCAAGAAGAGAAAATGCCCACGTTCAGCAAATGTCATATAGGAGTATGCCCATAGACATTTTATTCATAGAAGTGTATGAATATCCTTTCAAACATCTACAAGATAAGTTAGAATTAAATATGAATATCGCAGCCTCTAACTTTCATCTGGAATTATAAAGTATAACTTATCATTTAATGTTAAAAAGAAAAAAAAAACATTAGCTGGACACCAGTGACTCACTCCTGTAATCCTGACTCACTCCTGTAATCCTAGCTACTCAGGAGGCTGAGATCTGAGGATTATGGTTCAAAGTCAGCTCAGACACAAAAGTCCTTGAGACTCTTATCTCCATTTAACCACCAGAAAACTGGAAGTGGCACTTGGCTCAAGTGGTAGAATGTTAGACATAGGCCGAACAACTAATGAACAGAGTTCAAGCCCCATGACTGACCAAAACACACACGCGCGCACACACACACACACACACACACACACACACACACACACACACACACAATGGAATTTTACTCATCCATCAAAAGGTACAAATTATATTGTATCATTTGTAAAATTGGAAAGATTTGGAAGTAAAGTAAATCAGACCCAAACAAACATAGGCTGCATTGCATCTCTCATTTGTGATAACTAGAATGTGCCATAAATCTACAAGAAAACACACTAGGTGATAAAAGAAAAAAAATACACCGGGACATGATACTAGGCATTCACATAGAATGTGACCAAAGCAAGCTAGTCTTAGGAGAGGATCGTGTAGGTACTAAAGCTATGTGTATCTGACCGTATAAAATAATATTTATTGAAATGAACTTCATGAAGTGCTGTTTTTGTTTTCATTTCCATTTGTCTTGTTTGTTTATTTAGTAAGGAAGGCATGGAAATGGCAGGACAAAAGGTGAACAAATGCAGCAGTGGTCCTCACTAGACACTGTTGAAATGAACTACAACTTGTAGGTGGGGATGGGAGAAAAGAGTGAGAGAAGGGATGACATTATTCAAAAAGAAATATATGTGACAGAGCATAGCATAGTGGTAGAGTGCTTGCCTAGTATGCGCAAAGCCTTGTGTTTGATTCCTTGGTACCACATACACAGAAAAAGACAGAATTGATGCTGTGGCTCAAGTGGTAGAGCACTAGCCTTTAAAAAGCCTAAGGATGGTGCCCCAGCCCTGAGTTCAAGGCTAAGGACTGGCAAAAAAAGAGCAAGCATGCAGGCAAGCAAACAAGCAAGCAAGCAAGCAAGCAAGCAAGCAAGCAAGCAAGAAAGAAAGAAAGAAAGAAAGAAAGAAAGAAAAAGAGAAAAAGAAACTTACTACTTGACTTATGTAACTGGAACCATCTCCTTACATCACCCTTACAATAACAAATGAGCAAAATATACACAAATGAAAAAAAGGAATAGGGCCCAGGAATTTGGCCTAGTGGTAGAGTGCTTGCCTAGCATGCAGGAAGACCCGGGTTTGATTCCTTGGTACCACATACAAAGAAAAAAGCCAAAAGTAGTGCTGTGGCTCAAGTGATAGAGTTCTAGCCTTAAGAAAGCCCAAGGACAGTGCTCAGGCCCCGAGTACAAGCCCCAGGACTGGCAAAAAAAAAAAAGAAAAGAAAAAAGAAACAGTTAAATGTGCACCATTTTGGCATATCCAAATAATGCTGTACCTAAAAGAAGAAGCTACTGAAAAAAAATATACATATATATATACATATATACATATATACATATACATATATTTATGTATATATGTATATATCAACCAGATAAAACTCACTGACACAATGGCAAGCCAGCAAAGAATTCCAAACAAAAACAAAACGGTACATACAATTCCCACTGTATAGAATTAGAAGGTGGCAAAACAAACTATTGGCTAGAGTAGTGTTACCTATTTTTGTGTGTATCCAGCTGAAGCAGTGAGTAGAATGGAGGTGATGGAAATATTGTATCATTTCTTGTACGTATAAGTCACAGAAGTGCATTTAGAAACAAAAATTATGATAACACCATGTCTAAGTCTCCTACCTGGTCATCTGATCCCTTGAAGACATCAGCCAGAGCACAATCTTCTGCTGCTCAAACCAAACCCATCCTGTCACACTCAGACTCTTCATGATAAGGTCCTATTTGGCCCTGCTGCTGTGAGGGCCTGCCTATCTCCATGTCCTTGCCCTGCCTTGTTCTCCCAGCCTGGGATGCTCCTCCTACTGAGAGCTACAGAGCTCATTCTCTCATGACCTTCATGACTGTTTAAATGTCATCTTCTCACTGTGATCACTCTGATCTCATCCTGTTTAAAACTGCAAAGCCCTCACTTAGCAACTTAGGTCCGTGTGTGTGTGTGTGTGTGTGTGTGTGTGTGTGTGTGTGTGTGTGTGTGTGTCTGCAACCAGACTGAATGCAGTAGAAAACTTAAAAAGAAATTGAGCTTTTCTAAATTATCAAGAAACAGAAAAGAATATTTTTAAAGGTTTAATATATCTAGGTGGTTATTATTTTTTTTGTCGGTCCTGGGGTTTCAATTCTGGGCTGGATGCTGTCCTAGAGCAATTCAGCTCAAGGCTAGCACCCTACAGATAGAGCCACAGGGCCACTTCAGGTTTTTTAGTGGTTAACTGGAGATAAGAGTCTCATGGACTTTAGTGCTGGACCTGGCTTTGAACCATGATCCTCAGATCTCAGCCTCCTGAGTAGCTAGGATTACAGGCGTGAGCCACTGTGCCTGGCTTCTAGGCTTTTTTTAAATGCAAAATTCTCTACCAGTTTTCCCCTTTTGTCTGTAGTAAAAATTTAGAATATATATGTCTATAAAAAAACTTTATAATTCAGTCTTTGAGGACACTGGTGAAAATCAGAAAAATGTGCAAAGAAAATGATATATCTCTAATAATATTGTATGTGTGTTTCACATCCAGAAAAACAGAAAGCTATTCAGAAAGAAAGGAAAGACTGAAAACTGTGTACAAATAAACTCACTGGAAATTTTACAAGAACTTTTCCCTCAGTTTGTACTTACACTGATAGATACTTGGGGATTTTGTTTATTTATGGGCACTACAAGAGTTTGAACTCAAGACCTTTGTTTACCATGTAGACATTTTTGCTGAAGCCATGCCCACAACACTCTACTTGAATTAATTCTTGGAGAGTCTCCGAGTGTTGCCTGGGGCTGCCCTTGTCTCCAGAAATACATCACCATTCCAGGCTAGCCACTTGTTTGCATGAGATGGCCTCAGATTGGGATTCTCCTCACCTTCACTATCTAAATAGCTGGGAATTTAGCTAATTTTGTTTCTTATTTCTCCTTCAGGCAGAAGGCATGATTCTACCTAAGTAAGGATGAGGTTGAATTTCTAAGAAGGATGGAGGCTGAATTTCTGCCCAAATCAGTCCCGGGGGGCGGGGGTTCCACTGGCTTCCCCGCTCCCTATGAAGGTCCTGCAAATGACGTAACCTGTTCTGTTCTTTGAAGATAGGAAATCTTCCCCAAAGAAAATGACTGGGTATTGTATCATGCACCTCCTAGCATTAAGAAGGAAGTATAACCACGATGGGTGTCTATGGACTGTAGAAGCAAAGTCATTCATACGAATATATCTGCTTTCATTCTTTTCTCCAAATCTGAGTATTACTATGGTGCCTTGCAAACAGAAGGTGGCACAGCAGTCCTGCCAACCAAAGAAAGAGCCTGTGAGGAGCATATTGCCACTTTTAACAGGAAAATACCAGTGTAGATCCTTAGGATTCTGGAGGCAGGCAGTAAAAGATTATTATGCACCCAAAAGCAGCTCCCAGCATGCTGCTGGATCAGGTAATGATGATGTATGTCTTTCCTCTTTATTTCAAAGCCTTCTGTAGGCAATCACATAAAAGCAAAGTTTCCCCTTGTCTGCTAAGAAGGCCCTTACAAATGTCAAGTGCTTTTCTGTCTGGTAGTAAATACAATTCTCCACCGCCTTCTTATCTTAGACTCCTGGGAAAACTTGAGGGAACTCTTATACCTCTTAAACTAGTCATGAACGTGCCACCAGCCACTACACTATCTCATCACACTCTTTCATCAGGTGGCTGAGCACAGGACTGTCCCTGGGAAACTGGTAGGTAAGGATCTATGTAAGCTATATGCGACATTAGGGGTCCCTTCTGGAAGCTTCTCCTGTGTTTACGAGTTTTGAACAACTTCCCATTAATTCACAAACAAGAAGAGGAAGCCAAGGAGAAAAATCTAGAGAAGATCTAACTGACAGATGTGCATACTCCTCATTGCTATATTAAATTGTGTGATTGTTTTAGTAAAGGAAAATAGAAAAACTCATTGATTAAAGATTTCATATGGTGGTAACTTTATGATTGTTCATATATATTAAAATAAACTTCAAATTGGAAACATTTGAGTCTGGAATGGCAAAAATAAATTCTGTGTAGGCCAAGTGCAGTCACTTGGTTGCTATCCCAGCTGTTCTGGAGGTACACATTGAGAGAACCATGGTTCTACACACACACACACACACACACACACACACACACACACACAAAAAAAAAAAAAAAAAACGTTACTGAGAAGTTATCAATAAGCAAGGCATGCTGATATGCATCTATCATTTCCAGCTACTAGCAGGCATAATACACATACACTTGGGAGTATGTGTCTATAGTATGTGTCTATAAATGCAAATAAATCTTCCAAGACATGAGCTGGGAGTATTGCCTAGTGGTAGAGTGCTTGCCTAGCATGTGAGATGCCCTGGGTTCAACTCCTTCATACTACATACACAGAGAAGCTGGAAGTGGTGCTGTGGCTCAAGTGGTAGAGCTCTAGCCTTAACTCAAGCTCAAGGACAGTACTCAGACCCTGAGTTCAAGTCCCAGACTTGGCAAAACAGCAACAACAAAAACTTCCAAATAGTTATGAGTGACATAAAATTACAAAAAAAATCAGTAATAAATTTAAAAATACCTGAGGTTAAGAATTATAAATTCTATTCATCCTCCAATTCCCTTAAATCATATCAGAACTTTTAATCAAGAATGAAAACGTACATTTCAAGAATGAGAGTTCAATTAATTGAATGAAAAGTAAGACAAATTCAGAGACACTATCATCTCAAATTCTTCATTGTCTCTGAATATACATTATCCTCTTGTTTTTCTTTTCTTTTTTTAAATTATTGAGATAATGTATAGAGGGGTTACAGTTATATTCACCAGATAGTAGATGCATTGCTACTCACATACTGATACCCCTTCTCATGTTTTGTCCCCATTGCCCTCCCCCCACCCCTCCCAGTCATCTTGTTTTGCCCCTTCCCTTTCCTATTTCAAATAAACAAATAAAGGTGTATACAATATACCAGGTAACAAAGTCAAATACAGTAACAACATGAGATTAACCAAAGGGCAAAAAAAGAAGAGAGAAATAAAACTACATTAAAACAACAATCACTCAAGATAAAGCTCTTGTTTCCATATCCTAGAGATCCTTTCATTTAGTCTCATCCTATATGACCTTATGTACCAAGGTTTTATGCTATTGTAATCCTGTGCTAGGAGAGTCCTAGATGTGTACTAATTATTACAAATACCTCTTGTTTTTCTTTATATTTTGAAAATGTATCACATAAAAACCTCTAGTTATTCTCCTAATCCAACATAGGTACCTAACTGCAGAACAGTTAATAAGTCAGAAATGGAGGGAAATATTACTGAAGATACTACATCCAAGTGGCTCTAAGTGTTTCCTACGACTCTGAAAGAGTATGGGTAGAAAGTTTTTCAATGTGCCCTTTTGTTTGTGAAAGTAATCCATAGCTTTGCCACATTCTAAAGAGATCAGTGAAGCCTCTAGTCCCCCATCTCAGGCAGGATCTGAGGAACAGGTTGTTGTGGGGAACTTAGTGGCATGGGGCCATGTGGTTGGAGGGGTGGAGTAGACTGAGAATCAGCAGCAAGAAGTGAACACCTGCTGTAGTTGAGTCGTGGTCCCTGGAAAAGCAGGATCAAAGCTGGCAGGGAGATAGCTGCCTGGCTAGGAGAATCCTGTCAGGTAGAGGCACAATTGAAGCTCTACTAAGGAAAAGCATAGATAGCCTTTCCTTCTTGGGGGCAACCTTGACTGTTTTGAGAAAATTTCCTTTGACCTGGATGGACTCCTCAACCCTGGAAGGCACAGAAAGAAAGGAGATCCAATCCCACTGGAAAGAGAAGATGGCGCTTCAGGTAAAGCTTCCTCACCCCTGAGGATCCTGTAACTTCTGTGGTTGAGGGGGCATCTGCTCCTCTCCATACTTGAGAACTCCACCCCCACCCAAGCCTTCCCCTGCTGCTCAGTGGTGCCACCTTTTGGGCAAAGGTGTGATGTACTTGCTTGCCAGGTGCTTAGTGAGAAACCCATTGTCCCAGGCTTGCTTCTCTTCTAAGATCTTTGAAATCCAGGGAAGATGCATTCCATTCTGTTCGATCCCCACATCCACCACCATGACTTTTCTCTGCCAGGACTCAGGAACTTGCCCCACAGCAGGTTGGGAAAGTTAACTCTTTCTCTTTCCCTATATAACACCCCAGAAACCCAAACTCTTTCCTTCAGGGAAGTGTCTCAGAATCATGTTTGGGACAGTGAGGCAGAGGGCAAGTATCAGATCACCCACCTAGAAAGCAGTTTGTCTACGGGAATCACATTTTCCTCTCCTCCCCACCTCTCCCCCCCCAAAAAAAAACTATCCTAGAAACTAAAGCATATTATTTGGACAATAAGACAAAGTGTTTGAAGTGAGGACTAACCCAGAAAACCACTCCAGGTGCATGTCGCTCACCTATTATTTAAGAAGCAGCTCTAATCTCACTTTCTACATCATGTTTAATGTAATTGCTGTGGGTTATTTAACATTCTTTGACCTCATTTTCATCTGTAAAATGAGAAGTTCAAGCCCAGAATCTCCAAAAGCCCTCCCAGGGTGAACATTTCCTCAGTAGTAGAGCCTAAACCAACCTACAATGCTCTACAGCATTGTACCATCTACCACACATTTGCTACCTAGTTTTTCCACCATTGTATTTTCTACCTTTCATTTAAGTACTAAAGTATAGCCTTATGCTTTAGAGTACATAGTTGCCCAAGAATATTGCCTGTGGCCCTATTTGTTATATAACTCTCACTAAAATCTCAAGATCTTTTGTTCATCAAAAAGAAGACTCAAGTGGGGTGCCAGTTGCTCACACCTGTAACACTAGCTACTCAGGAGGCTCTGATCTGAGGATTGTAGTTCAAAGCCAGCCCAAACAGGAAAGCCCATGAGACTATTATCTCCAATCAACTAAGCACAAAACTGTAAGCAGAACTGTGGCTTAAGTGGTACAGTGCTAGCTTTGAGTAAAGTAGCACAGAAACAGCTCCCAGGACATGAGTTCAAGCTTCCGGATCTGCACAACAACATTGAAAGAAAGAAAGAAGAAATAAAAAGAATCATCATCATCAACAACAACAACATTGAAACACCAATTGGGAGAAGGCCATTGCAATGTACCTCCCCCTAAAAAGAATTAATGTTCAGAATGCATCAAAAATTCCTACAAACAAGAAAACAATCTATTTTTTAGTGAGTCAGTACTTCCTCCACGAATCTAACTGAATAACCAGCAGAAGAACAGACATTCACTTCATCGAAGAAACACAAATCATAATGGAGCTCTATTTTATTATATTCAAGATGGCTAAAGTTTAAGAGAAACAATTCCCAGAGTTGGTGAAGATGCCGAACACTTAGAAAGGTCAATGTTATTGGTGGCAATCAATGTCTGTCTACATGCTGGGATGGCAATTTAGCAGTATATTCTAAGTCTAAACCCACCATGGCCAGTAATTCCATTTATGGAAGAAGTGAGTTAATTTGTCCAACAAACATATGCATAAGAATTATCATGACAGCTTTATTCATAGTAGCTTAAAAAGAAAGAAGGTATTACCCAAATGTATATAAATAGTATAAGGGATCACTTGTGGGGGTAGTCATAGAATACTGTACAGTAATAGAGAAGAACAAGTACCTAAAAGAAAAAAGCACAGTACAGGGCTTGTCTCATAGACTGAAATGCACAAGACTCAGGAGATTAGATGTAGATACAATTTGATTAGAATTATATAAAGCTCACTTAGAACAACCACCAATCCCGTGTGATAGAAGAAGCTACAGGTAGTAAATAGGAATGATGATGATATGTTTTCTAAATCTCAATTTGGATGATAAACTTAAACAAGTGTGTAACTGATATATTCACCAAGCAATTTACTTGAGATTATACAATCTTTACATGTATTATGATGCATGCAAAGGGCAACAGAAGTTAAGGTTTACAAAGAGCTACCTAACCAATAGATTACTTGTGAGACAAAACTTTGGTTTAGGTCAATGCAGATGTGCAAATCTCCTAAGCAGCATTGCATGACTCCAGGCCCAAATCAGAAATGTTCTGAACCATGCTTTAGAGTTCTCTCCTAATTTACATTGAAGATCTTTTAAGAAATAAGATGAAATCTGATGTTCTGGTTCTCTAAGGATGTTTCTTGACATTTCCTATATTTTTTAGATGCAATGGCTTTGGAGAACTTCCCCCAGGACTCAGGTCAGGAAAGCTGATGTGTTCATATCACATTGTTGCAATTGATCTCATAACTGAACTTTCTGGTTGTCAACACATATAACCCCCCTCCTCCAAACACACACACACACACGCACACACTACACATGGTAATCTCTTTTGAGGATGAAATTGAGAGGATCATGGTTCTATGCTAGCCTAGGCAGAAAATTCATGAGACTATCTCAACATAGGAAGCTGAGTGTGGTAAAACACTTTGTCACACCAGTTATAACAGAAAGCCTAAAATAGGCAAATCACTATCCCAGTAATGTGTTTATGCATGAAGTGAAATCCTATCTCAAAAACAATTGCACAAAAAAGGCTGGCTCAGCAGTAGAGTACCTGCCTAGCAGGCATATGCCCTGAATTCAAAAGTATAAACCCAAGTATAAAACACACACACACACACACACACACGCATGCACACACGCATGTGTGCACGCACACACACACACACGAAGAAATAGAGAAATAACAAATATAAAGTACACTCATTATACAGAGATACATATATGAATAAAATAGAAGGTATTACTGTTACATAATATTCCCCTACTCACTCCACTTCCACATAATCCACATCTTCAGGTCCAGTTTTTTTTTTAATTTTTTTTTGCCAGTCCTGGGCTTGAGCTCAGGGCCTGAGCACTGTCTTTGGACTTTCTCAAGGCTAGAGCTCTACCACTTGAGCCTCAGCACCACTTCCAGCTATTTTCTATGTATATGGTACTGAGGAATCGAACCCGGGTCTTCATGCATGCTAGGCAAGTACTCTACCACTAAGGCCAAACTCTCAGTCGATCAGGTCCAGTTTTTTGATAGTTAATTAGAGATAGAATCTCATATACTTTCCTGCCTAGACTAGCTTAGAACCATGGGCCTCAGGTATCAGCTTCCTGAATAGCAAGGATTACAGGCATGGGACACTCATGCCTAAATTTTTTTTTAACAGTTTCAGGTAGAGAGTAGGAGGCTAACAAGTACAATTTGACTGCTTCTGTGCAATCATAGTGAACAGCAATGGTTTCTGAGCATTTGGTGCAGAACATGAACACACTTTTAAACCACAAAAGAACCCTTGCTCTAGGCATGCAAAAACTTGCACACCAGTTAGAAATTGAGTTACGTTAATTACAGTGTCATAGAGAACAACATGCATTTTAATCAACTTCAGTTGACAATGCTGCAACCACATCATAGCTGATGCTGATTCTAAATGAGCTACAGAATTACTTCCAGGTTTTCAGAACTTGCAGCTCAGCTAGGTCAGTTAGAAGCTCAGTTTGCCCAGCTGTTTCCTGGGCTCCACACTACAAGGTCCAGGGTTTTGTCATTAGGTAGATTTTGAAGCCCATAGTCCTGGGCTTAGTGTGAGCTCTGGGACTAGATCCTAGGCTCTGGAGATGAGATGCCTTCCAGAGGCCCTGCTTTTCCTAACCATTTCCTAAACTCTTGGCAAGAACTGAGCTTTTCTGCCCTTCAGCATAGTCAGCAAACAGCACCAAAGTTTTGCTTGGCACTTCCCTTTGACAACATCTTGCAGTTTACACAGCTGGCCCTCTATTATAAAAGTTGTGGGTGACCTTTAGTACATAATAATGCCTTCAACTTTTGAGAAGCCGGTTGCCATTTTTTGCCCACGGACCACAAGACTTCCTGAAGGGAGACGATTCTCCAACTTTAAACGCAATGACAAGATTCCTTGATTTGCTTAATGAAGTAACCATGGGGTAGTGCATGTTAGGACAGTCATTTCAGAATTAAGCCTTACTGGTTTCTTTGTGTTAACATTCTTCCACTCAGCAAACAGAGCTATAAAGTGTTTGCGATGGATGAGTTTAGTGAAATAGTTTCAATATGTGTTTATCAACAGGTATTTTAAGATGTAAATGTTGATGCTATTAGACAAACCTATGTCAATATGTTTATAGGCAGAATGATAAAAAAAAGTATTTTGAAAAAAAATGTAAAAGAAGATGCAATTACTTGGGGAGTTTGCAAGATAAAGCCAGTTTGAGAAACTGTTGTGTAATCATGTTTTAAAAAAAATCACACTGAACAATTTGCTTTTGGAAGTCAACTTCAAGTAGAAAAGAATCTACAATTGGAAATCTGTTAGCAGAGAAGCTTGTAGCATGGGAAAATTGGACAGATTTTTCATTGAGGAAGTAACAAATGCTGAAAATCAACACTAAGCAGGAGGGAGAGTGTGAGAGAGAATAGCTAGAAAGAAGCCTGTAGGGCTCTGGCTTCTTCCATTGAGTAACACTGGTCTTTCTTGGAAGGAACGTTATGGAAATTGGGTTACACTTTTGACACTCAGTTGGTGAGGGAATAAATTAATAGTAGAAAGAAGAAATAATACTCAAAAAGTATTAACTCTGAAGAAAACTCAACCAACCATCTGGCCTCACTTTTCAAAAAAAAAAATAGACTCCACACCACACTTGGCTAGAGGCATCTTCAAGAGCACTAGCTGCAGTGGTACTAGAACTGGGGGCTTGTGCATGCTATGTTAGTACGATGTGCACTTGATTACATGCTCCTTGGATTTTTTTTTAGAAAGACGACAACAAGAAAGCAAAAAAATGGTATGTTTAAGAAGACTGGATTCCGAAGTCATTTTCAGGAGTTGGAGACAACAGTAACTCTTCATCTTGATAAAGTCGGAAGAAAAGAGAATTCTCAAATATAGACTGGGGTTATGTTGTGGCTCCTCTAACTTCATTGGCTGAAATCCTAAGCCCCATGGAATACTTTGGAACTTGAGTGTTCCTCAAGGACCCATGTTAAAGGTTTTGACCTCCGCCTGTATTGCTATTGGAAAGTGGTGGATCCTTTAAGAGGTGGGGTCTAAGAGGAGGAAGTTAAGTCTGTGGATGTCTGCCTTTCAAAGAGATTATTTTGTCTCCAGCTTCTCCCTCACCCTTCTCTCTTATTCCTCTTTTTCTCTTGGCTGCCACAAGGAAGTCATTTCTTCAGACACACCCCAGCTATGATGTACTTGTGCCACCACAGGCCCAAAAGAAATGGGGCCAACTAACCACAAACTAAAACCTCTGAAACCATGAGCCAAAATAAATCTATTTCCCTTAAAGGTTAATTATCTCAGGTGTTTGTTACAGTAAGAGAAAGTATATTCCTGTACCTCAGAATGTCACTGTTAGAATTAGGGTTTTAAGGCAAAATTAAGCCATGTAGGTAGTCTTTCACTTAATAACACTGAATAAGAAGAGATTAGAAGACAGATAGCCATAAAGGGAAGATCGTGTGAAGACACGAGGACAGAAAGGAATCCTGTGAACATCTTCAACTGGGATTCTAGCCTTGAGAATTTTGAGAAAATCATCTTTGTTGTTTAAACTATCTAGCCAATGGTATTTCATTATGGTACCCATACTAAAAGAATGCATTGTATTGACTACTATTGCCCCGTTGTCACAGCAAAACCTGCAATCTGAAAACTCAGTTTTGCAACGGTTACTAACAAGGAAAGAGTGAGGTGTGTAGTTTCTTCGACTGAGTGTAGCTCATCAAATTGTCAACCAACTCATATAGTTATTTGCATTAACATTTGTTTTTTGTTTAAAAACAACATGAACTCAATAGTACCTAGCAATTATTCTTGCAAATAAACAACTGTTGGACCTACTATATTTGACAACAACTAATTATCCCAATGGAGGTAGGACCTTTGTAGGAAGACCAATGAGTTTCAGGCCAGAGGCCAAGCCCAGTTGCATAAGCAATGGCTGTGATGTATGTAAAACTGTTTAAGATGGAGTTTTAAGAGGGAAGAGGGAGCCACATTGGCTGTCACAGTAACTGCAGTACAGGATGAGTGATTGCAATATATGTGACTAAGAATATGTCATCTAAGTACAGACCTGTTAAACCCAATATCAGAAACCTATGGTGGTCAATTTTATGTCCAGTTACATTGGAAAGGTATCTTAACAGATGTCTAGTGAATAGAAAGAGCAGTAGAGAAGGTAAGAGCTGTCTGTTATTGGCACATGGTATCCTCTATCCATAAAGCAACAGGTCTAGTAACAAGCCCATGCACACGTGTCATTTAGGAGCATGTATGTGTGTCTCTTCCTTTCTTACCATATCGTTCTTTCTTCCACCCACTTCCTCCACAGCTGAGGTATGCTCTCAATAATCAGCATGCCTTGGATGAAGGCAAATAGGAGTCTCCTTGCTATTATTAGTATTGAAATAGTAAAACTGTCCTTAGGAATCGGGGGTCACAGGAGCAGCTTGTTCATAATGTAAGACAACCGAGGAATTAACTACCAAGAGAAAACTATCAGAAAAGCTTTCCGAAATTGTTCATATTCAGTTTCACATGTAAAAAAATCACTTTATTTCTCTTAGGGGGAAAAAGTAGTTTTATTCTTTTGAACATTTTTAAATGGTGTGAATTTCATTATACAGTATGTAGAGGTTCTTGAAGTGAAACGTTATATAATTAACTACTGAATCATTTCAAGAGGACTTAAATCAATTATGGAGGATTTCAAAATAAAATTCAGTTTAAACCTAGTAAGTTTGTTATAAACTGCAATTCTTGTGTGAATCCATAATGACTTGACACATAATTTTAATGGTGTTTTGCTTCATTTCATAGCTTTAACTAAATCCAAGGTAAAACTAAATTGTAAGACAAGAAGAATATAAAAGTTATTGGTTCCCTCTAAAGAGAAATTCTTTGTGTCAATAAAAGGTTCATTCACTCTGTTATTTAACCGAAGAAATAAGCAATGTATAGTGTTAAATAAAATAAATTCTATTTGCTTGTGCATTGAAATTCCTCTTAGGGTCCCAGTAAGGAATCTTCCAGCCAAAATCTGTACTCTTGTAAGAAAAGCAGAGGGGCAAAAGAAATGAAAGGAGAGTAGACCAATAGCTTGAGTCACCCTATAACATTTGTGAATAATTTGCTTGGTTTCAAAAGTGCAAGAAAAATGCTGTGCATTTGAAATCTGGTGAAATATAAATGAAGACAAGGCCTGTAGCAAGCCTTCCATGCCAAGGGGGAGTCGAGAAGCAAGTACAGCTGCTTTAAGTCAAGCATTTATAATCTAAAATATGTAGAAGGAAAACACTCCGTAAATAACAAAATTAAGCATGAGCAACACATATGTGAATATTTTTAAGCCAACTTCAATAAAATATTCATTATAAAAGTTAACTGGCACAAACTGAACCTTACTTTTGAAACTTGTCTAAGGTTTATGGTTTCTCTTACAGCCAAAGCCAGTCTCTGTGTGTGTGTGTGTGTGTGTGTGTGTGTGTGTGTGTGTGCATCTACGGTACTCTATGAATATAGACCTAGCAAATTTCTAATTTGATTATGGCTGTTTTTTGTAAATTTTAAAGATACCATAATGCAGAAAATACTTAGGCAAACCACCAACTTAGGGCTATGACGTTGCAAATTTATACTGAAAGAAAGGAAATTGTAAAAAGCAAAATCCACACATTAAAGAGATAAATATTAGAGATTTTCTAAAATGTACTGCTATAAAGGATCTTTCTTTTCCTTGCAATAAAAGGGTGAAATTTTGCAAACTGCTGCTATATAGTAAGGCTATGAGAACTCCTCTCATCATAGAAACAACAATTAAATGAATTACGGCAATCACTCCAATTTGATGTAAAATTTATTTAAGAGTGAAATAAAATTTATTTCTAGGAATTAGTAGAACTACTAGCATTTTATTCTGAGGTTTGTTTGGGAGTAACTTTGTGTATGTGTTTTCTTTTTTGTTTTATTTTAGTTAGGGACTCATTATGTAGCTTAAACTAGCTGGAAACTTGCTATGTAGCCTGGATTATCCTCAAATTCCTGCTTTGGCCTCAATCTCCTGAGCACTGAAATTCCATGTGGGCACTAACTTGCCAGCTTCCACCAATTTTAAGCCAACATTCCATGGTGGTTGTTTTTAATTTCCTGACCAATAACAATTTACTCCCCTCAAAAAATCCTCCCACACATACATATACATACATTGTGCTAAAAGCCAGACTTTACACTTAATGACAGGAACACTTCAGATAGATGTGTTACTAGTGATCTCATCATTGTGCAAATATAGACTACTGGAATTAAGACAGTTGTGACCTCATATTCAATGTCATCCGTTGCAACCTTTGTACATGTTGCCTCTTGCTGGCTGAAACTCTATAACAGAACATGTGACTGTGTATTATGAATGAAGACAATAAGGAGATACATTGGCTCCCTCTGGGTCTTGGAGCAGTGTCTTCAGTTTCCTCCTATTGAAATGCCCGAAGATGACTCCCCAGGCACAGCCCCATAAGCAAGGGTGTATGATTGCCTCACTGGAGGGTGGGCACTAAAAGTTACATTTTACAATGAGTTGGAAGTGAATTGTGATTCCTAAATACTGGTTTTGTTCAGAAATGATTAAAATTCAAACCAAGACTCTTATTTTTTAACACATATCAACTTATAAAAGTAATGTTAAGAACTTACTTTTAAAAGAATGAACCAGTGAATGACTTTTAAGAAGAGGCCACATAACTAAACCAAAGTATATACAGGCAAGTCTGATAATCCCCAATTCCCATAAAACTCACCACCTGCAGTCTGTGTAATAAATCAGTTTGTGAATCTAATTGCTCTTGTTTTGCATGCTTCCGTGAGCCTGTACAGCTAAACTAACTCCATTGTCATAACCTTAATCACAGCCAGGTTTATTTTTGTTGGCAGCCTTATGCAAATCATTGTATCATGGGTCTTTACACTTAATTCACTCAGCTTATACCTTAATACAGAAAACAGATTGTAAAGCAGAAAAGGATCACTGAATTGTTTAATTAAGTATGAGTTGTAATTTCTATTTGTATCTAAATGAAATGTTATAGCTCTTTGTTAAATATTCATAAGAAAACAGATTATTCTGTTTCTAATTTAAAATACTTAAACATGCTGTAATTTAGAGTTACAGTTGCCCACAAAGAGAATATATCAGCAAGGTTTTAAGCCAATTTCTCTTGTTCTGTGAACTAACCTCTGGCAGGAAAATTAACCAACACAATACTAATTTACTAAATGGTACCTTGCTGGCATAAAAGACTTGCAACAACTTAAAATGACCTCTAGTTTCACCCTCTAACTTTAAAACTTTTACCACACACTCTTTCCCTTTTACCACAGGAAAACCAGTTGTATCAGTCAATTACCACCAATTATTGTTGGTTGATTAAATTCTCAAGACCCAGAAAAAAATCCCAATATCTAGCCCACATTTTAAAGTTATTTCATGTTTTTTTTCCCCTAGCAAAGCAAATTACCTCAAACAAGGGCATATGAATAGGGAAGAGACGAATAGAATGATCACCAACTAAAATGCAATCACATGACCCCAAGGCATAGGCAATAAAAGCAAAAACAGACAAGGGGGACTATATCACACTTAAAGCATCTGTACAACCATGGAAGCAGTCAACAGAATGAAAAGACATCCTACACAATTCAACAGAAGGCTAACAAATCTATATATTGGTCAACAGAAGACATACTAATAAGCATATGGAAAAATGTTCAGTATTAATCATCAGGGAAATGCTAATTAAAATGATTAGATTTAACTCTTATCACCTCAGAACTGTTAGGGTTGCTATTATCAAAAAAGACCACAGTAAACACCTGTTGGCAAAGAGATAGGGAAAGAGAACTCTCTGGGCACAATGTTGGTTTGTTTTCCAATGAGGAAAACAATATGCAGGTTCTTCAAACAATTAAAACTAAAACTATCTTAGAATTCAGACATCTCAATATTGAGTTTTTATCCAAAGAAAATGAATCAGAATGGCAAATAAATATCTCACTACCATGGTTTCTGTGCAAAGAAGTGGGATCAACTGAAGTGTTTGTCAATGGAGCGAATGAAGAAAATGGAGTATATAGCCAAATGTCAGTGGCTCATGCCTGTAATCCTAGCTACTCAGGAGGCTGAGATCTAAGGATCATGGTTCAAAGCCACCCGGCACAAAAGTCTGTGAAACTCTTATCTCCAATTGACCATCAGAAAATCTGAAGTGGCACTGTGGCTCAAAGTGATAGAGAGCTAGCCTTGAGCTGAAGAGCTCAAGAACAGCATCCAGGCCCAGAGTTCAAACCCTACAACTAACAAAAAGAAGAAAAAGAAGGAAAAAAGGAAGGAAGGAAAGAAGGAAAAAAGGAAGGAAGGAAGGAAAAAAAGGAATGAAGGAAGGAAGGAAGGAAAATGGGGTATATAGAAATAGAATACTATAAATAGTAAGTATTGTTATTTTGATAACAATTTAACCTGGAGGCCCTTATGCTAACTGAAATAAACTAGGCACAGACATATGAATAACTCATGACCTCACTCATATAGAATTTTAAAAAGCTGACCTCATAGAAGAGAGCTGCATGACAGTGGTTGGGAAAGGGACCAAGTTGATGGCCAAAGGACACAAAATGCAGTGAGACAAAAGGAATATATTCAAAGGATCCATTGTGCAGTATGCTCAAGGTATCTAACACTATGCTATATTCTTAAAAAATGCAAAGAAATAGATGTAACGTATTCTCACCACAAAATGTGAAATAAAACGTGCAAATTAGTGTGCGATGTACATAATCTTTAAAACATATTGTGCACAGCATATACATATTTTTATCAGTTAAAAACAATTACATTGCTCATTAGAGAGATTATATACTGGCATCAAAATATGCTCATAATTTTTAGACTTGTTTGTCTATTGACTTATCTGATCTCAGAACCTTTTTGATTGCTAATATTTTCTCATACAGGGAAAATAGTGAGTAGAAAACAGGATATAGGACAACTTGATTTCATCCATTCTAAGAGCGTCATTCAGTGGATGTAGTGTTTCTGTGCATTGACAAAGATTCCAGTGGACCAATCAGAAGTCAGGGGAAAACTGCAGACGGCCTGCTACAAAGCACCTAAATTCTAAAAAGTTCCTGTAATTGATCATCTTGTGATAAGATGTCAGACTAGAAGATCATTTAGGTGAGTTATCACAGTCTATCCTGGAATTGTGAACAGAACTGGAAAACGAGTCAGGAAAGAATAACCCTCCTTTAGGTTTCGAATGTCACTACCAGGCTGTGAAGTACAAACACCCCGATGCAAACATCCATGTCCTCTCACACAGGAACCAGATGAATGTAGTTCGACAAGCTTGATTTAGACATAGTGTCTTCAGCCTGCTTTTCCAGGAGGAGCAGATTCTACACAGAGCAGACCGTCACTGAAAGATACGAGGGCACTAAATCTAAAGATGTAGTGATAGAGTCAGATATCCACTGTTGAGAAATCCCCTCCACACCTTAAAATAGCACCAACGGGGAGGCAAATATAATCAAATTCAACTTCTTGGTAAAAGGTGGACCCAAATTATTTCATACTACTAAAGCCAATCTCCAAACTAGTTGTGATGGTTTGTCTTTACAGACCTTCACTTTTTTTCATATATTTTTATTGTAATTAATAGAAGGGTTACATGATATTTGCCAGATAGATGGTGCATTTATTCCCATACATTGATACCCTTTCACATGTCTTGGTCCCCATTTCCCTCCCCCCTACCCCCACCCCTCACCTTGTTTTCCCCCGTTCCCTATCCAATTTCAAATCAGACCTTCACTTTTATAAGACAGTTAACACAGTCTCATGCTAATATATAACAAAGGGTTGTCTAGTGCGTGCTGCATATTATCTTCAGTGCCTGACATTTATGCCTGTGAAGGAAGTGCTATTTTTCTGCCTTAGCACATCAATATCTTAACTAAAGAACACTCAATTCCTAAATGATGAAGTTAGTATTAAATTCAGTCTGATTCCAGTGATTGCTCAGAGCCACTCTGCTACCCTGAGAAAATGGAAATAAGATTCTGTTTTTGCCCAAAGAGAGACTGTTGAGTTTTGGCAGCCTTGTTGGGGTGTTTGCAGGAATAGTTAAGTTAGCCTTAAACTTAGTTCAGCTAACTAGAGGCTTAGTGGTGTGATTTGGTGCAGACTGAGAGAATATACAAATAAAGGAAGCACAAAACAAGAAAAAAAATCTCTGCCTCAATGTTTACCTATTCTAACTTATTCTTAGCATTCCTACCCAGGCCTTCACTTGATGTCAAGCCGTAGAAACTCACCATTGATATGCAAATACATCATCTGGAGCAAAGACTTTAATCCTGATGACATATTTTATTGGCATACTAGAATAAATTTATTGTATTACTCTCTGAGTCACTTGGCTTGTTTTTATGATAAAAGTTTGGCCTCTAAAACGTAGGTGGTTGGACAGAAACAAAGGCTAATGTAGAACATGAAACAAGGTCTGAGATGAAAAGAAAGCAGAGATTCCCTTGAGGAGAAAGATGTCAGAAGCAGAAGGAATAAACCAATTTGCCTAGAGCAACCTCACACTGATGAAGAAGTGCTTTCACTTCTGAGTCTGTTTCTGAGATGATTTAAAACATGGTCATTACTTGCCTGAAATCCTGCAGGAAACTGAATTATATATGTGCATATTGTAGTCGTTATTTTAGGAAAGTGATTGGGTTACAATTATGTCAGTAAATCTCCAACTACCAAAAAAAAAGTGTATAGCATCCTCTATCATGCCTGAATAAATTTTTAGATGATTGGAGGCATAAACAGGTCGTCCTTTGTACTACAGCTATGAAAAGAGAAGGGGTAAACCATTTAGTTTATGCAGGCTGGATGCTGAAACAACTTTGGGATTGTCAAATAAGAGGAGCAGGCTCTGCAGGGAGAGTGGACACTGAAATACAGTAGCGATCTCACCTCGGCTGCCAGGCCAGATAACAATACAAAATCAGAGTCCCCACCTTTAACAAGCAGCAGAAAATTAGAGTTTTCAGAGTCACAAACGTGACTCTGAGAGACATAGTTCTGAGACTCTGAGCACAATTCTCAGATTCAAATGAGCCTGAACTGCAGATTTACACTATGGGTGTTTGCAACTAGAACAACAGCCAATTCTACATCTTTGCCACCTTTAATGCTATGTATTTCCAGATTTAACAAAGCTCTTTCAGTTACATCAGTTTCCTTCATTTGATAAGACATGTCATCAAAGTATCTATTATTAAGACAATGAAATATAGTAAGAGCTTTGTTAGGTCTTTCTTTAATCAAAGCCTAGGTAAACCAAAAGGTTTTATAATATGTCTCTCGGAAAATTATAATTATCAGTGTCTTTATAAGAGTGCAATATCAGATTTTTCTGTCCTCTGACATTTCATTTGACTACAGATCTGTGAGTTATATAGTATATAAGATCTATTTCACATAGATCTTATTTCCTATCTGGATTCCAAATAGTTACCTTCTCATTCTGCTGCTGCTGCTCCATTCTGAAGCTGCTGCTTCACATGCTACTTTGAAAAGGGAAGAAGCTGCCTGGTTTAGGTAGTTTGAGCAACTTGGATGGTTTGCACAGCAGGGAGAGAACAGTTCAGACATGAGGCAGGTGGGGCCAAATATACTCATTCTAATTCCTCTGAAGTCAATTGGGGGTTCCCAATTTATGGGGCAATACATATACATATATATGTGTGTGTGTGTGTGTGTGTGTGTGTGTGTGTGTGTGTGTGATAGAATGTATATGGTTCTTAATTAAACTTTAATTTCAAGTAAATTCAGATAAACTAAATTTGAATTCCAGAATAGTTTTAGTATAATTTAGTGTATGTCCTGTGGAATATAAATAAAACAAATTCTTCACTGGAAATTTAACTAGACCTTCTGTATATTATCTTGCAATCAGAGCTATTTAGTAAAATCATAGATTTTGTCACTCATCTTCACTCAGGTACCATCAACACTTCAGGAACAGCCTGACTACTACACAATCCTGTCACTCATACCAATGCTTTCTCTACAGTCTTGACTATTTGTAAAAAGCATCTTGTTAAGTTTACTCACTTTCCCTAGTTTATCTCATTATTCATTTGAAGGGTTACAGGGCATATAACTTAATGGTGGATTCTGTCCTAAATCTCCATCCCCCCCACACATACCGAGTTATATCAAGGATAAACTTGTAATATGATTATTAATGCATTCCCTTCATCAGAGCACTTATGACATTTAATCATCATTGTTTTCATATCTGTGTATGTTTTTGCTTGTTTGGTTCTTTCTCCAATACAAGCATACACTGCTTGAGGCCAGGAACTAGGTTCATATCTACGTCCTTCCCTGACTGGCAGAGGGTGCTAGGGCACCCTACATTTTTAATGAACCTCTAAACATCGTTAAACCATTTGGATAAACAAATAGTATTAAATTGAGGCTGATAACCTTCATTTTTGCCAGTACATTAAAAATAAAAGTATTAGACTGCAGAATCAATCATTAACTGAGTTACTGACTATTGGAAGAAACTTTATGGTGCACATTTTACCTTTAATTGCAAAGGAACTTTACCAAAATTGTTGAGGAAAACTCAACTCTACAACAAATTAGATTATAAAGCATGCGTAATATAAATATTTAATATTTTGATTTTTTCAAGTCTAATTTTAAGATTACTACGAAGTCTATAAAACATCTAATCAGTTGTCTACTATTATTTTCTTGGTGTGCAGTTGCTATTGAAAAACCAAAGATTTTTATACATTTCAAAACTTCAAGAAACTACATTTTCTAAAACATAGATACTAAATATGATAAAAATTAATTTAGTGTTTTTGACTATTTCAGGAATTTGCTTCAGATCATTTCTTAATTAGTATACATATCAATTAGTATACAGATCATTTCTTATTAATATACATAAAAGTCAGCTGCAGTTGGTCATACTCCCAGCTGGAGGCAGAATACATATGCCTTGTCCTAGCAAGAAAGGCAATTTCTCACCCATGGCACAGACCTAACTTGTCCTCCTTTATGGATTCTCATAAAAAGAAAAGGAAATAAAGATGAACTCTGTGGTTCTCAGCCACTGATGGGGAGACATGTCTGAATCTCTAGGTCTAGATCCAAGGCAGATTCTTCCAGTGATTCTAGTCAGTGGTCCAGGTAGAAAACAACTGACTCAGTAAATGAAAGGCATGGAGAGGCACGTACTGTTACACATTTCCTCGTGTTGCTCACAGAGTAAGTCAGAAATAATATGGCTTGTGTTTAGATGTAATGACACCAACAAAAATACAACCATCACAGTTCTTTACCTTTCAACCCTTAGCAATCTGTGACAGGAATGGGTGACACCCAGTGTGACCATCTATGTAGGAGATTCTTGCTCAGCATTCAAAACTACTGGGAAATAATAGGGTGTCTTTCTTTCATTGCAGGTGAGTTGCTACCCACTGTGTTCTCTCCTTGTTTGATCTAACAGATGTTTGTGGGTGTTGGAGAAGCCAGTCAAATGAATCCTGATATATATATATATATATATATATATATATATATATATATATATATATATATATTGCCACTCTTGGGCTTGGGGTCAGGGCCTGAGCACTGTCCTTGGACTTTTTCAAGGCTAGAGCTCTACCACTTGAGCCTCAGCACCACTTCCGGCTTTTTTCTATGTATGTGGTACCAAGAAATCGAACCCGGGTATTTGTGCATGCTAGGCAAGCACACTACCACTAGGGCAAACTCCCAGCCTGAATCCTGATAAATTAATCTCTCAAACAAGTCAAAAACCAGAAAGCAGATTGCAGGTGCACAGCAAGCTTCATTACTCCTCCCCCACTCTCCTTTCTACCATTTTATATTAATATCAAGGGAAGAAAAAGATTCTTCATTTACTCACAGAAGGAATAACAAAAGTATATCACTAGGAGGTTGTGTCAAAGGAAGATCTGGATGGAAAAGCACTCAGAAAATTACAGAAGGTAACTAAAGGTTTGCAAGGACACCTTTCTTCAGAAAGGCCAACTCAAGGCTCTGTTTCACTTAAGACTCAAGCTAGAGTGACTGCAATTTTGTTTGTGTTTATCTCATTATGCACAGTATACTGTCCTGACTGCAAGGCATGGTAGGTACAGCAACAGAACAATTAAACTGTGGATCTGGTTGAGCCTACACATGCCTCCTGTGATAGCAATTTTGAAACTGAATTATATTACATAAGATGAATTCTGAATGGTGAAAGCATTGGTTATTATTTAGAAGGAAATCTTGATGCTTTGGTTCTTTGATAAAGGAAAATTAAAATATTTTCCATAACCACATGGTAGTATACGTTTCAAATGGAACAATAGTTCAAATTTAAAATATAAAATTATGGAAGTACCAGGCAAAACCACTGTGGATAATTGCTTTATAACCTTCAAGTGTTTTGCTATGACTTCAAATCTAAACACCATATAAGAAAAATTGATACATTCAACTGTAATAAATGATCACAAATATGCATGACACAAAAAATAGGCAATAACTTAAAAAACAAAATGAGTAACAGATTGTACTAAAATATTTAGCACATTCCCATATACAGGGCTAGTCTGAAAATACTAAAACTTAATAAAAACCTATAAAAATCCATAAGAAAAAGTCAGACAAGTAATGGAAAAAAAGAAAAAAAAATGGCTTTAAAACTTACAAACTTCATCTCAGCGGCAACAGTGATAATAACAATAATCTAAATATACTATATGCCAATCACTATAGTTCTTTCTAATTGCTTTTGTAGTACTGGGTTTCTGGCACTGGGGAGCCCAGGACCTTGCACATGCTGCGACAAATGCTATACAACTGAGTTATATGCCAGCCCCAACATGTATAGGTCTTAAAGGACCCTATGAGGTGCTTATTTTTTTAATTATTCTCCGCTGTACATAACAGAACACAGACACCAAAAGTCAGGCATTTATCCATGGTCATGGAGTTGGTAAGTGATGGCACCTGAATTTAACACTGTGGCTAGGTTCCAGATCGTTTATCTGCACTCTTTATCATTGTATGCATTTGCACTGTAACAGGAGAAAGGCATCCTGAGGTTCAAGTGATGCTCTAGGAAATGTGCTTTCTGATCAAGAGGCTAGTTTCCCCACACACGCCCGAGTGAATAAACTGTCTGCTGAACACCTCCACTGCATTTTGCATATGTACTTACTTCTTTGGCTTCCTCTTGGTCTCCATTTCTTAGAAACTTTTCATCCATGTTCCTCCTCAGGTCTGCAGTGTTACTGAAAGGACACAGAAATCATCAGAACATTGTGGTGTTTTGAAATAGCCATGATGGAGGATTGTGTGGCTATATTTTCTCCATATCCCTGATGAATCAAATCGCTGCTAGGATATTTAGAGGTGGAGCTTTGAAGAGATTAGGTCAGGAAAGAGAGCTCTCACAAATGGGTTTAGTAACCTTTTAGAACTGGTGTGATAGAGAACAACCATCTCTCCCACTATGTGAACACACAGCTGAAGGCAGCATCCAAATACAAGCAAAAATGAGCCCTTATCAGACAAGTAATAAGTCAAGATCTCTACCCATTTCCTAGCATCAAGAGCTGAGAAAAAATTCCATCATTTTCACATAGATTATAGCTCATTGTGTTAGCTGCCCAAAGATCATTAAGAGAAAAGAGATTTAAAAAAAAGATAAAAAAAGGGAAAACAGATTTTGTTACATTGTTCTACTTCAAACAATGTGACCAAAGTACATTATTATACCACATTTTTTTCATAACAGTTATTTTGTTCTGCTTCTTAAATAAACACAACATTTTTCTGGAAATAACCTAAATAAAACACTCATAAATATTTAATTTTTAAGAATATTTTCCATGCTATGAAGTCTTCAAATAAGGCCAACTTTTTATAATTCTTGAAATAAATTATTTTAGACACTACCTTCATACAAAAAATAAGTAGATAATTGGTTCTTTAATAAAGCAACTTTTAAAAAATATGCTTAAGTAAGAAGCAAATCATCCTTCAAGTGTTCTAATTACTTGGATAGAGAGGAATTTTGGAACCTCCTTTAAAAATAAAAATAAGGGACCAGGAGCAAAGTGGTAGAGTACTTGCTTAGCATGCACAAAGCCCTAGGTTCAATTCCTCGGTACCACATACTCAGTGGTGCTGTGGATTAAGAGGTTTAACACTAGCCTTGTGAAAACCCAAGGATAATGCTTGGCCTTGAAATCAAGCCCCAGGACTGGCAAAAAATAAAAATATAAAATAAAAACAAAACCACTCATTTGGTCCATTCATTTGCTCTTTTCTGAGTGGATTTCAAATGTGTTTTAATTTCCAGTAACTTAAATATAAAGTTCAAACTATTCTGTGCCTAACAGAATAAGTCAACGAAGTATGAAAAGAAAGTATCTCTATATGCTTCCATAAGGATATGTCCACAAGTATGTTCTAAAACAGCGCACAAATGAAAATGGCACTACTCTACCCAGTAACAGCACACAATGAAATGGAAGGAAAGAAAGAAGGAAGGAAGGAAGGGAGAAAGGAAGGAAGGAAGGAAGGAAGGAAGGAAGGAAGGAAGGAAGGAAGGAAGGAAGGAAGGAAAAATATGTAAAGGGTGCTATATTATTTCAAGAATATTTTTAAAGAAGGCCTAAGCGAGTGACAATTTTACTATGCACTCAAATCTGCTCCACTGGAGCAGCACATTGCCCTTGGAAGTGAACATAGTCATTCATCCTACCTTAAAAAGTCCTAGGAAAGAAAGGGCTGGGAGTGTGGCCTAGTGGTGGAGTGCTTGCCTAGCTTGCACAAAGCCCTGGGTTCCAGTCCTTGGTACCACATACACAGAAAAGGCTGGAAGTGATGCTGTGCTCATGAGGTAAAGTACTAACCTTGAGAAAGCTCAAGGACAGTGCCTAGGCCTTGAATTAAAGCCTCAGGATTGGCAAAAATAAAAAAAAAGAAAAAGGAAAGAGTCCTAGTAAAACTTGTCATGCACAAATAGAGCACTATGGGAATTCAGAAGCAAAAGTTAATGCTTTTGTCAGAAACATTAACAGAGAACATGGTGTATTATTTTGAATTATTTTTGTGTGGTGATATGCTTCTCTATTTTCATGTCATACATCATTTATTAAAATGCAGTATTTTTTGAAGTTGAGCGTGGAGGGTAACTTTTCTTTGGCTGAGGAAATGCTAACAAAGATGACTATAGCCAAGGCTGCATGTGCTTTACACCTGAGTCATTATCAGTCATTCGTTCTAGGACCAGAGGATATATATGGGACAGATCTGAACCAGTGAAGCATTGACACAAACCCAGTCTGAAGCAGAGCTACTGCAAGCAGCTCAAAACATTGCAGGAAGGAAAGACTGAGACGCATTGGCACAGGTCGAAACTTTCTTAATAAAGATCCAGAAACAACAAATAAAAATAGGACTGCCTTAAACTGCAGCACTTCTGTATAGTAAAGGACATATCTAGCAAGCTAACTAGAAAGCCCACAGAGTGGGAGAAGATCTTCACCAGCCATACAACAGACAGGGCCTCATATCTAAAATATATCAACAGCTCAAAAAATTGAATATCTCAAAAACAGATCCTCAAAGTAACAACCATCCCATTAAAAGGTGGGCTAAAGACTTAAAGAGAGACTTCTCTGAAGTGAAAATAAGAATGGCCTATACACACATGAAGAAATGTTCAACATCTCTGGCCATATAAGAAATGTAAATCAAAACAACTTTGAGATTCCACCTTACTCTAGTTAGAATGGCAAGGATCAAGAAATCCAATAATAGCCAATGCTGGTAGGTCCACTGTTGGTGGGAGTGCAAACTTGTTCAACCACTATGGAAAGCAGTATGGCAATTCCTCAAAAGACTAAACATGGAGCTCCCCTAATCCCTCTCCTGAGCATTTACCCAAATGTCCAGAAACCAGGGCATATTAAAGCTACTAGCACAATGATGTTTGTTGCAGCATTATTTACCATAGTTGAAATATGGAATCAATCCAGATGCCCATCAGTAGATGAATGGATCAAAAAGATGTAGTACTTATACACAATGGAATTCTATATGGCCACATTCGTAAGGAAATGGAAAGACTTGGAAAAAGTTACATTAAGTGAAGTAAGCCAGACTCAAAGGAACATAGGCTCAGTGGTTTACCTCATTTGAAATAATTAGTACGCATCTAGGAATATCCTGGCAGAGGATCACAGTACCTCAAAACCTATGTACATATGGTCATACAGAATGAGACTAAATAAAATGAACTCTAGATTATGGAAACAAGAGGCTTATGTTTGTGATTGTTGTTCTTTCTTTTCCACTTATGGTTAATCTCATATGGTTACTGTATCCGACTTTGTTACCTGGTATACTATTATATACACTTATTTGATTATTTGAAATAGGGAAGGGAAGGGGGAAAACAAGATAACTGGGATGGGATGGGGTGAGGGAAAGTGTGACAAAAACATGAGAAGGGGTAAGAAGGTTTGAGAAGTAATGCACCTACTATCTGTAGAATGTAACTGTAACCCCTCTATACATTATCACAACAATAAAATACAATTTAAAAAAGAAAGATAATAAACCAAAGGAAAAAGTTTGCCTCTCCAAAAAAAGAAAAAGCCAGAAGTGGTGCTGTGACTCAAGTAGTAGAGTTCTAGCCTTGAGAAAGCCCAAGGACAGTGCTCAGCCCTGAGTTCACACACGGGAGCCAGAGTGGAGGTGTATTTCTCTATTCTTACCACTGGCGAGGCTGAAGCAGGCAGAAATCTCAAGTTTGAAGTCATCCTAGCTAAGTGGTGAGTTCTAAGCAAACCTGAAATATAGAATGTTTGGTATCTCAAATACACTGAATGGTATCTCAAAACAAAGAGCATAAGAGGAAAACAGAATTTAAATAACTGAAAAGGAAAAGGGAGGCACAGGAATAAAGACATCCATCCCCTCAAACACTCACCGATGAAGGCCTATCTTTCTTTGTAACTGTTCTATTTAATTCTTTATTCTAGCCTAACTACTCTAGCCTTAGTTGAATTAATGCAAGGTCTTCTAGAAAATCTTCTTTAGCCATTTCTTCAAATTCTTCTATATACAAGGTCTCTAGGTTACAGGTGCTGAGGATGTGCAATCACCGAGAAACCTTCAACATATCTCCATGCAACCACTCACTCAGGGGTTTACGCATTCCTTCATTTCAGTGCCTATCTTCAAAGCATCCACAAGAACCCAGCAATCAATCAAAATCAGACATGGTACCAAAGGAACCTAAAAGCTCAAGGAAGAACTAAGTAAAGAAATTAAGTGCACCTTATCCATAAAGCCAATCTGTGAGAGATGAGAGAGACCTTTGAGCTAGGACCAAGAACCTTCTCAGAAGAGACGAATAAACTAAACATGTTTATTTATTTTACTCCTGAGTATAGGAACTAATGCCAGGAAGATGATTTCCAGTCAGCTGTGACTCCCAGGGCATTGAGAGTGACATTAGCAGCAGTGCAGCACAGAGATAAGGTTAGACTTAAAGACACCTGTGGGGAAGAGAAGGGGTGGGGAGCCATGGTATCTGTAGCCCTCTCTATCTTCCACTTGCTGTCACTGTTATTGATACTATAATTTCATAAATTAAACTGCAGGGTTGAATAAAACACAAGGACACTTTATACATTAATTTTAAGTGTAAGCTCAATCTTCACAGCAATACAAGAAGAAAAGTAGGAGAAAAACACCAGCAAACCAAGAACCAAGGTAGGTTTCATGATTATTACTTGTCCCAGACCTGGTTCATCATCCTGGTTCTTATAAACAATGTGCACATGCACACATGTACATGGACACCTACACACACACACACACACACACAGAAATCTAGTCCGTTCAAAAGCAAAATACAGGTCATATTCCCTGGCTGTTCCTACTTTACTGTCATGATGAAAGCAATTCCTAATCTGGAAAAAAATGTGCTATAAAAATTCTAATTCTTATATTTGTCAGAAATATCATGAGCTTCTTTACCTCTTTTCCAGATGGACTTCATAAATGAATGGTATCATCTAAGTTAATTGTTCAAAGCCCAATTTCAGAAACATGTCTGATAACCCAGAAATAGATTATGCAAGGAAGTAGGAAAAGAGTTTAGAAAAGAAGTATTTGTTAAAATACATTAAACAGCACATGATCTCTTTAAAAAAACCAAAAAGCTGAAAAAAATAACATAAAACCATAAATCCAGAGTTCCAGAAAAAATAGAAAACTAGTAATGTTTTTAAATACTTACAATAAAAGCAACAACAAATACAATAAATATGAATTCAAAAGTCAGGAACACCAAAGAGAAGCTGGAGGAAGAAAATCAAAACAAAATGAAAAGAAATAAAAAACTATGTAAGAGATATAAATTCAGATTGTTTAATAACCTAACATCTCTATAAGTATCAGAAATAATTAACTGAGTAAATAAAAAACAAAAAGTTTAAATATAATGAAATGAACACATATTTTTTGCTCAAAAGGGCTTATTAATCTCACATTAACAATTTTTTTCTCCTATGTTTACTTTTAAAGGCACATTATGAACCACAAAAATAGTAAGATAGAAAAATCAAATCCCATATGAAAGGATGTCAATGTATGTAAATTAATGCACCTTCTATCTGGCAAATATCATGTAACCCTTCTATTAATTACAATAAAAATATATGAAAAAAAAGAAAAAAGAAAAATCAAATCCCAAACAGATTGCTACTAAACCTCAAGAACAAAGAAAAATCATAAGGGTATTCAAAGAAGAAAGTATGTAATAATATAAAAGATAAAAAGATGAAGTTAACCTATACTGTCTCTATAGATAAATGCAGTAGCAGATCTAAAAGGCTAAGGAAAAAAAGTAACACCTGAAGTCCTTGTATTCTTCCAAGTTAATTATCAAGCTTGGAAGCAGTAAATAGACATTCTCAAACTTTCATAAAAGCAAGACCCTTCTTGAAACAGTAAACTATTAAACTTTTCAAAACAACTAACCTAATAATAACACAGGGTAGATAATAGAATCTATGATTAAAATATCAATTAGAAATTTCGTAACAGAGTGATATAAAAGCTGACAATGTCACAAGGTCATAGCAAACAAAAACTGTAAGAGAGGAAAGAGCAAGTGAGATGTGGGCTCATTTCCTCACTATTCACATGGAAATGTCAACTCCCTGTGGCACAAACCAGATATATTACCAAAGGGACAGAATACAGGATTCAAACAAAGATGCCAATATGATATATATGAAATGATGGCATCTTCCAAGAAATAGTGCTAGAAAAACTGGAGAACTCCATTTTCCAGTCTGAAACTAGATCCCTGAATCATTCTGTATAAAACTCAAGCCAAAATGGATCAAAGGGACTAGGAGTTTAGTGGTACAGTGCTCACTTAACACGCACAAAGCCCTGGGTTTGATTCATCAGTACAACATACCCAGAAAAAAGCCAGAAGTGGTGCTATGGCTCAAGTGGTAGAGTGCTAGCCTTCAGAAAGCTCAAGGACAGTGAATGCCCAGGCCCTGAGTTCAAGCCCCATGACTGGAGAATAATGGTTCAAAGGCCATAATGTAAGGCTGAAAATGTTGCAGTTACTAGAGGAAGTCATAGGAGAAAAACATTTCAATTTATAGGCATAGTCAATGACTTTGAATAGGACTACAAAAGCACAAGAAATTAAAAAAAAAGTTGACTAATGGCAATGCATCAAATTTTAAGAAACAGCAAAGGAATGGTTAACCAGTATAATGAGAAATCCTGAAGAATGAGAGAAAAAATTTGCTAGTTATTCATCAGATAAAAGACAAATACATAGAGCAGTAAAAAAAAAGCTATACATGGTAAAAACAAATAATACAATCAACAAATGCAGAAATGAACAGAGCTCCACAAAAAGTACAAAGAGCAATAAATACATAGAAGAATGCTCAATATATTTTGTCATTGGGAAAACACAAATCAAAATGACATGAGATTTCATCGCAACCTACTCAGAATGACTGTCATTAAGAAAATGAACAACGAATGTTGGCAAAGACGTGGGGGGGGGGGGGTGGTAAAATTTTATACAAGACTTGTGAGGATGTAATTTAGAATGAAAATCAGTATGGAGGTATCCCCAAAATCTAAATAAGGACTCCCATACAGCCCAGCAATGCCACTCCTGGGAACATACCCAAAGAGTTAAAGTTCACACACTGTAGACATTCTTGTGTGTCCATGGTTAGCATTCATAAGAAGAAAGTCATGGAATTAACCTAGGTGTTCTTCAATGGATAAATGGATAAATATATATATATATTTACACATGTATTTATGCATATATTTATATGTATACTGTGGGTAAGGTATTATTCAACTTAAAGAAGACCAAAATTAATTTATTTGCAGGGTAGTGGATGGAACTGGAGGTAACCATATTAAATGAAATAAGCTGGGCTAAAAGAGATAAATATTGTATGCCTTCTCTGATAGGCAGAATCTAGGTCTAAGAAATAAAGGAGAGCCAAGCACCAGTGGCTCACACCTGTAATCATAGCTACTCAAAGGGCTGAGATATGAGGATTGGGGTTTAAAGCCAGCCAGGACAGAAAGCTCCTGAAATGATTTAAAAGTCAACAGTGTAATTATAATTAACACAAGCAGTTTAAAAATGTTGCTTACTTCATAGTTTCATGTTCATATTTTCCCCTTGAGATAGTCTTTTATGAATTAACATTACTTGTATAAATAGCATTTTCTTGGCGTTCAGCAATTCTTTTTCTTTCTCTTATTTTAAAATAAATATTTTATTTATTTATTTTTATTTTTCCAGTCTTGGGGCTTGAACTCGGGGCCTGGGTGCTGCCTCTGAGCATCAAGGCTAGCATTCTACTACTTGAGCAACAGTGCCATTTCTGGCTTTTTTCTGAGTATTTTATTAGAGATAAGAGCCTCATGGACTTTCCTACCCTTGCTGGCTTCAAACCACACTCCTCAGATCTCAGCCACCTGAGTAGCCAGAACTAGAATGACAAGTGTCCAGCTAAAACAAACTATTAATGAAAAACAGGCTCATGTGGTATAGATCATAAGATAATAGAATTCGCCTTATAAGATAATAGAATTTGATGTGGCTTTGTTTTGCTTTATTTTTAAGTAGTTTGTTTTATCCCTTGAAGTTTTATTTTCAATGAATTATTTTAAAATGTAAGTCACTTAATTAAAATTGAAACAAAAAAATAAGATGACAAGAAGTAAAGAGAATATCATCCTAAGATTTGAAACAAGACAGTAGATATTCGTGTAATAACCAGCATTAATCTCTCCTTGGATCTCATCTTCCCAGTGGCCAAAGTAGGACAGGATGGCAAGTTACCTGTTCTTGGTATGGTCAAAGAAAGACACAAAATGAATATGTTTTAAGATTTGAGATAGCCTTCCAAGTGGCTGAGGGTTTTTGCTTTTAAAGGCAATTACATTTGCCAGAACATCTTCTTTCTATGATTTTTAGAACCATGCAATATAAAAGGAAGTCGATGAGATTATAAGGGTATTTAAAAAATGTCTCAAGCGATTCACATTGTCTCTCATTCTTTTCTCTTTGTCTAAAAGTCTGTTATTCCTTATGTATAAAAAAAGAATAAAGATTCACCTGTGATGGAAAAAAAAAGAAACAAAATGATATTGGAGGGAAGAGAGAAAGCTGTTAACTAAGTAGCTATTGAAGGAAAACATCAGCCGATCAGCTTTTACGCAACAGTAACTGAACTTTTCATTTAAAAAAGATGATGAGATGAATTTCTCTTAGCGTAAGAGTTGAGGCATTAGGAGGCAAAGGACTAGAGAGGCAGAACACGTGTCATTTGGACATTGCAACTAAGTCGTATGACCTTAATGTCAAGCCACTTACTTAGCTTTCCTTACTGAGGAATGAACGAATTAAATTTGATGGAACTACAAGGAATACATAATACAGAGATTGATATATGGTATTGATGGGCAACATAGTAAGTTCTTGTTCTCTGGTAGTATAGAAATAAAACCAAAGATAAACAGAATTGAAAAGACTTTCTTTAGCACGGAGAAAGGAAAAGCCCCTGAGGACAGTGACCATCTGGACCTGGAAACCAGTTGTCTACCATGTGATCAGGGATGGGCTGTTAACCACAAACTTAAGTCAGCTCCTGAGCTCTTCAGGAGACAGGTTAAGTCTACACATCAAAGACAAGAGCTAGTTCAGTTGTGTGGCCCTGCATTCTTACTACTGACAGAGTTCACAATCAAGTCATACCATGACCAAGAGCACCAATTTTTAGTATTGCTGAACAAGTGATGGAAAACATAAGAAACTCATGCAAAACATTTCTTAACGCAAGTCTTATTTTACACTAATTTGCATTCTACTGACTTTGAAGATCCTTATGCAGTTTGAAATGGAGCAAACATGTTAAAATAAGGAATAGAAACCAACAAAATTTTAAAGTATCAACTCACTGAACATTCTAGATGCTACTAAAATTATAATTGTAAATTCTAAACACTTGCAGCAAGACATTTTTCAACTAAGATTTCCTTTGATAATTCTAGTTTGTTTTCTCTTTTGACAACTTAAAATGTGCATAGTAAGTCAATTATAGCACTATTTTGAAAAACAGGGAGGAAGGGTATGTGAAATAATTTCACTTAACTGCAGTAGTTATCCCCCTTGATACATCAAGTTATTCTTAGGTAGTTACATACAGATGCTTGTGATAATATAAATAATTAGACTCGCAAAAAGATTTGGGGTACCCTTTAATACTTGTAGCTTGTCTTTTTTTTTTTTCTTTTTTGCTAGTCCTGGGCTTGAGCTCAGGGCCTGAGTACTAATCCTTGAACTTTCTCAATGCTAAAGCTCTACCACTTGAGCCTCAGCACCACTCCCAGCTTTTTTTCTGTGTATGTGGTACTGAGGAATTGAACCTGGGCCTTTGTACATAGTAGGCAAGCACTAGGCCAAACTCCCAGCCCCGCTTGACTTTTTTTAAATAATTTTTTTGGTCAGTCTTGGGGCTTGAACTAAGGGCCTGAGTACTGTCCTTGGGGTACAGAGGAATCGAACCAAGGGCTTCATGCATGCTAGGCAAGCACTCTACCAGTAGGCCATGCTCCTGGTCCAGTAGCTTGTCTTTTTAAAGTACTTTTTGTATACATGAATGAATGATGAATGAGCGAATGAATGAATGGAGTGGCTATTGACAGGCAATGTGATAGGCTAGTTACTAAGAGACAGAGCAAGGCGAATGCCCTGAAAATCCACAGTTCAATAGACAAGTAATACATGAATGGCTATTCCTAAATCAATTAACTAAAGGCCTCTGGAAAGCTTTTAAACTCTACAGACCAAAGTAATTGGACTTACCAAAGTAGACTTCAACTACACCTTGTAAAGCCAAGGAGAAAGCAAAATATTCAGAACCATGGAATACATAATGATCCTTACTAATGAACTTGCTTACTATGTATTATCAATATGCATAATATAATCCAAAATATAGGCTTCTTAGGGCTTTTCCCACTTCCTATAAGGCAGTGCTCTCTGAAAAGGAGATCCGTATGTGGCAGGGCAGTGGTAGCGGAGGGTAGGAGGGATCAAGAGAAGGCCTTCCTATAGTGCCTCTGTATCCACATTGTCTTCTCAGATCTCTCCTTAGGCTGATCTACTCTCTATTCAGCCACATCTTTGAAAAGCCTAGTTGAATGTCAATGAAGCATCTACATTACTTCCATTTGTCAACACAAGTAATTAGATTTCACCCTCTAATACTCACTCAGACTGCTAGGACCAGAAGTACCCCACCCACAGTTCATCCTTCAGTACCTACCTGGCCTACTCCCTCTGATGGAGCTGGCATCACTGAATGCTCCCTTTTCCACAGTTATTGCTGTTTCTGGTTTGCCCCTCCGGTGGTTTTTTAGTCTGTGTGGGTGGATTCCTCTTGACTCTGATAACTCCCTTAATCTCCCATTTGTGCTTTTGTCCGTCCACATGCTTTCCTAGGGTACCTCACATCTTGACTAAATCTATACCTTTAAACGAGGCCACTATAGAAATACCACACTCACATTGTCAATAATCTATAGGAATCACCTCAGTGCCTTCAAAATATCACAGCTTCAAATGGCCCAAACGGAATTTACCTTGTCTTTCCCTGTTAAGCATATTACAGTGATTTATCTTTCTAAAGATCAGATATTTAGGAAAAGGTACGATCCTCACTAATCTTCTGTTACATGGTAACTTCATAGTTTTCTTCATTCAGATGTCAAATTCACTGTAATTTGAGATTTATACTGAGTGATATGAATGCTATGGAAAAAGAAGCTCTAATAAAGTTGCTTCATTTAAAGAAAAGATCAGCTATCTTTTATTCAAAGTTCTTTTTGATATAAATATAAGTTAATGTTTATATAATGACCTATCACCATACTATTGTGTTTTTTAAGTTTTTAAAATTACTTTTTTATTCTTTATTTTTTCATATATTTTTATTGTAATTAATAGAAGGGTTACATTATATTCACAGGTAGAAGGGGTATTACTTCACAAATATTGATACCCTTTCTCATGTTTTGGTCCCCATTTCCCTCCCTCCCATCCTTGCCGCCATCTTAAAATTATTTTTATAAAGCAGTTTGATTTCAGTCCTTGCATACAAAGTATTTCATTGGCTGCATTACAGCAGAGCATGGTGGATGGTATCATGGCAGAAGTGTATGCAAGAGGAAGAAATCACAGGGGGAGACTGGCTGTCAGAGCATGGGAAGGGAACCCATCTTATTTGAGAACTAATCACAGCATTAATCCCTTCCAAGGAATGATATCCCCAATGACCTAAAGACCTAAGGGTCTCCCTTGAGACCCCACATTGAAAGGGTTTCAAAATACTGCACACTAGAATTCAGGCTTCTCACACAACACCCTTCAAGAGGTCCAAATCACAGCAAGCAGTATGAGTATTGTCTCCCAATATCTTCCTATATTTCCTGCTGCACACAATTTTCTGCTAGGTGCATAGTTACACCAACAGTGGGATTTGGCTCTTCTCTTAACTTCACTAACCTGACTAGGCCTAATCAGTGTTTACTTAAGCATCTCAGTTTCCTTCTTTTCCAAGAGCTATTTCCCACAATTTATTTTTTTACTTAGAATCTCAAGATCCAAAAGATGAATTTGAAGACCACACTTTGGTAAGAGGACAATGCTGTTTTCTTTTTGTGACCCTTAGGAATAATTTACAGTCACTTCCAGTGGGAATGGTCTGCCTTCAGAGATTTTCCTTGAATCTATTATGCATGTGAGTTTTGCAAAAGCAGTTAATCAAACAGAAAACTGATATAAAAATTAAAAATGAAACTTAGTGAAATGTGATTTGATCACTATAACCATGAAGATACCAGAGCTCCAATCAATATTCTTAGAAACTGACAAGTCCAGTTGTAACAATTCATGCTACTCAAGTCCTAGCTCTGCAAGAAAGTAAGAGTTAAGGACCATGATTTGAAGCCAGCTCAGGCAGGAAAGTCTATGAGATTCTTATGTTCACTAAACACACACACACACACACACACACACACACACACACACACTCATACACATGCATGCCAGAAGTAGAACTGTAGCTCAAGCGGTAGAGCACTAATCTTGAGCAAATAGAGGGTCAAGGAGAGAGCCTAGTTCAAGTCCCAGGACTGGCATACACACACACACACACACACACACACACACACACACACACACAAAGGAGCTAACAAATGTGGAAACCAATCAAAGAGAAAAATTATGAGTTTTTCATTTGAATTAGTTGAGAACATATTTTACCAATTAAAAGAATGAACATTCACCAGAAACAGGAGTAGCATCTTTGGGTCCTCATCAGTACCATAAATCAATGTATAATTCTCCAATCTTATAAAATAAAAGCTAAATTCACTTATAGCCAGAACTTCAAGTTACAACTATTAAATCTTTGTTCTTAAATAATCTTACAAAAATTTATATTTATATCATAGAGTGTATATAAAATGAATTATTTCCCCTTTAAATCTTACTGCACAGTTCTTTGGCTTATACTAACTTGATTTATTTTCATTACTAAAAATTTACAAATGGTATTTTTCCATTAAAGACAATATTCATCCTCAGAATAAGAAAGGGATCTTTTTAAGATAACTTTGATGTACTCTGAATTGTTAGTCAAAAAGTATTTGTTACACCTGAACAGTCTTGTATACATTTTCTGTGGCAGTGTATGCTAAAGATTTCATAATTGAGAACCTATTAATTTCTAACTAAATTAGAAATTAATTGTCTAATTAAATTAGACAAATATGAAATATCTATTTCCAGTAAACTCATTTAGTATAATAGGCTAATTTAAATTATAACCTCCCTTGCATGTTCAATGAAATGAAATTTATAATATAACAATGTTTTTTGGTGGCACGAAATCAGAGTGATCATTTTCTCTTTTAAAAGTGCCAAGAAAATAAATTCAGACATAGGTGATGAAATTTAAGACCACATTGACTAAAATATATCCCTAGTAAGATTTTCTGTTTCTGAGGGTTTCATAATTTTAATTTTACCAGACATCTAGGGCTACTAAATAGGCTGTGCTCTCTACCTTGGAATTTTATTCTCAGTCTGGTTGCCTTCCTGATTACTAAGTCCTTCTAAATTAGAGCAAGCAATTTATCTTTGCTTTACCTAATATTTGAAAATGGCAAAAAAAAAAAAATCCCCTGGGTCACTGAAAATTATCCTTTCATTCCAGCCGCCTGTTTCAAGTCAGTCAAAACATTCCAGACTTCAAAAGGAAGTTCTGCCTTCTTAGGCCGTTTTGGTGTCCATGTTTGGTTGGCCTAGAAGGGATCGGTTATTTGGATAAATTAATTTCTGGAGCCTGCTGGCCTTCGAGAAGACCTCAATGTCTGACTGCAAATTAGTTCTACTGAACATGAAGAAATCCCTGGACAGGCTAGAAGAAATAAATGGTGATAAAATCTAATACTACAATGTTTGTAATGTGATTTTATTCTTCTGTGGAGCTTGTAAGCACAGTTAATGTTGAATTAAGTATTTTAATTTTTTTTTTTTGAGAAGGGGGCATGAAAGCAGAAAATCAGATCAGTACCCAACTCAGCACAAAAGGCTAAAAGCCAACTTTATAATAAAACCTCCAGCAGGAATCTTTTAGGAGAACAAACAAAAATGTCCTCAATTTTTCCACAAAAATCAACGTTGTATTTACATTGCAGATACAAACCCACTCTCAACCCCTTTTCCCCCAGGCAGGAAGTCACACCGTGGAATTGTGCTTTAGCGGGCTGTGATGGAGCCCGCAGCACAGGGTAGTACAAGTGCCTCATGAAGCCTCTCCCAAAGGAAGAGGAGCCTGCCAGCCAAAACTAACAAACAGGGCCCCTCAAGCGGAACAATGGTCCAGAAAACTCAGCAAAAAAGAAAATAAACTTCCTTGGCAGTTTGTTTTTTGACTGTTAAGAGCTTAGCTACAACTCTATCAAGATTTTTTAAGAAGGTAAGAAACTTCACACATACTGCTTTCTCACAGCTGCTTTGGAGTAGAGTGCAAATTTATCATCCTGTCTTGCCACATCTAATCCACTTTAAGGAGATACTTGTATCTTTTCTTTCCAAAGTAAACATAGCCACACCTCAGAGAAAAAGAAGAAGAATGCTTCCTCTCTTACCTCCACAGCCCCAGGCCAAGGGTTCAGCTTGATTGAGTGGAATCTAGTTCCCTGTCCTTAGCCACACCAAACCACTTCTGTGCTAATTCTATCAAAGGGTTTGAAGATTCCATCAAAAGGTAATGAAGATCGGAAATACTACAGACAAAAGCTGTGAATATTTGTTTAGTTTCCATCATATCTACATTCAAAATTAATTATACTAAAATACAGTATTGTCAAATTTTAAGGAAACAATGAATATCTTCTAAAACTTACATAAGGATCCATGGCATTTCTCTTTCCTGTAAACTACAAATAATATTCTAGTTCCCAAAGGATCATGAATCTCAGCTTGCCATTATATTTGAAAAACAAATTTAATATTTATCACAAAATTTGGCATGATAGATTAACCAGTCCTCCAATTTTTTAATCCTGCATTTAAATTCCCTCTTTAAAAATATCTTGGGGGCCTGGTGTGGTGGCTAATGCCTGTAATCCTAGCTACTCAGGAGGCTGAGATCTGAGGTTCAAAGCAAGCCAGGGCACAAAAAGATCTGAGACTTTTACTCCAATTAACCTCTGGAAAATGGGAAATGGGGCTTGGCTCAAGGGTGGGGCGGTAGTCTTGAGCTGAAGAGCTCAGGGACAGTGCCCAGGCTGAATTCAGGTCCCATGACCCACAAAAAAAAAAAAAAAAAAAAAAAAAAAAATCTTGGGGATCAGGAGTGTGCCTAGTGGTAAAATGCTTGGCTAGCATGTACAATGCCCTGGGTTCAATTCCTCGGTACCAAATACACAGAAAAAGGCAGAAGTGATGCTTTGGATCAAGTGGTAGAGCTTTGAGAAAGCCCAAGAACAGTGCCCAGACCCTGAGTTCAAGCCCCAGGACTGGCAAAAAAAAAAAAAAAAAAGAATATATACTGTACAATTAACAAGTGATAGCATCCACAAATAATATGAAAAACTGTATAAATGATAAATGCGTTCAGTCATATCTGAAATTTTTCTTCAATATCGTATTTTTCTGTTATATAAAATTAAGATCGAGATTTTGAGAGCATACATGATTTTATTACACTTTATTTAACTATTCAGACTCATATTTTGAAATGTGGAACCTGAATAAGAAGTGATGTATGTACACATAAAGAAACAACAGCCTTTAAACCATGTTCAAAGCCATAAGAAAAATTCATCCATAGATTCTCTACAGAAATGTCTAAATCTACTGAAGAGCAAGCATCAGGCGATCGGAGAAGAATTGACTATAGAATCCCTTACTTCTGAAACCTTGAAAGGGGACACTGGAGAAATATTTCTGGTTTGTTTGTTTGTTTTTGTCAGTCCTGGGGCTTGACCTCTGGTCCTGGACTTAGGCCTTGAGCTTCTTTCACTGAAGGCTAGCACTCTACCACGTCAGCCATAGCACCGCTGCCAGCTTTTTTCACTAGTTTATTAGCATTAAGAGAGCCTCATAGAGTTCCCTGTTCAGGCTGGCTTTGATCCATGATCCTTAGATCTCAGCCTCATGAGTAGCTAAGATTACAAGTGAGGGCCACTGGTGCCTGGCTAGATGAAAGCCCTGGGGCTTGAACTCAGGGCCTGGGCACTGTCCATGGACATTTTTTGATCAAGGTTAACACTCTGCCACTTGAGCCACAGCTCCATTTCTGGCTTTTTGTTGTGCTATGTGGTACCAAGGAATAGAACCCAGGGCTTCGTGCATGGTAGGCAAGCACTCTACAGCTAGGCTATGCTCCCGGCCCAAGTCCTATTTACTTTTATCCACCGAAATCTAACATGCTTCTTAGCCTGCTCCCAATGCAAAATAAACTAGGTAAACTATTTCATAAACCAAAGATCATTACTTTCCAAATATGTCACAAGCAAGACCTTGTTATATTTTTCACTCAGTTTATAAAGATTTTCAAAAGTTCTGAAAATTTTGAAAAATTGTTACTTATAACTAATAAATAATTAAATGTCTCATTTTATAATTAGATTTGTAACAATTCATTTGAATATTTGTTATTAAGGAAAGGGTGAGGGGAACAGGAAGAATGAAATCAGGGTTATTGCCAATTAATGACCAGAGAAAAGATTTCTTGTTCAATCATGAGTCGGTATTTTTCTAGATATTAGAAAGAATGAATGGAGGTGGGTGCCAGTGGCTTATGCCTGTGATTCTAACTATTCATGGGGCTGAGATGTGAAGATCTTAGTTCAGAAGGAACCCTGAAAGAAAAGTCTCCATGAGACTCTAACCATTCAAAAACTGGAAGTAGGGCTGTGACTAAAAGAGTTATAGTGCTAGACTTGTAAAAACAAACAAACAAACAAAAAACAACAACAAGAAGGTTAGGGACAGCACTCATGCCCTGAGTTTGAGCTCCATCCCACAACTGACAAAAACAAACAAGGAACTCATTGAACCCTCCTTCCCTCCCACCCCCTGTAGAGTTGAATTATGATAAGAAACAGTATAATTAAAAGGGCAACAATCCTCAAGAAATTATGTACTCACTACCTAACAAATGTAACTGTAACCCCTGTATTCATCACCCTGACAATAAAATTTAAAAAATTTAAAACAAACAATACAATTATTTCCAATATAGTTGTGCTTCTAGTGAAACAGCATATTTTCTTTCAAATATATATATATATATATATATATATGTATCATTTTTATAGTTAACTCTCTCAACTTTCTAGCTGAAGCCAGGTAAAAGTATATTTTTCAATGTCTTAAGAAGCTCAGAGGGCCAAATCACTAAAAGTATCAGTAAGAACCTTGAGCACAAATAAAGTTAAATGTGCATGTGGTCATTTGCCTTTATACCAGAAATATATATGTCTATTACTTAATAAACAATTACATAGTTCAATACTTGTTTTTATCAATGCAAATATTTCTTATATACCACATTTTAGAATGAAATTAAAAACAAAAAGTTCTATTTTCCATTATGAAAAGAAGAGGAAAACATTAAAGCAGACCCAAGAAGCTTTGTGGTTTGGATTTTTTTTTTTCATACTGACCACAAAAAGACAGGCATGGGTTGTGTTTGTGAAATTGGTGCTAGATAAATGCATATCATTTCCATATATAGTGCTACATTGCTGAATAAAGCCTCTTATGGTCATCTTCTAATTCTCACAGTTGAAATACAGTTAGTTCTTTATATCCATGGATTCTGCATTTACAAGTTCAACCAGCCACAGATTGAAAGTATTTGAGGGGAAAAAATGGCATCTATACTAAACATGTATAGACCTTTTCTTTCTTATCCTTATTACCTAAATGATACAGGTTTTGCAGCTATCTAGTCTCACCATATTGCTCAGACTAATCTCACAGGCTCACGCTATCCTTCCACAGGCTCATATAGCTGCAACTACCAGTGTGCACACGCCTGACTCCTTGAAATGAAAGTATATGAAAGACACTTGGGGCATGGATTAAGTGGTACAGTACCTGCCTGAGGCATATGAGAGAACATACAGTGGTTCTATGCACACACGATGTGATTTTTATATAAGTAATGTAAGCATCTGCAGATCTGGGGATCCACGGGGCTCCTAGAAGCAGCCCCCTGCAGATACACAGAGACCACTGTGTTAGCCCTGTCTTAGAGGTAAAGACTGGCCAAGAGATCAGAGATCTGAACACATCTGGCAGCAGCTATATCAGGACTCTTAAACCTTCAGTTCTCTGCCAACCCCGCCAGCTTCTCTCAGCCACCATCACAGGTATCAACTGACTCAACGGGACTAAGAGCACAAGTCATGTCTATTAATCTAAGATTTAAATACACTTCTATACTTACATCAAGAATTTTGAAAAACAGAATGTTAATCTGATATATGTTAAGTTTGAATCTAAAAGACTTTGTGTGTGGGGGTTTAGTAGTTTCTTTTATAAATTCTAATTTTATACAGTGAGGTGTGCAAACCAAACCTCACAATTATCAGAAATTGTCAGGCCAGGTAGTGATGGACTATATTTATAATCCTAGCTACTCAAGGGGCTGAGAGTTCAGGATCAGTGTTGAAGTTAGCATGGGCAGAAGCCACCCCAAAAAGCTAGAAGTAGGGCTATGGCTCAAATGGTAGAGGGCTAGCTCTGAACAAGAAAATCTCAGGGAAGTTGAGCACGGTGGCTCATGCCTGTAATCCTAGCTACTCAGGGGGTGAGCCTCTTATCTCCAATTAATCACTAGAAAAATGGGAAGTGGGGCTGTGGCTCAGGGGTAGGACAGTAGCCTTGAGGTAAAGAGCTCAGGGGCATCGCCCAGGCTAAGCTTAAGCCCAATAACCCACAAAAAGAAGAAGCAGAAGAAGAAGAAGAGGAAGAAAGAAAGAAAGAAAGAAAGAAAGAAAGAAAGAAAGAAAGAAAGAAGAAAAAAGGAAGAAAGAAGGAAAGAAAAGCTCAGGGATGGCACCCAGGCCTTGAGTTCAAACCCCAGAACCAGCACAAAAGAAAAGAAGAGAAAAGAGAAATGAAAGAATAGAAAAAAAAATTAAAAAGGAATGGGGCAGGGGGAGGGGCACTATCCCGGGAAGGAAAGAAGGAAATAGTAAATGGAGCTGCTGCGCACAACGAGGTGTCCTAGCTGTGATATTTGTTTTCAGCATACCTCAACCTCTACCTTCCTGAGACCTGGCAGAGCAGGCTCAGAGCTTGAATCTGGTCTGTTTCCAAAGGTGCTTAGTTCCCTGGAGCCATGGGAAGTAAAGCTGCCAAATCAGCACTTGAGAAGATTTCTCTCTGTTTACAAAACCTCTACTCTAGGCAATTGTATTTATTCATTCATTCATTCAACCAAAACGTTTGGCCCATCGACAATGTGGGACATAGACAGAGAGCACTCAGGGACAGGAAAGTGGTGTCCCTGTCTCAAACTCTGTCCTCAAACAGCTTTGGATCCAGAAAGCAAATGCACTTTCGATTTAGGCTAGAAAATAAAAGAGAGAATAGAATCCATTCTAATCAGCACTTATCAAGTGAAGAACAAAGGTTCTATCTGGGGGGGACCGATAAATTGATATATATATTTATATATATTATATATATAATAAAATAAAAACACCCAGTGACTGATTCTGCATGAAGCAAATAGGTAGAAGAGGTATACAGCCATATTAATTGTAATTACTTAACTATTTACATAAATATAGTTGGATACACTATATATATATAACATAATATTTACTTACAATAATTACTTATATTATCAAGCTTCCTTTCTGTTTAAAGTATTGAGTTTTTTTTCCAGGCTTGAACTCTGAGAGCACTGAGCACTATCCTTGAGCTTGCTCAAGGCTAGAGCTCTACCACTTGAGCCACAGCTTTTTTCTATGTATGTGGTACCGAGGAATCAAACCTGGGTCTTTGTGCATGCCAGGGAAGCTCTACGCCAAACTCCCAGCAAAGTAGTGAGCTTTTTAAAAACTAATTTTAATGGAAAATAGGTTAATAGTAACACTGTATTATTTGTCCATTGCTATGTAACAAATCATTCCATAACTCAGTATTTTAAAATAATACATATTAGTTCAGGGCATAACTCAGTGGCAGATCTCAGGGTTCCATTCTCAGCATACCAAAAACAACCTAATCAATAAAAACACAAATTTATTATCTTACACAATTCTTGAGAGTTAAGATAACTGTAGCTGGTTGACACTGGCTCCAAGTCTGTTCTAGGAACACATTTAGGCAGTTTTCTGGGGCTATTGTCCTTCAGGGACGATCTTGCTTGCAACATAGATTACACATGAGATTGCTACAGAAGGTCTTAGGTCCTGGTCATCTAGAATTCTCCACAGAATGGTCTGAATGTCCCCACAAAAGGCAGCTGGCTTCTCCCAAAGGTAGTAACCTAAGATCAAAGCCAGGAGGAGTCACATCCACAGTTACAGACCGTTTGATTCTTCTATTAGAAATGAGTCACCAAGTCCAGACCCTACTCATGGGGCCAGCTCAAGGAATTCCATCAAGGGACAAAAATCTAGAAGTATCAAACAAATTTGTGAACACATTTTATAGTTACTATCAACATTCTGGAGATTGGATATAACGATGTAGAATGTCAATATTTCACTGATATTCTAGATACATTCTAAAGACAGGATCAATGGATATGGTGTTATAAGTAAGGCCTCAGAAGTCCTCACGGGGGACCTGGAGTTTGGCCTAGTGGTGTAGTGCTTGCCTAGCATGCACAAAGACCCAGGTTCGATTCCTCGGTACCACATACATAGAAAAAAGCTGGAAGTGATGCTGAGGCTCAACTGGTAGAGCTCTAGCATTGAGAAAGTCCAAGGACAGTGCTCAGGCCCTGAGCTCAAACCCAGGACTGGCAAAAAAAAAAAGTCCTCACCGCTATATTCATATTCATGTAAAAATACACTAAAGTTATATCAGTTGTAATATTTATTGATAGATGTTTGGCGAAGGTTGCATAAAACAGTAGGCAAGCAGACTTCTGGTTGTGGAGTTCTATCACATTGAAAGGCACCTCTGGAATTGTGGATGTGAATTACCCAATGGCGCCCTTGAGCTCCCAGAGACACTGGTTTGTTTGATGGGCCCTCCTCATTAACTGTGATGCAAACCATTTCGATGGGCTTCAATTGTCTGGCACAATATGAGCAACAACAGAATCACAAGGAAGTAGAATCAGAAGAGATCTTGTCCCAATCTTCCACTTTATAAATGAAAAAGAGGAGGCCCAAGGACAAGCGAGTCCCATCGAAGAAGTCTAAGAAGGCAAGGCTGATGAGAAGTTAGGAAGTTAGGCAAGTAGTGGAAGAAAGGTATATAATTATTAAGCCACCCTTCTCCCTACCAGGAAAGCACAAGCAGAGATCCTTCTTCACTTTATGTGGGTATATTTCCACTCTTCTGAAGCTCCACGTATCTGTGGCAATTCTCATGCCTCAGCTGCAGAGTTTCGAATATATGACTGCAATGTGGTCCTTTACAGAAAACGTTTTTATAGTATTCCTGTATTCAAAGGGCTTGGTAACTCACTTTGCCATGGTTATCACCATACCTAACAACATTGTGAACCAGAAAGGTGATTGTTTCCTTGAAGAATTTAAATTATCTTTCCTCTCCTTCTCCCTGGTCCTCTTTACTCATAACCAGTATGTGTAAGAATCACTGCTTGACTATTGCTAACTGTTCATTCATGCCACTCCATAGTTCCTGCACTAAAGACTGTTGAAGGTTAGGAACAGTGAATCTCAATGGTTAGAGCCTCTCTTTTCTTCTTTCCAGCATTAGTCACAAGCAATTTCCATCTTTGTCATGCTCTGCTTATTTGGTGTTCATGGACTGCGTGAGCCTCACCAGAATACAAGACACTGGCCAGCTCAGATAAACAAACGTTTACCAAGTGCCTGCAGAGGGCTTGACATTGTGCTTGGCCCTGGAAATATAAACATGTCACTGTCCTGGCTCTGGAGTAATTTTCCTGTCTAGGTTTCATTTTTACCTAAAATATCCCTTGCTAATGCAGCTTGGTAGCCAAGCTGAGCTTTGATGACCAGTCTCCTCCAAAATCTCAGATCATATTCCAACCTGGGTTTTCTAATATATCCAAAACAGCCTGGCCTACCCGAATGAAGGCTTTCCCCTCCAACCCTCATTCCTTCTAGCATCATCTGATGTCCAAAGCTGTCACCTCATCCTAACTTGGTGCATGTATCTTTTACATATAAATATATATAAATATATATTTTAATTGAATATTAATTAGTTGATTTTCAGTATTTACTGTGCCTGTGCCTGGTATGCTTGAGGTAATATTTGTAATCACATCAAACCCTAAAATGGCAAGTGCTACATGTCAGGCTACATTCTAAGCATTCTCACAGATGGATCTCAAGTTAGCCTTCACATACACTCTTCATCAGTCTACTCACAGACATGAAAAATTGTTCAAGGGAGGCCTACAGACTTGTTCAGGCAGCTGTACTTAAACAGCATCCCAATTCAAATTTGAAGCTAAGGAGTTGGGTTGTGATATTTTGTGTTTTTATTCACTGTGTGTCCCTCCCATGTTATTTCTAATCATACAATCATATAAGAAAGGTATTTTTATTGTCACCTTGTAAATGAGGAGCTGAAGCTTAGGGTGGTTAAGAAATTTGCTTAGGAGCAGAACAAAGATGGAAACGGATCTGCCTGATTTGAAACATCCTATCCTTTCCATGAAGATTACTCTGGGCACTTAGGGACATATATGTTGTTTTACAAGTGCTTTAGAATATGCTATGCTATTTCTCTATCATAGGCATCCAGAAATATATGTTATTATTTCTCACCATCAAAATGCAATTTACCTGCGAGGTAAAGTTTGGGGCTTGAGGTTAACCTAGGTAAAAAATAATGAACTCTCACTTCAACAAAATAAACTCAGTATTGTAGTCATACTTCTAATTGCAGCTATGTTGCAGGCAGAGGTAGTAGGAACACAGAAAAAAGCTGGCCAAAGCAAATGTATGGAACCCAATCTGGGCAAAAACAAAAACAAAACAAAACAAAAACAAGCATGATTCAAATAAGTGTGCTTGCCAAACAGGAGGCAAAAAAAAAAAGAAAAAAAAAACTATCACCACATAGACACATAGATGACAAAACTGAAGCTCACAAATTGAAAAAATCTATAAATGGGTTAATATCATTAAAAAACAGACTTCTCAGAGGATGAAGTAAGAATGGCCAATAGACACACACAGAAATGTTCAACATCTCTAGCCATAAAGGAAATGCAAATAAAAACAAGAAAACACTGAGATTCCACCTCACCCCAGTTAGAATGGTCAGTATCAAGAAAACTACAATAAACTAACAAGAACAAACGTTAGCATGGTTGTGCCCAAAAGTGAACTCTATTACACTGTGGGTGGGAATGACAGCTTATTCAACCACTCTGAAAAGCAATATTGAAGGTCTTCAAAAACTGAAATAAGAGCTTCCCTGTGAGCTAGCAGTCCTACTCTGGGCATTTATACGAACCACCACAAACTATTCAGTACTAATGCCGTCAGCACAACCATGATCACTGAAGCATTTTTAGCTAAGATATGGAATCAACCCAGATGCCCCCTTAGTGGATGAATGGATCAAGAAAATATGGTCTATACGCACAATAGAATTCTAATCATCCATCAGAAAGAATGATACTGTAGCATTCATAAGGAAATGGAAAGACTTGGAAAAATTATATTAAGTAACCCATACCCAGAGAAACACAGGCTGCAAGGTTTCTCTCATTTGTGGTAGCAAGAATGTGCCTATAAGTCTATAAGTAAACACACTGGGTGGTAAGCAAGTGGTTGCAAATGGATTAACTGAAGTATAATAGACCCTATGGAGGGCTCATATAATTACATAAAAAGACTATGTCAAAACCCAGCAAAGTAAGTACCAGAAGATGGGTACTTGCAAGAGGAGAGGATGGAGACAGAAAGAGAGGGGTAGAAAAATGAAGGGGTGAATAGAGGAGAATTCAGACAAGAATTCATTGTATATACCATAGAATTGAAAACTATGTGGGAAAGGGTGGGTTAAAATGGGAATGAAGATATTGAAAGAATGACAACGATCGAGACGGATTATATACATAAATTGCTTTGTTAGCAAAAATATTCAATACATAATTTAAATATTAAGAAATATGAGGGAAGGAGTAGAATGAGAGGGTGATGAGAATGTTGGAAGGGGCAACATTGATCAAGATGCATTGCAATCATACATTTCTCTCTTGAATTGCAACTCCTTTGTGCCTACAGATAATAAAAATCTTAAAATTAAAGAAGAAGCCAGATGCCAGTGGCTCATGCCTGTAGTCCTAGCTACTGTGGAGGCTGAGATTTGAGGATCATGGTTTGAGGACCACGGATGAGATTCTTATCTCCAATTGACTACTAGTAAACCAGAAAGAGAGCTGTGGCTCAATATGGTATATCACCAGCTTCCAGCATGAAAGCCCAGGCCAGTGCATAAGCCCAAAGTTCAAGCTCCACAGCCAACAAAAAAAAATTGGGAGAGGACTATCTGGGTTCCCTGAATCCTTTGTTCTTAAGACTTTTTCTATTTGCTTATCAGCCTGTAGTAAATAAGTTGTGGAATTATTTGAGTTACTGAGATGGAGGTGGGAAAGGTAAACAAATAGAAAGGGGTTTAGGTCCCTTTGTTATGAGTTGTAATGTATTCTTTCAAAAAAATATGCTGAAGTCTGAAGCTCCAGTTTCTGTGAAAATGGCTGTGTTTGGAAATAGAATCTTTGCAAATGGGATCAAGTTCAGATGACATCACTGGGATAAGCCCTCATCCAATATGATTAGAGGCCTTAAAACAGAAAGAGATAGGCATGAGAAGGGACCCAAGGTTGTTATGTGACAATATAGGCAGGTACTGAGCCAGGGTTACTAGGCAGGCGCAAAGCATATCCCAGAGTAAGCCCAACCCCACAAACACCTTGGCCTTGGACTTCCAGCCTCCAGTGAGAGAGATTTCTCCTGTGAGATCATGTGGTTATTCTTTTAAGCCACCCAGTTGGTGATGTTTTATTATAATAGCTCTAAAATCAAGTGTAGGTTTTCAATAAGAACTTCCTGTTTTAGAAAATGAAATTGAAAAGCACTAGATCATATGATATTAAATTTAAATAATCAAAAATTTACTTACATAACATATAACAGTTGTGATAAAGCTGAATATATGAAATCCTTGTTTTTATTTTGTACTTTCTTACTTTAACTTTTAATTTGGATTCTATTTATATAACTACTTGAACAGATTCTTCTAAAGAGTATGCTTGCTTCTATTAATAAAATAATTATTGAGTTTTCCATCATGGTTAAAAGTCATTTTTATTTCTAGAACCTCTAAGTATAGGAATAAGGTATGTATCTATTTTAATGATTTTTTTTTACAAAACTCAACATCTCATCAAAAACTGTTATTAGCTTTTTTTTTAACTGACCATAATTTAAAGGACATACAAGGTTGAATTTTGAGAGTGCCATGGAGCCCTAAAGTATCATTACTCCCCAAAGATCTAGAATACCATCAACTAAATTTTTTTAGATAAAAGCAACTTAACCACTTGCGTTTTATAATACGATGAGTCTGTTTGGCTCTCAAGAGACTGAATGCCACTTCACTCACCAGTTTTCAGCATGGTCAAGAATATGTTGTGTTGGTGTTTATAATACCCCGTATATGTAGATTTTCAGGGGATTAGATAAAATATTTATTCTTTACTATATTTTTCTAGAAATGGTTCCTATACAAAGTACATTAGAGTTATAGTGCACTTTTTAGTTAGATTTTTAAAGCACTTTTAAACACATCCATTTGAACCACAAAACTGTGATTTTTTTAAATAAGAGAAAGCAAATGTTTTCATCTCCATCTTACAGATGATGAAATAACACTTGGAAACACGTGCCGCAGGTCATCCAAAGAGTAAAAGATATAACTAGTAAAAGATACCATGTAGAAGATATGACTCTCAGTCTCAAAGAGTAAAAGATGTAATGTGTAAAAGATATGACTGTTGGGGCTGGGAGTTTGGCCTAGTGGTAAAGTGCTTGCCTAGCACGCACGAAGACCCGGGTTCAATTCCTCGGTACCACATACATAGAAAAAAGCTGGAAGTGGTTCTGTGGCTCAAGTGGTAGAGAACTAGCCTTGAGAAACATCCAAGGACAGTGCTCAGGCCCTGAGTTCAAGCCCCACGACTGGAAAAAAAAAAAGATATGACTGTAAATCTGATATGTTTTCCAGCATACTAGACTTTCTGTTTCAATCAGACTCAATGTTTTTGGGTTATTTCATGATGAGTTTTTGCAGATTTTATAATTTCCTAATGAAAATATTGTGGCTTATCTTTTAAAAAATCCTTCCTTTAA